>NC_081296.1:6969696-7272727 GCF_030435805.1 Mustela lutreola | reverse complement strand
CTCTGTTCTGATCTTGGCCTTTTTTTGTCCTCCACATTTTTTTTTTGTGGTTAGGAGAAGGGTTTGACACTCCAGGGGGAGATGTGGAAAGGTGGCACGCCCAGTAAGTTAAGTGAGGAGTTCAGTCCACAGTACTTGGCTGTAGACCCCAGTTAGGGAGCTCCGTGTGGCCTTTGGCACCGCCCCGATGGCTGTGAGCTCAGGGCTCGCTGGAATCTGAGGCCAAACGGCCATGCAAAGGGCTGTGAGGATAAAACGTGCCAAGGAATTAAAGGCTTTTGGTTGGTTTATATTGTAGTCCATTGTTTAAAACACCGGTGTTTTTTATTGCATGTTGTGAAGACTTGGATGAATTGTGGTGTTTTTACTGAAGAGTCCACTTCTTCTCTGCACAGACTCCAGAGGATGCTTATAGACTCTGGACTGGTTATTGGTGGCCTTGGCCTCAAACAATAGAAATGTTCCCTTCAGAGCATTTTGTGGTTGTGAACGAGATGCTCTTTCATAATACAAATCTGCTGCATACCCGTCAGACTAGAGAGCCAGGAGAGAAATAATGCCTTGTTTTCTACTTGCAGAAAAATTAGACACTATGTGTCCATTATCAGAGTGTGCAATGGCAGCAATAAGGTATGTAAGGGGAGCCCTCGGGGCCACAGGGGTGCCCAGCAAGACCCCCCGATCGCGTGCGTAGACGTTCAGAACTAATGGCTTCTACATTCACTTTTAGGCTGAGAAAATAACTGAATGTGTTCAGTCTGACCCTCATACAGGTATGGTGCTCCACGTTCATTCTTAGGGGTCCTTAGACTTGTGAAACAGATAACAACAGACCCTTACTCTGCTGAGCTGTCCTCGTGCCCAGGGGGACTGTGGCTTCCTGGCACCGCGGCACTGGGTCTCTCCTAACTCCCCAGGCTGGTTTCTGAGCCGAAGGGCCTGAGCACTTGTAGGCATTCTGACACGTGTCCTGGGGAGGGTCTCAGCCTGTGGGGAGAGAACTGGTCCCCTCAGATGCACGAACTTAGGTGAAGAGTGTTAGTGAATAGTGACTTGTGGGCTTCCCCTGCGCTGTACAAGGCCACAGTGTTGGGTGTCAGACCACAGACGGCCCTCGAGCAGGGACATCTGCGTCTCCTCACAAGAGCCCCTCTAGCCGAGGGGGAGGTCGCTGGACCCCGTCAGATTGGCTCTCCTGTCCCCTGTCGTGCCTCGGATACCACCCACTCATCCCCATGTCATGTTCCTGCACCTGTTTTTTGCTGGCCTGGAATGTGCCCAGCATATGCTGGGGCCTCAGCAAGCCACCTTCCTCTTTGGGCGGTCCCCGGTGACAAGCCAGGCTGTGACGGGGCCCAGCTCCCGCAGCTCCACACCAAGGCTGTGTGTCATACCCGAGGCGGTTTGACAGCTGCCTGCTGGGGCCGGGTGGCACTGGGGTCACCCAGCTTCCCTGTAGGAGCGTCCGCCCCTTAGCTGTTCTGCAGCACCAGAGCATTCATTCATTCATTCCAGGACTGCGTCCCTTGTGTTTTTCTGAGCGTTTACTCTGCACAAAACCCCCTGCACAAAATGTCAACGTATTTAATTGAAGCCTTGCAGTGAGCCAGTGGGTAGACAGTTTGTGGATGAAGTTCCCTTTGGGCTAAATGATTTGCCCAAGGATAGTCCATCTAGGACATGGTAGAGCTGGCACTGGAATCCTGATGGCCCGCTCCCTCCAGGGCTAGGCAGGGCTTTCACCTGGAAAGAGGAGAGACCTGTCGATAGTCAGGGGAAGAGCAATGATAAAGAGTGCTGAGTAGTGGGTGGGAAAGGGCTAGTGGTGCCATGGTGACCCCGAGGAGGAGGCGAAAACTCCAGTGAGGGGACGTAGACTCAAATAAGGAGAGGGGTGCGAAAGGAAAAGCATCCCAGAAGTAAAAACAGTTCTAGAAGAGGGAAAAGTCAGAGCATGTTCGAGAAAGAGCAGGACTAAATTTTCACCAGTCAGCATGGAAAGGGGAATTGGGGTTATGAAGGATCCCTGGATGCCAGGTAGGAGAAGAGGTTTTTTGTCTGTAGGCAGTGGGAGTCTGAGGGATTTTGAGCAGGATGAGTGATGGCATCTGAGCTCTAAGAACCTCTTAGAACAAGTATGGAGCAGAGACAGGAATCCCAGCAGAGCCATAGGCTGGAGGGGAGAAGGCACTGGCCACGGCATAAGAAGTGGATACCAGGAGGGAAAGGGCAGAGGCCACATGGTGGTGGGACCAGAGAGAGGAAGGCAGGAAGGAGTCGTGGGAGCAGCAGTTTGTGGGTCTGGAGATGGAACGTGTGGCCCCAGGGCTGGGCAGGATGGATGTGGAAAGTGTTCCTCCCGAGGTCCCGGGTTTGTGCTCTTTCTGCCACTTTCTGTTGTGTACCAGCACCCTTACTCCTGGGTTCTCCAGAGAGGTGGGGACCAGAGACGTAAACTCTGGCCCGCGAAGCAATTGCAAGTGTTTCAGGTGTGGAAGTGACTAGGTGGTGCCTGGGAGGGGGGAGGGGGAAGAAGAGAGGGCAGGACGAGGTGGGGAGGGGGCAGTGTTTGGAGGGAGTTACCAAGGTTGGGGGAGGGGAGAACGGGGAAGCTTGGAGCACATAGAGACGGAGGGAGGGGTACAGAGGCAGAGAGGCACCTTGGCTTCTGCATCCCAGAACACACTTAGGACCCGCAGAAGTGTGGGGTCAGGAGGGCAGTGAGGGCAGATGCCAAACTGCAGGGCTGCAGGCACCAGGATGGAGGCCGCCACGATCGTAGGCCCCTGCCAGGAAAGTGACTCTTCATACTGCAAGGTCATGGGGTGCCTTGACTTGGATTTTTTCCCTCTCTCTCAGAAGAGCTCTGTGAGGTAGGCATGGCTGTTATTAACACCCCTTTATTACAGAGAGAGAAACTAAGGGTCAGAAGGGCTGAATGCCACTTCTGTTGGGCAGGCAGGAAATGGCAGAGCAGGGAATGGACGGCGGAGTCAGTGACACAGTCCTCCGTGTTACACAAGGGGAGCCTTCATGCTGGGCTGTTGTGTCACGCCACTGGTCGATGCCCACTTTGGAGTGGGCGATGCCCACTTTGGAGCCATCACACCCTGAGGAGCTGGGTGGCTGTCAGGTCTCCCTCCCCCAGCAGTGTACACACCTTGATGTCCCAAAGACTTCCAAATATCTTGCCTTGGGAAGGCAGTGACGCTCCCGTAGACCGTGGACCAGCCAGGACCCCTGGTTCCACACAGCATAAGCATTTCTAAAGCAGAAAAGGAGTTACTGGACAGAAATTGGTGATTCCCACATTAGACAAAAAAGCTTAAGAATCTGTCTGAGAAGAGCAGGAACAGCAGGAAGCTGGGCAACCCTCCCTGCTGTGAAAAGCTTGCCGCCGAGCACCACGCTGCGCCACTGAGGCTCTGCTGGTGTCCAGGCACCACGTTGCCGCCGGCACTGTGGCAGTGTGTCCCTCCCAGCCCTGCTTTCCTGTCCCACCTGCTGTCCTCCGGACTCTGGTAGAAGCAGTCCTTTGGCCGGCCTAGGTCACTTGCTGCCGTGTTGCTGACACTGAATGGAGTAAGGGAGTCTCTTGCCATCCCCCTTCTGTAGTGGGAGTCATGGGAAAGGGGGCTCAGATCTTGGGTGTCCAGGAAACTGATACATTCCCAGCTCACGGCCCCTTTTTCCTGGCCTGTGTATTGTTTTTACATGATAACCGTGTCTCAGCAAAGACACTAAATGTGGCACCGTCCAGTTTCTAAACCTGAAGGTGGTCTGGACCGAGCCCAGAGCCTGGCTTTAGGCACACAGAGATGAACGGAGAGTTTGCTGTCGGGCAGACGGAAGCAGTAATTTGAATGGACCGTGCTTTGTACTGCAGCAGGGGTGAATGGGGAGGCACTTCCCAGCAGGGATGACATAGTGGTAGAGCCTGTGTCTGGGACAGAGGGGGGGCTCAGCCCAAGGACAGGAAGAACATTCCTAGAGGGACAGGCTGCTCGCACAAAGCTGTCAGGACAGGCAAGGCTGGGTCAGGCCAGCTTGGATTGCATCCTGTAAGCAGAGGAGCGCCGAGGAGTGCATGAAAAGGGGACCCTTCTGGGAAAGATAGTCATGGTGATGTAGTGGAGAAAGTGAAGTACCTGCCGAGGTACTTCAGGATAACCCGTAGTACGACGGATGAAGGGAGAAAACTAGAGACGGTCCCCACGACTTCTAACTTGACCACTGCCTGACGTGAATGGAACTGAGAAGTGAGGGAGAAAGAGCGGGTTTGTGTGGGGAGAGCTCAGCAAGTTAGGTTTCCGCTTGGTCCACTGGGGTGCATGGAACAGCCCCATGGAGATGTGCGGTGGCTTCGAAGTGGCCAGAGCCTTGGGGCACAGTACTCCTGGCGGGGGGGTGGGGGTGGCGAGGAGACTGAGCGCTGTGGGTGGGAGCCCCGCAGTAGCAGACAGTGAGGGGCATGGAAGTCATTCATGCAACCAGGGTTCCGCACACAGCCCCCGTGTGCCAGGCAGCACGAGTCTGTGCTGGCGGGAAACCTGCCCCCCCCCCCCCCAGTCTCACGGGTCAGCGGTGGGGTAGCGCAGAGGCTGCGGCGAGGGGCGGGGAAGGCCTCCCTTTCCGGTGCCGGGTGGTGGCCCCGCAGCATAGCATGGGACCTGAGCGTCTCTTCCGGGTGTTCTGGGCTGCTGCCGGCGTCGGGCCCATGGCCACAGGCTGCCTCTGCCGCTGGCAGGACTCGGGGTCCAGCCTGCATCTGGGGGCAGGCAGTCTGTCTCCGGTGGAGGAGGCAGAGAGGCCACGGGGAAGGAGAGCTGACCAGCGCAGCCTTTGCAGGGGTCCGTGGGCCCAGGGCAGAGCAAGCATTCCCCAAATGCTCAAACTGTTGAGAGGGTCCCAGAGAGTTCTCTGAAAGTCTGCTATGTTTCCGGCAAGTGCTGCCGGACACTGGTTCTTGGCCTCCTGGTGTCCCAGGTGGAGCTCCCCCTGCCGTGGGAGCAAGGTGGCCGCTGTTCGCACACATTGCTGCTGCCCTTGCCACTGCTCCGTGGGGCCCTGGCTTGCCTGCTCACGCCGTGGGGCAGTGTGGACGAATCGTGCTTCCTGGCAAGGGAGACCGCAGGCAGAGAGCTGAAGTCACAGGCGGTGCTGAGCCCGCGCCCTGGTCTCTGGAGGCCTGCTTAGGCTTTTGTCCGCTCGTCAGCCCGGTGCCTTGAGCCCTTGGTGTTTGGGGTGTGTTCACTAGGTGAGGGGCCTGGATTCGTGCTCCTTTGGGGCTTGTGGCCTGGCTGTGAATCGCGCATTCTTCCCCGCAGTGGTCCCCAAATCAGCTTCTGAGAGCCGCCTCCCCCCGCCCCTCGCAGATGCAAGTCGCTTGAGCTTGGTCTGCGTGGTACTGTTGGACCCCGGCGGCCAGCAGGGACCTGAGTGCGGCATTGAGAGCAGGCAGATCAAGTAACTGAAATGTTCAGTACAAGCGAAAGCCTGCTTCTCTCCGTCCACTTTTGCCACATTCCTGTCCTTGGTGCGCACGGTGCGTTTTCCTTCTCCGTAGCCACACTCTGCTCCGGAGGCATGAGCAGCTTCCTCCTCCTGGAAATGCCTCCTCCTCTGCTTGGCTGCATCTACAAACCTACCTCATCTGCTCACCGGCCCTTCCCAGAGGAGGACCTGCCTTTCCTCCTCGGGACTCCTTCCGCCCTTCAGAGCGGGTACTGCACCTCCGTCCTTGGCTTCCCTCCATCCCAGCCTGACGGCGGACCTGGGCCGGACCTTACTTGTCTTTGCAGCCCTGATGCCTGGCGTAGGGCCCAGCACAGGGGAGGCGCCCAGTGGATGTGCATGCAGGAGCGCCCTTAGTACGTTCCCAGCCGGCTCCTGGGGGGTGTGGGGGGCAGCGCTCAGGAAGAAGACAGGCCAGACTCTGTGTCTGGCTGGCGGGGGTGGGGGCCGTTCCAGTTTTAGGGAGTAAGCATCTGGAGAGATTACAGCAGGTGAGGTGAGCAGCAGGCCATGACGAACGGCCTGTCTTGTCCTTGACCTCCAGCCGACAAGCGCAGGGGCCGTCCGTGCACGGGGAGGTGCAGGTGTCTGTCGAGTGGCTGCTGCTTGCAAGGCAGAGCCACTCCCCCGGAAGAAAGGAAGGAGAGGAAGGCTGTTTCTGCCCTCGTGTCCTCTCTAGCTGGTGAGGAAGGTAGACAGGAAAGGAGCAGGCTGCTGGGAGGCATCAGAGGAACGCTCCCAAAGGTTACGGTACCCACACCGCATCTTCACTGCTTCCTCGGAGAGGAGGGAGCGTTCACCAGTGGAGGCGGCGTGGGAGGGGTGCGTTCCCGGTGGAGGTAAGGAGTTGGTACCAAGGCACAGCAGGTGGCGAGACAAACTAGCGTGAATAGTTGGGTGGCCGGAGAGAGGAGGTGCCGGTGCCCAGGGTCGGGCGCACTGGGGAGTTCAAGTTGTAGCCTCAAAATGATGATGAGCCATTGATTGGTCTTCACTGGGAGCGTGCTCTGGTCGGATTTTTGGTTTAGGAGGATCACCTTGAGGACGGCGGGACCAGTGAGGGAGGCTGTCATTGTAATCCTGAGGAGGATGGCGAGTGTCTGAGCTAGGACAGGGACGGAGCAGGGGTAGATTGAAGGCGTATATTTTGCTGAGGAGTTGAGGGAGAGGAAGGGAGAAGGCTACGACTTGTTTCCAACTTAAGTGGATCTGGGGGCCGGTGATGAGTGCACCGGAAGTGCCGAGGGGTGTCCGACGGCTGCAGCTGGTGGTCGGTGGCCGGCTGAGGTGTGAGTCTGGCTCTCAGGAGAAGCTTGGGACAAGAGAGCATCACAGGAGCTGGTTGAAGGAGGAAGTGAGCTCTCCAGAGGAGACGTGTAGTCTGGGAAGACAAGAAGGGCTACAGACAGAACCTCGGGATCAAGGAAGAGGGAACCATGAGGAAAGGGGCTGAAGACAGGAAAATTAGGGAGGAAGAGTAAAGGGACAGAAAACCAGGAGAGTGTGGATTTACACAAACCAGGAATTTCCAGAAAGACTGGCCAGTGTGTCTAGTACATACATAGTCAAGTCAGGTGGTTCTTCAGCATCAAGGAGGTGACAAGTGACTTGACAAGTGACAAGGTCACTGTCAGTGCCCACATAGAAGAGAATGTAGCAAATACCAGTGAAGTCGCTGCTTGTTGGGGGGAGGTATATAGAGGGGCGGGGGGCGGCCCTGTTCAGATCCTATTGCTGAGCAGGGGCGCTGGGGGAAGGCAGGGAAGATGCAACCTGGAGCTCGGTGCTCACTCCTCAGCAGGGCAGCTCCCGGTTTCCTCGTCTGTGAAATGGGGACAGGTTGGAGGGGCTCAGCACCATGTGTAACCCCAGCAGGTGCCCAGAGGAGGGGACTGGGAGAGAGGTCAGCTCTGCCTTGTCGTTGATTGGCATGGGGTCGGGGGGGGGGGGTGCGAGTCAAAGACAGCCCCTCTTGAGCCTGGAAAACCAGTGGCACCACTCACAGAAGTAGGCGCAGTGGGGAGAGAGAGAAGCTGTCATTTGAAGCAGGCCCCAAATAGTGCTTCCTGTAGTACAGTTTCCTATGGCTTGAAAAGAGAGGTATGGTCTTCCCTGGGATATTTTTATAAAACACGTGCTGTAAAAAAAAAAATTTTTTCCCTTTGGGTAAGGATGGGTGAGAATCAATTTTTTTTTTTTTAAACCATTTCAGTCGATTATATGTAAGTGTAATAGGAAAAATTTTCCCAAGTTAATTTCTTCGAGTTTTCAGTTTACATCCAGAATTCTATAATGATGTAATCTGGAAGCTGTAAAGCCTTGCTCATGACTGTACCAGGTGGGACATTTTGAGAAAGTCACCCCCTCCACCCCCACTTAAAACTTCATGGGTCAAAATCTTCATCTCTGGGCATTTTGTTGACTTTGTGACTTCTTAATTGGTGTTCTAATTCCTAAATTTTATTACTGAAAATTTTTAGATCTGTAATTTGTAATTTGTTGTTAAAATCCTTTCAAAGAGGTGATTTATAGTGTAATTGTTTCCACAGATAATCAGTCAGGCAAACACAAAGACAGAAGGAAGAGCTCGCTAGATGTCAGAACTCTTGCTTCTCGAGCAAGTGAAGGTAGGTGACAAAGACAAGAGGAGAAAATGTTGGACACGTGAATACCTGACATTCGTCTCCAGTCTCCTCTCTGGGTCACTGCCCCCTGCAGGTCAGGACAGGGGAGGGGCCACTCTAGCAGCCTGTGTCCGTTTCCCCTTCTTCAGACGCCCGGCATTGGGCTCCGTTCTCAGCCTTTTGATGGGACTTCGGGAATAAAGAAAAACACAGCTGTTGTACAGTCGATTTTCTAAACTGTCACCAGCAGAGGCTGTCCGTGTGTCTGCTGTGATTATGTGGGGAACCCAAAATGCATTTGGAAATTCTTCATATACTCCATTATGGGTGGCACTTTGCCATGGAAACACCTTTTGGTGGGGAGGTGAGCGGCCTCTGGGCATGTGACAGACTCTTACTAAACAGACACTATTTAACTTTTAAGTGGAATATAATTTTTTAAGATTACAGAGATATGTGATCTGAACTAATACAGTGTGCTGCTGGGTGTGTGCTGTCTTGGACCCAGAGAGGAATGGGGAAGCACATGGTGTTGGTCCGTAGGAGGGAAAAGCCACAGCTTTCCAGGGAGGTAGCAACTCGGATTCCACCTTGGAGACCACTGCCCTCAGGTTTGTCCTGAGGCTCAGAAAACACAGCCCCACCCTGCTGCCAGGGGAGCCATGTGGTGTCACCGGCCAAAGTGTGGGCTTTGGCCTCAGAATGACCTTGATTCCAGTTCCAAGGTCATCTCCTTTGTGTGCTTCCATTTCCTCATCGTGAAATGGGGACAGTTTTATGCTGCCCATGGAGGGCTGTGTGACGGTTACATGAGGGTGCCTGGCAAGGGAGGGGGGGGCGGTAGCTGCCACCACCTTCTTCATTATGGCCCTCACTTGTGCCCCCCCATGGCTCTTGGGCAGATTCGGGTCAGGGACAGGGTCATCCCCACCCACAACAGTCTTCCTTCCATGTTCTTCCTAATATTCGTGCTCAGGATGACTTGGTCTGTTTCTGTATTTTTAAGAGTTAAACAGTTTATTTTAGTATTTTGGGTTTTGTGGGGTTTTTTTGTTTTTTGTTTAAGATTATTTGTTTGAGACAGGGGGGAGGGGACTGGAGCAGGAGGGTGGCAGAGGGAGAAGGAGAGAATCCACAAGCAGACTCCACAGCTGAGGGCAGAGCCCCGCTTGGGGCTCAATCCCAGGACCCTAAGATCATGACCTGAGCCAAAATCAAGAGTGGGCCACCCAACCGACAGAGCCACCCCCAGTTTCTGGTTTTTAATCACTACTCGTTTTAACTGAGTTACAGTTTGCACAGTGAAATTCAGGTATTAAGTGGTTCCATGAGTTTTGACAGTTCCATACACTTGAGTAACCACCTCACAAAGCAGATACAGAAAACACACACCTTGTACCACACCGAGGCAGCCCCTAGATATCCAGCACCCGCCTCTTCTTGTGCTTCAAAGAGATGGGATTGTTCGGCCTGCGCACCGGCCTCTGGCTTCTTTGCCTCCGTATGGTTAGACGGGCCAAGAGTTGGTCCTTTCTGCTGTGCCACAGAGCTCTGTTGGAGGGAGGGGTTGCTGTTGATCCTTTCTCATTCGCGGGCATGTGTTCTCTTCCCACTTCGGGGCTGGTAAGAATAAGGCTGCGCGGATGTTCTAGGCGTTCCTGTCCTAGCTGGAAGTGGAATTGCTGGGCGTCTGGGCAGCTGCAGCCGTCTCTCCACGATGTGCGGTCCCACGTTCTGCCCACTGCTGACGTGTATGCGTGGTCCCGTTGCTCTGAGACCTACCAGACTTGGTTACCTCGGCATTTCATGTTTTAGCCATTCTGGTGGATATGGTTTCAGTTTTAATTTTCCTGATGACGAATGAGGTGGGGTACCCCTTTCATACGCTTACAGACCATTTTGACATTCTCTTGTGAAGTGCTGTTCGCATATCTTGCCTGTTTTTATAGTTGGATTATCTCGCTGGTTGGTAGGAATTCTTCATTCTAGATGTGGGTCTGTTGGATTCTGTGTAGCACAAGTATATTTTGTTAGTCCGTGGTTTGCCTTTTCACTCTCTTGATGGCCCTTAATGTGAAAACAGGAGTTATTAGTTTTAGTGAAGTTTATTTTATCATTTTCTATTCTAGCTGGTGCTTTTCTGTGTCCTGTTCTAGAAATCTTCCTCTAGCCCAAGGTCATGAAGATACTCTTTCATGTTTTCTTGTAGAAGCTTTATGGTTTTATCTCTCAGCTTAGGTCTGTGATTCATTTCAAATTAATTCTTATATCTGGTGAGCATCGGGATCAAGGATGAATTTTCCCCCCACACGGAAATCCATCACCATATGGAAAAAAACATCTTTTGCAGCAGTGCCATTATTGTAATTAGATGACTATAAATATATGGTCATTTTCTGGACTCCTCAGTTTTCCTTGTTCTGTCAATCTGCAGGTGCCCTGATTCCACCATTGATTGCTGTGGCCTCCAGTAGGAGTTCTTGTTGCTCGAGGTTGTCTTGGCTTGCGAGGCCCTCTGTGTTTCCATTCCACAGTTAGTGTCAGCTTGTGAGTTTACACACTCACCGCCTCCTGGGGTTGTATCTGGGAGAGTCTCAAATCTGTAGATCAATTTAGGGAAAGAGGTAATTTCAGTGATATTGAGTCTTTCAAACCTTGGATGCCTTCTGTGTCTCCCTTCAGGTCGCTTTTATTTTTTCTCAGTAGCGTTTTGTGTTTTCAGTGTGTAAATCCTACATGTCTTGTCTTACATATATTCCTAAATATTGGTGGGTTTTGATGATTTCATATTGGTGTTTTCTATTTCAATTTCTAATGGTTTGTTGCTAGTGTGGAACTAGACTTGACTGTTGTCTACTAGACTGTTGCCTTTCCCAGGAACCTCAATAAACTTGGTCACCAGTTGTTGGAGTAATGTTTGCAGATTCATTTGGACTTTCTGCACAGTCAGAGCAGACTCTGTGCCCCGAAATTCTCCTCACTTTATTCATACTGTTGTTTCATTTTTATAAGCCTATGTTACTTTCATGATGGTTTTAAATGAGACCAGCTCCTTTCATGATGCAGCGATAAAACAGTGGTTTTTATTTTTGGTTTGATGACCTTACCGGGTAGAACAGAAAACTGGCCACCACATGCTGGTCACCAAAATGAGAGGTAAGCAGTGATGTGGGTCCCCAGGTTGAAAGCACTTCAGAGCCCCGAGTGGGCGAACTGTGCTCTCCACTGCTGCTTACACCTCGGTTTGGGGAACCAAGGCTGACACATCAGGCCATGGGGCTGCGTGTGGTAAACAGCATGTGGCCGGACAGTGGGCCTTTCAGGCAGACACACAGAACTCTATGTGTGTGTTTCTTCCTGCCTGGACAGTGCCCGGCCTTTGCTTTACCCCGGAGGAGCTGTGTCTGGACGGGAGCACCAGAACATGAGCACACTCAGAGCCTCAGGCTGGCCGCCTATCTCCAGTAGATTAAGCATCACTGAGAAAAGCACCAAAAGGTGCCTTGAGAAATTTAAACAACAACTCCTGTATTTCAGTTAATGGGAAATTGTGTTTATTGCTCCTGCCATGTATGAAACAAAGAGCCTGTGTGGCATTGTCTTCCAGAACCTTTTTGCTCCTGGATAGCGGCAAGCTGAATATTAAAAGCCTTATTGTTATAAATGCAGAAAGAGGCTAACTGTTTGGCCTTGACTTGCTAGATTGTTTCCTCTGTTTTTCCTCTGGCCTGTGACATCAGAAGTTCAGTCTGGGCGGGGGCACGTGCATCCTAGTGCCTAGGACTGAAGGAAGCACAGTTGGTTCTGCCAGAACCCCAGACTTGCTGGGATGGGCCAGCCGCTGTTCTGGACACGCAGTTCCGGTCCTGCCCCTTGATCATGCAGCTGGGTCCACGGAGTCTTGGGGGGGCGGGGGCAGAGGGGAGCCAGGGAGGGCCCAGAGCCCTCAGCGTTCAGCAAACAGGCGCCTGGGCCATACATACCCTGATCTGTGTGCGTCATGTGGTCTCTCCTCAGGTGGCAGCCAGAGACGACACTCCTCCATGGCCCGGATACATTCCATGACGATCGAGGCGCCCATCACCAAGGTGGGGCAGTTGGTGGGCACTCTCCCCCGAGCCCGCACGGAAGGCCCTTGTTCCCGGGTTGAGGGTTTCTCATGAGAGGAAGCAGGCCCGCAGCCATAATAATGTCCCCCCAGTTGTAGGGAGTGGGCTTCTCTAAGGAGAGGGGCTGTGGGGCATGAACACTGAGGCCAGTCCCAAGTTAGCCTAAGCACTACCCCGCCTGCCCCTCCGGGTTACTGTCACACTGTTCGTGAGGTTACGAAATTCACGTATTTTCTCCCCCGTGTAGGTCATCAACATTATCAATGCTGCCCAGGAGAGCAGTCCCGTGCCTGTGACGGAAGCCTTAGACCGTGTGCTGGAAATTCTGAGAACCACTGAGTTATACTCACCGCAGTTTGGTGCTAAGGATGACGATCCCCATGCCAACGACCTCGTTGGGGGCTTGGTGTCTGTAAGTACGGTTGGCGGCTGCTGGCTAGAGCCTCCTGGTGTCATCTGTGTTCCCAGGGGTCATCTGGGTACCGTCGGACCTGCACAGAGCGTTGTGGGCAGGGCATGGCCGAGGCCCAAACCTGCCGTCAACCAGAGCCCCTGCTCACCTACCTGTGGCCTGCTGCCCAGGTTGATCCCAGCTCGAAGCAGAGAAGGGAGGAGCATGTTCTAGACAGTCTGCTGGGCTGGGCGCTCCATTTTTGCTTAGGGCCCCTAGGAGGAAATTAAGTAAAACTTCATTATTTTAAAGATTTTGAAAACTAGGGCAGAAGAAATATGAATGTAAAATGTTCCATACCAAACAACAAAACAGAAAGACCACGTATGCGTAAAGGGGCCCCAGGGGGTAGGGTCTGGTTTCTTTCCAGAACACCCTGTGTGGATTTGGTGGCTTCGGACCATGGGCTCTCAGAGGTCCTGGAGGCCTCCAGCCCATCCAGCAGAGTGGTCTGCTTTGTGGGAAAAAGATCATTCTGTTGCTGTCTGTCACCTCTTGTCTTGGTCTGAAGGAAGATTCACCTCCTCACTAGCACCAAAAAAAAACCAAAACCAACTCCTCTCTCCTCCCAGTGTCTGCTTTCGGAAGCTCACTTGACTTCTTAAAAACAAGGTTGTAGACAGTGAGCTGTGGTGTAGTGGTTCCAGGGACGGTCATGTCTAACCATGGCCTTGCCTGCACCTCCAGCCCGTAGGTGAGGGATGAAAGTGACGGGGGGTGGAGTGCGATCATGTCACGGGGTGAGGGGGAAGAGATGACAGGTGGGAGGGCTCTCAGCCCGAGAAGCAGCGAGGGGGCTCGGTGAGTGTACAAGGCCTAGAAGAATCCACTTTGCCAGAGGACGCGGATGTCCCGGGTGGTAAGGAGGGTGGCAAGAAGTGGCGGGGGAGGCTGGAGGGCAGAGGCCGGTTGTCCGGGAGACACTGGAGCAGAGACCTGAGGGCCGCTAGCAATGCTGGGCTCTGGGGCCTCGCCCAAGCTCACCTTGCTGCTGCGGCCCCTGAGCTTAGCCGGTTTTCCTGGCATCGGGTGACCGAGTCCTGTCCCCACAGGGGAGCTCCGGGCACCGGGGTGGAGAGGCTGCCCTCCGCTCTCCTCGGGAGCCAACTGTCCCGCTGTTCTCAAGAAGTAAAGAGCAGTTATGACTTCTCTTCTTGTTTCCTTGATTTTTATCAGGATGGTTTGCGAAGACTGTCCGGGAATGAGTATGTTCTCTCAACAAAAAGTAAGTTTTAACTTCTTAACTTTCTGGAGCACTGCTAATACTATAGTGACACTGAAATAATGAGATTATCCAGTCAGTTTTCAGTTAGTTCTTCTCATTAGCAACAAGTTTCTCAGTATGTCCTACGGACCGCAGGAATGAAGCAGCTGCCCTCGGAGCGGCAATTCCTGTAAAGCCTGTTAACTCTGTCCCCAAACCACGTCCCCGTGCAGGCCTTCAGCAGCTGCCTAGCGGTGTGATAACCCCCATCTCCCTTCACGACGTCCCCCCGCGGATCGCACGGGCCATGGAGAACGAGGAGTACTGGGACTTTGATATTTTTGAACTGGAGGCCGCCACACATAAGAGGTGAGTCTGCCCGCAGACACACAGCATGGATCCAAGGGCCTCTGTGGAGAAAGCCGTCCAAGGAGTGTGGTTCTTCCAGAGCCGAAGCGTCAGAGGCGGGGGTTCTGGAAAGAGGAGCTGGGCAGCGGGTGCCCCTGATGGCCTGGGCCTCCGTGGGATCAGGGAGGGCAGCCGGGTCACGACTCCCACAGACACAGCAGATTCAGGTCAGGTGACCTACCCTCTCCAAGTGGCACAGGTTTCTCCTGTGAAATATGGGTATTAGTTTTCCTGTACGCGATGATGTGCTGAGGAAGCAACACAGAGTCCCACTCAGAGGCTAGAACTCAGTAAGAAACACACAGACACATTTGCTAAGAGCTGTCCCCAGATCGCAGTTGCTGTGTTGGTGACAGTCCCAGAGACACACCCAGAATTCCAGTCGTCCTGATGCAGGTGTGCTCACAGGGAGTCGGGGTGCGACTGGATTTTTACCTTCTGATTTGTACCGAGCTGGAAAAGAGCAGTTGGCCCTAGGGGTGTTGTTGACTTGGCACACAAGGAAGGCTGCCCTGTTAGGTGGTGGGGCCCTGAACCTGGCCAGGCCCAGAGGGCAGCCACGGGAAAGGTGTGTTCTGTTGGGCCACAGGATAGCTAACTCTTCAGATCTCCTTCCGCTCTGTCCCAGAGACTGTCCCCAAGACAGCCGTGCCCTTCCCTTGTGCTCACCAGGAGTCAGCCTGGTATATCGTTCCCGTGTACCCCACATGGGCAATGACAGTAGAAAGGATAGTAAACGAATCTTTGAGCACCTGGCCCCACAGGCTGTGACATTGCATTCATGGGATTCAGGCCACGGCAGGTCGGTCGGTTCAAACCGTGTGAGCCTGCTGGCCTCAGGACCCTGCCTCAGTAGAGCCGTTCCTGGACCTTCCAAGCTGAAGGCCAGATGCTGGATTGAGGTAACTTCTCAAGGAAGGGTGCGACTTGGTGGCCTGTGGGTCACCTTCTCAGGGAAGACCTCCTCACACTGTGGGCCCCCCTCCAGATTATTGAGACCGCTCCATGGCAGGTGACCATACCGCCTTTAGAAAGTGCTACTTGCTTTTAGAAGGACCTCTGGCCAATAACACGAGTCCAGCAAGAACAAGGGCGACGCTAGGGTTCAAGCCTGGCATCACATTGATTTTGAGGAGTCTGCTGGTGCAAGCGGAAGTCTGAATGAGGAAGGGGGCAGTGAGCACACCTCACCCCAGCCCGTGGGGAGCACGGATGGAGAGCTGGGCCTGGGCGCCAGCTGCGGTTGGCAGCTGCTGGGAGAAAGGGCACCCCCGTCCCGCGCCACTCGGGCGAGCCCCTCCTCGCTGCGTGCACGCGCACCGAAGGCTGGCTCCTCTCTGCAGGTTGGGTCTCAACCTCTTCAGGGCTCCCAACACTTGGCCTGTTCCTTTATTTTAAGGCCAGGCATGTTTTACTCCGCAGGCCTTTGATTTATCTTGGTCTCAAAATGTTTGCTCGCTTCGGAATCTGTGAATTCTTGAACTGCTCCGAGACGACGCTGCGATCGTGGTTGCAGGTTATTGAAGCCAATTACCACTCTTCCAACCCCTACCACAACTCGACACACTCTGCTGACGTGCTTCACGCCACTGCCTACTTCCTGTGCAAAGAGAGGATAAAGGTGAGCTGTGTGGGTGTACCGGGCTTGGAGGGCTGGGGCAGCGGCCGGGGCCTCCACCTCCCTGGGGTACTCTCTGTGGGGGCAGTGCCCCAAGGATCCCCACCTGTCTGCCCCCTCCGCCGGCCCTGGGAAGTCGGCCAGCAGGCTGCACTGTGGCTCGCGGATTTGAAGGGTTAACTCATGACATGAGCCCATTTCTTTGGTGAGAGTTGAGCAGTGGATGGATGGGTCCCTGGGGAGGAAACCTGCCAGAATGGTTAGTTGGCAGCAATGTGTCTGCAGGTGCCCCGTGAGGCCACAGACCTTAGGCACCCCCAGCCCATCCCTCTGTGTCAGCGGGGTTGGAGGCCAAGTTCATCCTCGCCCAGCGCTGCTCCCACCTGGGCTTGCTGGCCCGGGCCGGAGTTCCATCAGCCAAGGACACACAGGTCAGAAACCTGGAAGCATTTTCTGTTCTCTCCTCTCCCCAAGCCCATGTCATCCAGTAGGTCCGTGCCCTTGTCACCCGGAGCCCACCTTGTGACGCCCCGGCTGCTGTCCTAGCGAGGGCGCTGCTTTCTCCTCTCCCCGGGAGCCCTCCTGCCCAGGCCTCCCATGGAACTCCCCCCACACCGCTGCCGGCACAGCGGACCATGCTGTTCCCAGCGGTGGCTCTCTCCCTCCTGCAGGATGGAAACAGTAGGGTTGGTCAAGGCTTCCGACACCCAGGCCCCTCGTAGGCCACGCTAAACCCCTGCGGTTCCCGACACTCCTGCCCTGGCCGTGTTGTTCCCTTGGCTGCTCCAGGCTCCCTGTGTCCCAGCTGCCCTTCAGGGATCCATCCCAGCCTTTGTTTCTCCAGGGAGCCTTCCTGGACTGTCCCCCCGCCCCGGTACTGATCTCGATGCCCCTTTTCCGTGTGCCCCTCGCGTGGGGCTGCTCCAGGGACGGCTGTGTCAGGGTACTCGGACTTCTGCTAACTGGTCCAGGTGCTGCATTGCACAGCTGGTCTGTCCTGCTCCACTGAGTCAGTGCAGGGGCCACTGGCCCCTACTGGTGGCTGGTCACCTGGCTCGGAACCCCCCGCACCGGGGCGCTGTCTGGCAGCTAGAGCCCCAGCTTTGAGGCAGCAAGAAAAAGAGGGATGAGAAGAGTTTCACAGAAGGAAGGTTTTCGTTGTGGAATGGGACTGTCCACCCCCAAAACGAGCTCCTGAGAAAGCTCTCCACGTCATAAGTGACTTCACTGGGGAGATTTACAAAGCAGCAGCCGACTTGCACAGATCTTCCGAAATACTCGTGCCTCCTCCATCCACACGCTTCCGAAGTGGGTCAGAGGTCCAGGGAGCACCGTGGCGTCATTTCACTTTCAGAAGAACTCGAGAGTAGAAGGATCCAGCCACGGGTTTCATGTCTGAGAACAGGGCTTCTTGATGGGGGAGACGGCACTGTGTCATTGCCTGGTGTCTTGGCATCTGGGGACAGCCCCACAGAGCCACCGTCAGGCAGAGAGAGGGCACATGTCTGCTGCTCCCATTTTGTCCCCTTTCATCCTCTGCGACAGGGGACTAGTGTGGGGGAAAGGACAGCATGAAGGGTGACAGCACAAGGACACACGGAGCAGCGAAGTCCGGGCCCCAGCAGTTAGACGAGCTGGATCTTTCACGTGCCATTTCGCTGCTCCCTCTAGTTTTAAAAGGAAAGTTCAGGACCAACACTGCAGGCAGAATTGGGAGTCCAGAGAGGACTGGTTACAGAGCACGAAAACAAATTTGGAGGCTATCTGTGTCAATATGGATCAGAATATAAAGACAGCCCGATTTTTTAATAATTGTTTTGAACTACTATAACATGCAAATATGCACTTAGAAAGCTAACTGAAACAGCATTTATCAAGCTATAAGTCATACACAGTTCACTAATATAAAGTTAAAACTACGGAATTTCAATTTAAATAAATACAGATGTATACATATATCTTCAAGTGTCCATAGCATATTTCCAAAAATGAGCTTCTAGGACACAACGAATGTCATGATAAACGTCAGAATTTCATAGGTACATTTTCTAACCTTCACAGATCAAAACTAGAATTTAGTAACTGAGAAAGCTCTCCACGTCATAAGTGACTTCACCCACGAGGTGCCTGGGCAGCAAATCCATTAAACGCCTGCCTTGAAAAGACTTGAAAATGATGGAGAGCTTCCAGCTAATTTTACCAAACTCACAAAAGGCTGACCTCATCCTGACAGCACCAGCGGGGGGCCAAGATCTCAGACTTTTTGTGATGGGTCTAGAGCTAGGCTGGCTGAGGAGGTGACCCATGTGCGGATGACATCTCGGAGTCGGTAAGTGTGTAACGTGTGTGAGACCAGGAATCAGTGATGGTCCCTAATTTACAAGTACAAACATGCAGCCGCTGCTCAGGGGAGGTAGGGACACAGGATTTGCTTAACCGTGTGCTTTTCTCAGAAATTGGGGATATTTTTCCCTTCAAGTGGTAGGGCAGTAGGAAGACTCTCCAGAAGGCTTCCCTGCTTCCAGGGCCATGCCCCCGTTCCTAAAAGGACTCTCCTTTGCAGCAAACTTTAGATCCGGTGGACGAGGTCGCGGCCCTCATCGCAGCCACCATCCACGACGTGGACCACCCCGGGAGAACCAACTCGTTCCTGTGCAATGCTGGAAGCGAGCTGGCCATTTTATATAATGACACTGCTGTGCTGGAGAGCCACCACGCGGCCTTGGCCTTCCAGCTGACCACCCGAGATGACAAATGCAATATCTTCAAGAACATGGAGAGGTGAGAGCACTGGGCAGGGAGCACGCTGGTCCCCGAAGTACGGGTCGCATAGTCTAGAGTTCTCTCCTTCCGTGTGTGCAGTGGCTGTCAGGATAGTCCCAGTTATGCAGCCGTCATCCCAGTCAACTTAGGCTTCCCCAGAAAGCGCCTCAGACTCGTTGGCAGTCACTTCCCGGGTCCCGCTTCAGTCCCCCCAAGCCGCAGGCACCCACGGAGGCACCTTCTGTCTCCGTGGATCGGCCAGTTCCACACATGTCCTAATTAACAGAAGTGCCCCCGATGTGTGGTCTCTTGTGACTGGCTCCTTTCTCCTAGCACGATGCTTTCAAGGTTCCGCTTTTTTATGTCTTGACATTTCAAGATGGCAAAGTACGATGCTGACATCTTGAGCTTCTCGAGACTCAGAGAAGCCGTCCTCTTCCGTCTCTGCTCCGAGCGCTCCACTCTGCCCTCCTGGGCCTGGCACCCTTCCCGGCGCTGTCGGTGCTCGCGTGTTACCTCGAGGAAGCCTTCCCCGACCCCTCGTGCTAGTTATTCAGCGCCAGGTTCCTTCACAGCACTTACCATGTGTTTAACTCATTTCCATGACTTGGCCCACGTGTGATTTGACTCTGAGGCTCCGTATGGCCGCCCTAGCCACTGCCCTTCACTCCTCTCCGTACCCTCCGTGTCCGGCACGGTCTGGGGGAGGGACTTCCTAAATACCAGGTCGAAGACATTCATTTGGATTGGTAAGAAACGTTTTATAGGGAGATTTTTAAAAAGATTCCTGATTTTACAGAACTCTTTTTGGATGTTCTGGAGTTGCAGGAGGCTTTATTCATGGTTGCTGGTACAGACATCAGTTAGCTCCAGAATAATACACAGGACCCACTCACCTGGGTGGTGTCCCGGGAAAGCAAGTGGGTGGCTGGAGAAAAGGGGTTGAACAGAGCTAAATGTCACAAAATGACTAAATGGAAACCAGGGCTGGAGGGAGAGGGACGCAACTCTTGCCGTCGACCCTCTCAGCGTCTGGGCGCCGCAGGTGCTGGATCTCCAGGTCCCTCTCGGTACATTCGTACATTCGTCATAGCCACCGACGTCTGTCCTTGTTCACACCACTGTGTTCTCCTGCTCTAAGAGCTATGTGCCTTATGCTCCAGAAGGACGAACGTCGCACCATAAAGTCGTGATTCTAACCTCCGCTCAGGTTCCCCTCGCTAATGATCTTGCGTTCAAGTGTGCCCCGGGACTTCCTGCCGCGCTAGAATTTCAGCACAGCGGGTGCTGTCCGGGATACCGACTGTTGGGAGGAGCATCTGTCTGCCCTGAACAAGTCCCCTGTAGCTCCCTCTCGTTTGCCGTCTAAACAGGAACGACTACCGGACGCTGCGCCAGGGGATCATCGACATGGTCTTAGCCACAGAAATGACAAAGCACTTCGAGCACGTCAACAAATTTGTCAACAGCATCAACAAGCCCCTGGCAGCGCTCGAAGCAGATGGGGTAAGGAGGAGAGTCTGTGTGGGTCCCTCGTCCCCGTGTGTTGTGGGGAGACGGAGTGGAAGAGGTGATGAGCTGTGGAAGGGCTCCCCGGTAGGTCCCTTGGATTTAATTTCCAGTGGTTGAAAAAGTATACAAGCTTGTCAGGAAAAAAGACCTCCAAAAGTAGACATGGAAACTCTAGGTGGAGGGGACCGTGCACAAGCGCATTTTCACACTCGTCCCCCCGCCCTCCTTGGGCATTCCGGGGTCAGTTGGAGCTCTTGAGGTCTCCCCTCAACCCTCGCTGTGCACCCGCTGTGGCAGCATCCACTCTCCCCTGCTGGTCTCCATAATGCTGGGGCAGGGGGTGTGGGTGTTGAGAAAGACCCTGCACTTTGGTCCCAAGGGTGACGGTATTGTTGGACATCATTTCTGGACTTGAGGCCTAGAGTCCACAAAAACTGCCCAGCAAGGGCGACCTGAAACCTCTGGCCCGGCAGGAGACCACAGCCAAGGAAGCAGCCAGAGGAGTCCCCCATCCCAGTTGTGCTTCCCCATTTCCTTGGCTGTAGAATGGGCGGAGTGAAGCTGAGGGCACAGGACAGGTGGGCATGGGACAAGGTGGGCCCTGAGTATGTGGTGAGATCTGCACCTGCAGCATCTGTTTTCACGAACCCTCTTCCTTCCTTCGAGGCCCTGCCACCTACCCCACAGCCACCGAACACCTTGGCCCCAGCTCCTGGTCTTCTCCAGGGCCCTCCTCTCCCCTCCTCCTGTCACCGTCCTGAGTCTGACCAGGCACAGGGGTGGTTTATCCTGTGAGGCCAGGATCACCAGTCCTTGAATTCTGACCCCACCTGATTCCTGCAACTCATCTGGTAATGGCCTTTGTCCCCAGCTTTCTAGCTTATTACCCTCTTCACACTGGTTCCTCTTCAACCCGATGTGAAACCCACGGGGAACTCTGCTTCCTTCTCCTGCCCCTGTCCTCCAGCTCTGCTTCTGACTTCGCTTCCTTCCCACAGTCTTCCAGTGCGGCAGCACCGCCACCAACCTCTTTTAGTGGCTCCTGCCATCCTGGATAGCACGTCAACCAGGCTACTGCTCTGGGCCAGGTCGGGGTAGGCCCCAGGTTCCAGCTGAATATTCTGTTCTAGCTCTCCTCCGTTAGGACTTGGGGTTAGTTCTGAGACTGGAAATGAACCTGGTGAGCAGGCAGAGGAGGGACAGAGCCCTAGGAAAGAAAGTTTACAGCTGCGAGGACTGAACCATAGTCACACAGCTGGAGAGAGAAGGGTCAACATGAAGTGGCTGGTGCTGGGAAACTGGGGGCAGCCTTGGCCATGTGCACTGTGGCACTCTCCAGGGGAACAGGCAGCCTGGGCTCTGGATGGGCATCTTAATGGCATATCTGTTCCCATCAGGCCTTTTTATTTTTATTTATTTATTTTTTAGAAAGATTTTTATTTATTTATTTAATAGAAAAGAGATCACAAGTAGGCAGAGAGAGAGGAGGAAGCAGACTCCCTGCTGAGCAGAGAGCCCGATGTGGGGCTCGATACCAGGACCCTGAGATCACGACCTGAGCCGAAGGCAGAGGCTTTAACCCACTGAGCCACCCAGGCGCCCCCCATCAGGCCTTTTTAGACCATCGTTGTTACTCACTGAAATCACACGGCTAAGCTCTCTGGCAAGCACGAGGAGACTAGCTGGTCGCTGTCTCTGACCGTGCTCTTTGCCCTAATGCTCCCTCTTCCAACCTGAATTTGCTTCGGGGGCCTTAGTCACCTGGCCATTAGACCACAGGTTCAGAATCCATGCTCATGGTGTTCCTTTAACCCAGACAGCATGTGATACTATGGACAGACAGAGCCCAGAACTAAAGGTAGACCTGAAGTTCTTATCCTGGGTTAGCTGGGTAGTTCTAGACAAGTCTCTTCGCCTCTCTGGGTCCCAGTGTCCTCATCTATAAAACACAATAGTAAATGATACTGCTTTTCATGCCAACTGTAAGTTTTTATGAGTGAAGATCAGAAGAGAATGACAATTATTAGGTAACACTGCATCCGACAGTCTTGATTCTTGCGATCCCCGCTCTCACGGGCTGGGTGGGGGTTGGGTCGTGCAGGGGAGCCTGGTGCGCTGCAGGTCCCTTCTGGTGAGAGGGCAGGGAAACCTTTAATGTTTACAGTTCACTTCTTTTATTAAGGCGGCATAATAAACGCTCCTGTTCCACGGGGGAGCAGTAGAGCTAGAACAAATAAGTTTTTCACTATCTGTGGTGGGAAGGAGAGAAGAGCCCGGAAGGGGGAGGGCTACAAAGACCGACCGCCGGTGCTACCCTCTACACTTGGGCCTTAGTTTCCCTTTTTGTCAAGTGAGGGGCTGAGCTCAAGGCTCAGATTATACTCCTTACTCGTCCATGAAGCATTTCACTTGTCGATTCTGGTCAGGGCCTTCCAGTGTGTGGGGCCACACCTGTAAGACAGGGCTTGGTACCAGGGAACCCACTTTGATCGTGTTCTCCCATGTTTCAGGAAGTGGCTAAAGACGAAGAAGCCGTGAACACCATGCTCAGGACCCCAGAGAACCGGACTCTTGTTAAGCGGATGCTGATCAAGTGCGCGGATGTGTCCAATCCCTGCCGGCCCCTGGAGCAGTGCATTGAGTGGGCCGCACGCATCTCCGAAGAATACTTTTCTCAGGTGAGACGCAGCCTCTTATAAGTTCCTTGAGAGAGAAACACAGTAAGACCATTAGAGGCAAGGGACTGACCACCAGGAAGTAGAGAGCTAAGTGAAATTCTGTCCTTGGGGAGCACGGCTTGCATTATAGGCCTACCAATAATTCGATCAGCTTCCCTTATCTGAAAATGCCTTTGCCTGCCTTCCTGCAGAAAGTTTTCACTGGCTATAGAATCCTGGGCTAACGACTTTGTCTTAACAGCTTTTACACTGTGGTCTGCCATTCATATTCTCTCTGGGTAGAAAAAATTCTTGTAGGGCAGAAAAAAAAAATACAATGGCTAGAAGTTTTGCGAATTTATTGAAAGCATATACGTCCGTGCCACATCCGAGAGGGTAGGGAGAGACACAGCAGACACAGAGAGGGGAGCAGACCCCACACCAGGAAGACAAATCCCCATAACACTTGGCTTTGAAAAACAAATTTAACTTCTTATACTCAGTGGGGCTTATAACCCAGAACTTGAAAAATCAGTGGGCTTAGGGGTACCTGGGTGGCACCACCCCAAAGTGACTCCTGCCCTAGGGAGAGGGAAAGGAAACCACACATACCAGTTCAGCTGTGGCCTCAGCCGTAGTGTGGTCTGACCCAACTCAAGCCCCGGACAGACCCACTCCCAACGTAGACCAAACTCTGCCCACAACAGGCAGAGAGCGCCATTTCAGACGCCTGGACTGAAGGCAAACACAGCAGCACCCCCAGGAGATACCCCACAGCACCAGGTTCTTGTGTACCAGTACTGCACGGCCACTGCTTTTAAGAGCAGAGACGTAGCTGAATTTCCAAACACAGAGACAAAATGAGGAGGTAGAGGAGCATGTCCCAAATGAAAGAACAGGACAGAATCCTAACAAGAGATCTAAGTGGAAAAGAGGATAACAAGCTTGATGGAGAATTTAAAATAAGGGCAATAAAGATACTAACTGGACTTGAGAAAAGAGTGGGAGCCCTCAGGGAAACCCTCAGCAAAGAGAAACAACTAACCAGTGATAACTCAGTAACTAAAATTAAAAATTCACTAAAGGGAATAAAAAGAGGAAGAACAGATCAGTGACCTGGAGAACAGAGTCATGGCAAGCAGTCAAGATCAAGAGGGATAAAAAAATAAAACTACTGAGAATAAGCTGAGGGAACTCAGTGACACCATCAAGTATAATAAACATTTCATGGGAACCCAGAAGAGAAAGAGAAAGAAAAGGGGCCAGAAAATTTCTTTGAAGAAATAGCAGAAAAACTTCCTAAATCTGGGGAAGGAAACAGAAATCCAGATGCAGGGGCGCCTGGGTGGCTCAGTGGGTTAAGCCTCTGCCTTCGGTTCAGGTCCTGATCTCAGGGTCCTGGGATGGAGCCCTGCATCAGGCTCTCTGCCTACTTGTGATCTCTGTCAAATAAATAAATAAAATCTTTTAAGAAAAAGAAAGAAATCCAGATCCAGGAGGCAGAGAGAGGCCCCAGCAAAATCAACTGAAGGATGCCCATACCAAGACACACGGTAATTAAAATACCACGAAGAGCATTTTTACAGCAGCAAAAGAAAACGGTTATATAAAAGGGAACCCCCGAAAGGCTACCAGTTGATTTTTCAGTAGAAAGTTTGTAGGCCACAAGGGTGTGGCATGATACATTCATAGTGCTGAAAGGGAAAAAACCTGCAACCAAGAATATCCAGCAAGGCTGCTATTCAGAATAGAAGCAGAGGTAAAGACTTTCCCAGACCCACAAAAGAATTCATCTCCGTTAAAGCAGCCCTACAAGAAATGCGAAAGGGGCGGGCGCCTGGGTGGCTCAGTGGGTTAAGCCGCTGCCTTCGGCTCAGGTCGTGATCTCAGGGTCCTGGGATCGAGTCCCACATCGGGCTCTCTGCTCAGCAGGGGGCCTGCTTCCCTTCCTCTCTCTCTGCCTGCCTCTCTGCCTACTTGTGATCTCTCTCTGTCAAATAAATACATAAAATCTTTAAAAAAAAAAAAAAAAAAAAAAAAAAAAAGATTAAAAAGAAATGCGAAAGGGGATTCCTTGATTAGAAGGAAAGACCATAAGCAGGAGTCAGAAAAGTAGGAAACACAAGAGCAGTAATATTAAGTATATCTACAAAAACCCGTCAGTGGATTCCACAAAATAAAAGGATATTTAGCGTGACAACATCTACCTAAAATTTAGGGACAAGAGGAATAAAAATTTAATAAAGAATTCTGTATGCATAATGTGTTATATATAACCTAATGGCAATGACAAATCAGAAACTTGTAATAAGCAAAAAAAAAAAGTAAAGCCAATTAATGTGGGAGAAGAGAACAAGGGAAGAAAGGAACAGAAAAACTGCAAAACAACAACAAAATGGCCACGAATGCATACCTATCAACAATTATTTTGAATGTAAATGGACTAAACAATGAGAAGACAAAGGGTGGCAGATGAGATAAAAAATTAAGACCCATCAGATTCATTTCAGATCTAAAGATACGCAGACTGAGAGTGAAGAGATGGAAAAGCATTTATCATGCAAATAGGTGTGGACAGAAAGCTGGGGTAGCAATACTTGTGTAAGACAAAATAGACTTTAAAACAGAAGACTATGACAAGAAACAGAGGATGGTACAGAGTCATAAAGGAAACAATCCAACAAGCTATAAGGATTGTAACTATTTGTGCACCAAACTGTGGGAATGTAAAGCAGCTAATTAACAAATGTAAAGGAAGTAATTAGTGGTAATACAGTTAATAGTAGAGGACTTGACCTTGCACTCACAGCAATGATCCATCATCCACACGAAAATCAGCAATAAAACAGTGGCTGTAAATGACACATTAGACCAGGCCGATCCATGACCAATATATCAAGAACATCCTAAAACAATATGTGTTCAAGTGCACATGGAACATTCTCCAGGATAGATCACATATTAGACCAAAAAACTTCAAAGAATTGAAATAAAACCATGCATCTTTTTCCAACTCACAAAGCAATGACACTAGAAGTCAACCACAGGAGAAACTCCGGGAAAGAACAAATACACGGAAGTTGACTGACACGCTACTGAACAATGACTGGGCCAAAGAGGAAATAACAATACATGGAGACAAATGAAAGTGAAACACAATGAACCAAAATCTTTGGGATGCACCAAAATTTGCTCTAGGAGGAAAGTTTATAGCAATACAGGCCTGCCCCAGGAACCAAGAAAAATCGCAACCTAACCTTACCTCTGAAGGAGCAAGAGAAAAAAGAAAAAACAAAACCCCAAACCAGCAGAAGAAAGGAAATAGTAAAGATTAGAGCAGAAACGAACAAAATAAAAACAAAAACCAATAAAACCTATCAATGAAATCAGGTTCTTTAAAAAGATCAACAGCCCGTTAGCCAGGCTCATTAGAGAGGGGGCACCTGGGCGGCTTACCCCACTGAGTGTCTGCCTTCAGCTCCGGTCATGATCTCTGGGGTCCTGGGATCGAGCCCTGCGTCAGGCTCCCTGCTCAGCGGGGAGTCTGCTTCTCCCTTTACCTCCCCTCTACCCACTCATCTTTTCTCTCTAAAAAAAAAAAAAAAAGTACATAAAATCAGAAATAAAAGAGAAATACCAACCAATGCTGCAGATCCATAATATACATAGTATAAAGCATTATGAGACTCTTACAAAAAATTACATGCCGACAGACTGGACAATCTAGAAAAAAATAGGTAAGTTCCTAGACACACAAAGCCTCCCATGACTAAACCAGGAAAAATAGAAAAATTTAACAGACCAATGACCAGCAATTAAATTGAATTCTGAAAAAACAGCAGTCCAGGTCAGACAGCTTCACAGGTGAATTCTACCGAACATTTCAAGAAGAACAAGTATCCATTCTCCCCAAACTATTCCAAAAATAGAAGAGGAAAAAAAGCAATTCATTCTTTGAGGCCAGCATTACCCTGATACCAAAACTAGATAAAGACACTACAAAGAAAAAGAACTGTAGGTCAGTATCTCAATGAACATAGATGCAAAAACCCTCAATAAAATATTAGCAAGTGAAATCTAACAATATATTAAAAATTAATTCACCACCATCAAGTAGGACTTATTCCTGGGATACAAGGGTGATTCCATATTTGCAAATCGATCAGTGTGATAGATCACGTCCAAAAGAGAAAAAATAAAAACTATATGATCGTTTCAGTAGATGCAGAAAAAGCATTCAGCAAAGTACAACATCCATTCATGATTAAAAACCCTTTGCAAAGGTTTAGAGGGAACAAACCTCAACATAATAAGGCCATCTATGAAAACTCCACAGCTGGGGCTCCTGGGCGGTCAGTTGGTAAAGCGTCCAACTCTTGGCTTGGGCTTAGGTCACGATCTCAGGGTCATGAGATCAAGCCCCACATCACAGCTCCGCACTGAGCACTAAGTCTCCTGGAGAGTCTCTCCCCCTCTCCCTCTGCCTCTCCCACTTGTGCCCAGTCTCTCTCTCAAATAAGTAAATCTTTAAAAAAAAAACACACAGACCCAACTTCATACTAAGTGGTGAAAAACTAAAAGCTTTTCCCCTAAGATCAGGAATAAGACAAGGGTGTCCACTCTAACCACTTTAATTCGACATAACCAGAAGTCCTAGCCACAACAAACAGACAAGATGAAGAAATAAAAGGCATCCAGATTGGTGGGAAGTAACTAAAAACTTTCACTATCTGCAGATGACATTATACTACATACAGAAAACCCTTAAGACTCCGCCAAGGGGGCCTGGGTAGCTCAGGTCATGATACCAGGGTGCTGGCTGCTTCTCCCTCTCCCCACTGCTCATGCTCTCTCTTGCTGTCTCTCTAAAATAAGATCTTTTTAAAAAGACTCCACTCAGGGCGCATGGGTGGCTCAGTTGGCTAAGCATCTGCCTTTGGCTCAGGTCATGATCCTGTGGTCCTAGGATCGATGTGGTCCCCGCATCAGGCTCCTTGCTCAGTGGGGAGTCTGCTTCTCCCTCTGACCCCTCTCCCCCTCTTATGCTTTCTCTAATAAATAAAATCTTTATTAAAAAAAAAAAAACTAGACATGATAAATGAATTCAGTAAGGTCACTGGATACAAAGTCAATGTACAGAAATCCGTTGTGATTCTGAACCCTAAATAGTGAAGTAGCAAAGAGAGAAATTAAGAAAATCTTATTTACAATTACACCAAAAGTATTAAAATACCAGGAACAAAGTTAACCAAAGAGATGAGAAACCTGTATTCGGAAGGCTACAGAACACTGATGTAAGAAATTGAAGATAACACAAATGGAGAAGTATTTCATGCTCTTGCGTATAGAAATAATTGTTACAATGTCCACACTACCCAAAGCAATCCACGGACTTAATGCAGCCCCTATCAAAGTACCAGCAGCATTGCTCACAGAACTAGACAAATAAGCCTACAATGTGTATGGAACCATAAAATACCCAGAGTAGCCAAAGCAGTCTTGAAAAAGAAGAACAAAACTGGGAGATATCACAACCGCAGATTGCAAGATACACTACAATGCTACAGGAATTGAAACAGTATAGTACTAGGACAAAAAGAGACACATAGATCAATAGAACAGAATTGGGAACCAGAAATAAACCCAAACCTATACAGTCAATCTTCAACAAAGGAGGCAAGAATAAGCAATGGGAAAAAGTCTCTTCAACAATTAGTGCTGGTAAAAAAAAGAACGCTACATGCAAAAGAATTCAATTAGACCACTGCTTAAACTACACACAAAAGTAAACCCGAAAGAGGTTAAAGATCTAAACGTGAGAATTAAAGCCATAAAAATCCTAGAAGAGAGTCCACGCAGTAATTTCTCTGACATCAGCTATTAACATTCTTCTAGGTATGTGTCCTACGAAACAAACAAAATATACTATTGGGACTACTCAAAATTAAAAGCTTCCGCACAGCAAAGGAAACAATAAAAGACAACCTATGGAATGGGAGAGACTATTTGCAAATGACCTCCCATAAAGGGTTAATATCCAGAATATATTTTTTAAAAGCTGTATAGCTCAATATCAAGGAAAAAAACTAATCCAATTTAAAAATGGGCAGAAGACACGAATGAACATTTCTCCAAAGACCTCCAGACGACGAAGAGACACAGAAGAGATTCTCCGCATGACTCATCAGGGAAATGCAGGTCCGAACTGCAAGGAGGCGTCACCTCACACCTGTCAGATCGGCTACAATGAAGAACACGGCAAGTGCTGGTGAGGCTGTGGAGCAAAGGGAACTCCCTGCGCTGTGGGTGGGAACGCAAACAGGTGCCGCCCTTGTGGAGAACAGTGTGGAGGCCCCTCAGAAAATTACAAACAGAACTACCATAGGATCCAGTCATTCCGGTACTAGGTATTTACCCCAAAAAAATCAAAGACACTAATTTGAAAAGATAAATCCACTTCTCAGTTTACTGCAGCATTATTTACAATAACCAAAATACAGAAGCAACTCAAGCATCCATCAGTACGTGAATGGATAAAGCAGTGTACACACACACACACACACACACACACACACACAATGTATATATAATGGAGTAATACTTAGCCTTAAAAAAGAATGAAATCTTGGGGCACCTGGGTGGCTCAGTCGGCTAAGCGTCTGCCTTCAGTGTAAGTCAGGATCTCAGGGTCCTGGGATTGAGCCCCACATCGTGATCTGTCTGTCAAATAAATAAATAAAATCTTTTAAAAAAAGAAAGAAAGATAGAAATCTTGCCATTTGTGATAACATGGATGGACCTTGAGGGCATTATCTTAAGTGAAAATAGATCAGAGAAAGACAAGTACTATGATCTCACTTATGTTTGGAATCTTAAAAACAAACTCATAGATACAACAGATTACTCGTTGCGGGGGCGGGGGTGTGTGAAATGGATGGAAGGAGTCAAAAGGTACAAGCTTCCAGCTGTAAAATCAGTACAGTGTACAGTGTGGCTGTATAATTAACACTGTATTGTATATTTGAAGTTGCTAAGAGAGTAGATCTTCACAATTCTTATCACAAGAAAAAAATTCTGCATGTGTGGAGGATATTGACTTACTGTGTTGAGCATTTCACCATATGAACAAGGACGGAATCATGTATATCAGTTACACTGCAATTAAAAAAGGAAACACTTTGGATGCATGGGCCGCTCAGTCAGTTAAGTGTCGGAGTGTTGATCTCAGCTCAGATCTTGGTATCAGGGTCATGAGTTCAAGCCCCTTAAAAAAAGAAAGAAAAAGAAACACTTTATAAAATGGTAAATATATAAATATATAATGTATATATTATTATATATTATATAAAACAGTAACTACAAGGGTTTTTTCTCTTAAAAAAAAAAGTCCTATGTATTTAGAGAAATTAAGATTTTATTTATTTAATCAGAGAGAGAGAGGGAGAGAGCGAGCATAGGCAGACAGAATGGCAGGCAGAGGCAGAGGGAGAAGCAGGCTCCCTGCCGAGCAAGGAGCCCAATGTGGGACTCGATCCCAGGACGCTGGGATCATGACCTGAGCCGAAGGCAGCTGCTTAACCAACTGAACCACCCAGGTGTCCCAATACATAGGACTATTTTAAGCAAGTCGTAAGACTGCATTGTAGAGTATGTATAAAGGATAGGGCAAAAGGAAAAGTACATGAGAGCAAGGTTTTTACACCTTACATGAAGCGCTAGTTATAAAAATTAGCTCAATAGACTGAAAAGTCACGGATATATAGGGTAATCTGTAGAGCACCTTGTGTTGTTTAAAAGTTAGTAGGCATTATAATGGAACGCTAAGATATATTAAAATAGACAAAAGTGGCAGAAAGGAGAAACAGGAAACAAACAAGGGGAAAAAAGGTAAAATGCGAACTCTACCACTAATCACACCAAGACTTAACATTAAATGTTAGTGGACTAAACGCTAATTAAATAGGAGATCATCAGGTTGGATTTTTTTTAAACCAACTACGTGCAGTCCACAAAAGACACAAAATATAAGGAACAGATACATACAAAGACAGAAATGGATGGAGAAAGATTTATCACGCAAGTTGTAAATATAAAAAGACTGGAGTGGTTACATTGATCTCAAACGTCAAGATAGAAAATGTTACGAGAGAGAAACTGGGCCCTTCAGGATGATAAAGGGTCAGTTCTGTAGGAGAACACAGTAATCATAATGTGCATGCACTTGATAACACACCTCATAAATGAAGCCAAACTGACAGAGAAGTAGCCAATTCTGTAGTCATGGGTAGATATTTCAACGCCCTCTTTCAGTAACTGATGGGATGTCCAGATTGAAATACTGGTAAGAACAGACAATCCAGACACTATCTGTAACCTTCCCGGAGTTAAATGTTCACTACACCCTAAGTGGCAGAACGCCTACTAAGCACATCATGTGCTGGGGACACAAATTACTTAGTAAATTTAAAAGACCCGAAATCATACAGAATATATTCTGTAGCTATGGCGGAATGAAATCAGAGCTCAGTAATAATAAGATATCTAGGTCAATGCCAAATATTTGTAAATTGAACGACACACTTCTTAATAATCCCTGGGTCAGATAACAAAACAGTCCCATTTACAAACGCACTAACAACAACATCTAGGAATAAATTTAACCGAAGAAGTGAAAGACCTGTACCCTGGAAACTATACAACACTGGTGAAAGAAATTCAAGATGACACAAAGAAATGGAAAGACACTCCATGCTCATAAATTAGAACAAATATTGTTAAAATGTCTGTACTACCCAAAGCAATCTACAGATTTAAGGCAATCCCCATCCCATTATCAACTGCATTTTTCATAGAACCAGAACCACCAACCCTAAAGTTCGTATGGACCCACAAAAGATCCTGACTAGCCAAAGCAGTCTTGAAAAAGGAAGAACTGAATGTGTCATGGTTCTAAATTTCAAGTTCTAGTACAAAGTGATAGTAATTAAAACAGAATGGTATTGCAGTAAAAAGGACACATAGATCAATGGAAGAGAGCAGAAAACCCAGAAGTCAGTTACTCTTCAAAGGATTGAAGATACAATGGGACAAAGTCTCTAACAAAAGTTGTTGGGAAAACTGGACAGCCACAAGCCAAAGAATGAAACTGGACCACTTTCCTTCACTATACACAAAAAATAAAACTCAAAATGAATTAGAGACCTAAATGTGAGACCTGAAACCATAAAAATCCTTGAAGAGAGCATAGGCAGTAATCTGATATCATCCATAGAAATATTTTCCTTGCTATATCTCCTGAGGCAGAATTTATATGGAAAGGAGAAGGACCTTGAAAAAGTAAAGTAAACTTGAAAAAAGTTGGAAAATTCACACTATTCGTCTTTAGAACTTAAAATAAATCACGCCGGTGCAGTGCTCGCATAAGGAGGTCAGGGGCATGGATGGAGAATATAGAGGTCTCAGGAGTGGACCGCGTCCACACAATCAGCGCGGAAAGGAAAAGGGTTTTCAGCAAGTGGTATCGGAATACGTAGATATTTCTACCCAACAAAAGAACCACAGCTGGGGCGCCTGGGTGGCTCAGTGGTTTGGGCTGCTGCCTTCGGCTCGGGTCATGATCTCAGGGTCCTGGGATCGAGCCCCACATCAGGCTCCCTGCTCCACAGGAAGCCTGCTTCCCTCTCTCTCTCCTCTCTCTCTCTCTGCCTGCCTCTCTGCCTACTTGTGATCTCTGTCTTTCAAATAAATAAATAACATCTTTAAAAAAAAAAAAAAAGAACCACAACTTCTACCTCATACCGGAGGAATATTGTTTCACCGTGAATCGTGGATCTAAATATAAAGCCTCAAACCTCAAGCTTTTGAAGAAAAACACAGGAGACTATCCTAATTTGGTCATTTAGAAATGGACACATATTTTGTAGTTACAAAAAACCACCACCATAAAAAGAAAATTTGGGAAATGAGAATCAAAACTCCGGAACTGCGCTCATCTGCACACAGCAAGCCTCTGTAGGAAAATACCCACAAGTCCCGGCCAACGGCTAAGTCAGGATGTATGAGAAATGACCGCTCATTAATAAAAAGACAAACCACCTCATTTAAAATGGCCAAGTATTTTAACACACACATTACAAAAGGAGATGTACGAACAGTCAAGAAGCTTATGACAAGTGCTGAACATCATTAAGTCATCAGGGAAACATGCTAGAACCACAGGGAAAACCACTACACCCACTAGAGTGTCCAGAAGTTTCAAAGACTGCAAACACCGAGTTCCTAAGGATGTGAGGCACCTGGGATTCATCATCAGTAACAGGTGTACAGATGCTACAACCTCCTTGGAAGCAGTTTAGCAGGAGGTGTGTGTGTGCGCGCACGCATGTGGTAAAACACACATAAGATTTAACATTTTCAGTGGTCATGTGTTTGTTTTCCTTCACTGTTCTAACGTGGTGTATCACCTCAGCTGATTGTAGATACTGAGCCGTCCTCGCGTTGCTGGGCTCTACCGCATGTAGTCACGGCGCATGATCCTTCCATGTGCTGCTGGATTCTGTGTGTGATCTTGCTGAGGATTGTTCTATCAGATACTGGTCTGTGGTTTTCTTGCCATGCCTTTGCCAAGCTTTCGTACTGGTAACGCTCCCCTTCTCAGCTGAATTAGGAAGTGTCCTCTTCTCTTCAATTTTTTGGAAGAGTTTAAGAAGGATTGGTCTAAATTCTGTTTAAGAGTTTGGTAGAATTCACCAGTGAAGCTATCTAGTTCGGGGTTTTCCTTTGTTGGGAGGTTTTTCATTAGTGGGTTGAATGTCCTTACTAGTTACAGATCTACTCAGCTTCTCATTCCTTCATAATTGAGTCTTAGAAGGTTGTAGGTTTTGAAGAATGTTAATTTCATCTACGTTATCCATTCTGTTGCGGTACAATTATTTACAGTATCCCCTTACAGTCTTTTATTTCTGTAAAATAGATAGTTATGTCCCCCTTCTTTCCCTTGTTATTTTGTCCCACTTTTACTTCTGATTTTAGTGATTTGAACCTTTTTTTTTCCCTTAGTCTGTCTAGTAAAGATTTTTCAGTTGTGTTATAATCTTTTGAGAGACCTGGCTTTTGGTTTTGTTGATTTTGTTTTTCTTTTCTCTGTTTTACTTACCTCTGCTCTAGCCTGTGATTTCTTTACTTGTGTGGGCTTTGAGTTTCGTGTAATCTTTTTCAAGTAAGGTGTAAAATTAGTTGTTGAATTGAGAGTTTTCTTTTTAATGTAGGTACTTATAGCCATAAATTTCCCTGTCAGCCCTACTTTTATCTCATCCCATAACTTTCTAGATGTTGTGTTTTCATTTCCATTTGCCTCAAGGTATTTTACCATTTTCCTTGTGATTTCTTCTTTGGCCCCTTGGTTAAGAGTATTTGATTCCCACGTATTTGTGAATTTTCCAGGTTACTTCCTATTGATTTCCAGTTGCATTCCAAGTAGAATAAGTACTTTGTATTAAGATTGATCTTTGTAAAGATTATTCTAATCTTTAAAATATTTATTAGGGTTTGTTTTGTGGCTGAACCTACATTTTATCTTGGAGAATGTTCCACTTACGCTTGAGAAAAATTACGTATCCAAATTGTTGCTAGATGAATGTTCTCTTAATGGGAGGTCCCATTGGTTTGTATTATTCGAGTCCTCGATCCCTTATTGATCTGTTATATCCATCATCAAATGCGTGGTATTGAAGTCTTCAACTATTATTACAGGACGGTCTGTTTCTCCCTCCAGCTCCATCCGTGTTTTCTTCCTGTAGTTTGGACTCTGATGTTTGGTGTAGATAGGCTTACAATTGTTGCATCTTCTTGGTAAATTAACCTGTTTTTTCAATACATAGTATCTTAATCTGTTTTAGACTTAAAAATCTATTTTGTCTGATAGCAGCATAACTCCTCAGTTCCCTATTGGTTTTTTCTTGGAATACCTTTTTCCATCCTTTCAACCTACCTGTGTCTTGATATCGGAGAGAAAGCCTTTGGTAGACAGAATATAGTTGGGTCAGGTTTTTGTCCTTCCTGCCAGCTATGCCTTTTGATTGGGGAGTTTAAACCACTTACATTTAAAATAATTACTGATGAAGAAGGACTGACTTTTGCCATTTGTTTTCTTGATGTCTTAAGCTTTTTGGTTTTCTTTTCTTTTCTTTTCTTTTTTTGTTTTTCCTGTTCCCCATTACTGCCTGCCCTTGTGTTTGATTTTGTTTGTAGTGACACCTTTGCTTTCCTCACTTCCTCCTATGTGTAAGTATTCTGGATTTTTGCAGTTAGCATGGTACATAGAATATCTTAAAGTGAAGCAATTTATTTTAAATTGATACCAACTTAGTCATACATACAAACTCTTATACATCTGTCCCCCACCCTACTTTGATGTCATAGGTTGATATATTGCTATATTACATATCCATTAATGAGGGTGATTCTTATGCATGTCTTTTAAATCCTGTAGAAAAATAGTCTAACCGGGGGCACCTGGGTGGCTTGGTTGGGCAGCTGCCTTCAGCTCAGGTCATGATCCTGGAGTTCCGGGATCAAGTCCCACATCAGGCTTCCTGCTCAGCCGGGAGTCGGCTTCTTCCTCTGACCTTCTCCCCTCTCATGCTCTCTCCCTCTCACACTCTAAGAAGTAAGTAAAATCTTTTTAAAAGAATGAAAAAGAAAATAGTGGAATTACAAACCAAAATTATAGTAATATTGCTTTGTATGTTTGTGCATTTGCCTATGTGTTTACCTTTACTGGAGCCTGTTAGACCTTCACAGGACCCAGAGTTACTGTCCAGCTTCTTCACTCCCTCCAGCATTTTCTGTAAGCCAGACCCGGTACTAATCCGTCCTCTCCACTTGCTATCTAGGAGCGCCTGCACTTCCATCTCGTTTTTGAAGAACAGCTTTGCCAGATAAAGAATGCTCAGTTGATGACAGCTCTGTCTGCTTCACATCATTTCTTCCCTGCCTACAGGTGTCCCAGGCTTCTCCTGAGAAGTCGGCTCAGCATCTTACGGAGAATTTCTCGTAACAAGTCATTTTTCTCTTGCTGCTGTTAAGATTCTTTGTTTCTGGCTGACAGTTCGGCTGTAACGTGTAGCGATGAGGTTCTTCGGGCTTTTATCTGGAGTTGTCTGGCTTCTTGGTGTCACAGGTGTAGGCCTTCCCTCCCGTGGTAGCAGTTTGGGGCTGTCGCTTCTGATGGCCGCTGCTGCGACTGTCTTGGCCGAACTCTGATAATGCAGGTATCAATCCATTTGATATGTCCCGTAAGTCCCTCAGACTCTTGTCACTCCACTTCATGTCTTTTTGCTTCTCCTCCTCACACTCAGGAACTTCAAATGCGCTGTCTTCCGACTTGACGCTGTTCCCACGCCCCCCACAGCTGCTGGTGGATCGCTCCCATGGATTTTTCAAATCTTTGCATTTTTTAGCTTCCAGAATGTGTTTAGGTGCTTTTTATAACTTCTTTCTCTTTGTTGCTGTTCTTATGTGGCTCACACATCATTTTCCTAATTTCCTTTAGTCCTTTGTCTTGGTTTCCTTTAGCTCTTTGAGCAGATGTAGGATGGTTGTTTTAAAATCAGCAACTTCTGGGGAGCAGACCGGGGCCTGGGACCGGTTCTGAGGATAAGAGTGGCAGGGGCGGGGCACCAGGGTGGCTCAGTGGGTTAAGCCTCTGCCTTCAGCTCTGGTCATGATCCCAGGGTCCTGGGATCAAGCCCTGCATCGGGCTCTCTGCTCAGCAGGGAGTCTGCTTCTCCCTCTCTCTCTCTGCCTGCCGCTCTGCCTACTTGTGATCTTTCTGTCAAATAAATAAAATCTTTAAGAAAAAAAAAAAAAAACAGTGGCAGGGGGTGGGGACCAGCTCCCTGGCCTGAGAGGAGTTTTCCTTTGGTCTTGCTGAACCTGGGACCTGCCTCCTCTGCCTGGAACAGCCCTGCCCCCAAGCCCAGCCCCTGCCCCAGCCTGACCAAGCCCCTTCCCACGCCCCCCTGATGTCTCTCCCCGGTGCTCTCCTTCCTCGCCTGCCCCGGGCCACCTGCACCCCCAGCCCGGCGAGCTGCTCAGATGGTCGGTTAGGATGATCTGGTGCCAGAGCCTGGCTCCCCGGGACCCCAGTGCCTTCGGTCACCACCCGCCTCACGGTTCCTTTTGGGTGGCCCACCGAGCCGGTGCCCACCTTACTTAACCCTCGCGTCCCCTGCCCCTCATGTGACCGGGGACCTTCAGGGGCTCCAGGAAGCCGTCCTGTGTCCCCACGGACATCCCCTCACCGTTTTCTCCAGGACGCTGTGGTGAAAGCAAGACCTTCGTTCAGAAAAGGAGCTCCCTTCTCTCTTTCAGGATAAAATTAAGATCTTGGGGAGAAAGGCAGGTTTATTTTCATTTTTTTGCAAATCTCTGGAATCCTAAAGATGGTCTGCAAGAGTCTGACGCACACAAACGTGCTCATCTGAGTTGTTTCTTCCCTTAGGGGTCCTCGGGGGGTTCAGAACTTTTTCAAATAAAACAACGGACCTGAGGAGAGCAGCAGCCCCTCGATCCTTCTTTGCGAGGGCGGCTTCTTTCCCAGCGCCATGGGCCTGGCTCCGGCTGCACAGAGCCGGGGAGGCGGCCGGTGTGCGCCCCTCCCCCACCCCGTATGCACCTGCTGCACCGTGCTCTGGGGCTCACGGAGCCGCTTGGGCGAGGAGCTTCCCAGGGGCGGGAAGAAGAGCTGGGCAAGGGAACTGCTGGCCGCAGGCTCCCGCTCTGGGACCCCTGCTCTCTGGCTCGAGCCCCGGTCCCTGCTCCCCACAAGCTCTGGGGCCACTCCTGAGGGAGCAGAACCAGACCCTGGAGTCTCCTAATTCGGGCGTTTTCTGCTTTCCAGACGGATGAGGAGAAGCGGCAGGACTTGCCCGTGGTGATGCCAGTTTTTGACAGAAACACCTGCAGCATCCCCAAGTCCCAGATCTCCTTCATCGACTACTTCATCACGGACATGTTTGATGCTTGGGACGGTAAGAGCTCCGCGGCTGGCGCCTTCCACAGGCGCATGGGCCCAGGGCGCGGCTGGCCCCGGAATGGGTGTGGGGCTTAGACTCTCAGGAGGACGGAGGAGGAGAACCGTGCCTTCTCCGAGGACCCCGGAGGCCTCCTCGGAGGAGGAGGGATGCTCCTCCCATCCCTCCCCTGCTCAGGGCAGCAGCCCCGCGAGGGCGGGGGAGGTGGGGGGGTGGACCAGAGCGGGGGTCCGGAGAGACTGACAGGGCCATGGGTCTGGGGTTCCGCTGCCTTCCTAACCGCCGCCCCCCCCCAGCCCCCGGGAGCTGATGAAAGGCTTCAGCAGATTCCATCCCCTCTGGGGCCCCTGCCGGAGCTGTCACCTCCGGGTGTGGGTGGAGCGGCTGGGCAGAGGTGATGCACCTGCCCGCTGCCCCCTGCCCCCTGCCCCTTAGCCCGAAGTCCCCTGAGGCTGGGAAGGAGACCACATCCCTGTCCTTTTCTCCAGCCTTTGTAGACCTGCCTGAGTTAATGCAGCATCTTGACAACAACTTTAAATACTGGAAAGGACTGGATGAAATGAAGCTGCGGAGCCTCCGGCCGCCCCCTGAATAGCACGCAGCACCGCCCGGGCCCCGGAGCTTTGGCCCTCGGCTCATTCGGAATTCCTGAGGCAGCCGGAGGCCCCGGGCCCTTGCAGTATTAGGCCGAACAGTGCCAGGTCTGCAGAGCCCGTGAGAGCACCTGGGGCCGTCAGCGACCTTCTGCAGCCACCAAGCAGTGCCGCTGCCACCAAGTGCGACCCGGTCCGCCCTGTGGGGCCTGCAGCAGGGGCTCTTCGGACAGTGCCAGGAGAGCTGGCCAGCGCGGACTTTGCTCCCCGCGAGCTCAGAGGGACCCTCTCCAAAGGACGGGGAGGGGTTTGCTGCCGCTGACGGAGATGTCCTGTTGCAGACCCTGTCTCCACCCGCCTCCAGCACTTAAAAGCCGCGCGGCGCTCGGAGCTTGAGGCCCTCCCCGCGGCGAGAAGGTGCAGTTGCCGGCCGGGAACACTACTGAAGGTGACTGCACTCGCACACTGAGCAGCAACTGAAAAACACAGAAGAAATTTTGAAGTTGATTAATATCAGTTATTAAAATGTTTTATTTATTTTATTAGAAGTTCAATATTTTCTATGAATTTTGAAATACTTCAAAGCCAAAGCCAACGTTAAACGCCATGACCAAATTTACATGATTCATATTCATTAAATATGTATTACTTGGTGTATAGACTTATTTTCATAATGCAAATTAAAACTATAAAATGACACCTTTTTACTGCACTACAGAAATATTTGTGTATGTTAGACTCTTCTGATTGATGCTCACTGGGAAAAGCGGTCTTGGGGGAGAGCCTGAGTCTGAAGCCCTCGAGGAGAGCAGCTCCTCCGTACAGAAAGCAGAGCCCTGGGACTCTCTGGTCATCTGATGGGCTTTGCAGGTGACTCCCCAAAGTCAGCGAAATTAAGACCTAACACTTTTTCCCTAAAATTTTATAATTGAATTCCCATAAATCTGCCTTATTTTATAGTACATTTCTACAAGATATTCCCTATGAAAGAACAAAAATGGAGTATTTAGTGAACTGACATTTTATACCAATCTGTTTTCATCTGAAGTGGGAGTCTTTGATTCCAGAAATTTATAAAAGGTTCTGTATCTTCACATTTTGAGTAAGTGTAGTACCATAAAAAATGACACAGGATGACAATGTCAAAGTGCTTGTCGTTTCATTTTAAAGTTGTATTTTTTCCCCCGACAAAAATGAAATTAAACTATTTGTTTTTAAGAAATCATGTGTCGCCTTTTCTCTGGAGTCTGATTATACTTAAAATAAGACACCTTTATATTACAGAGAAGATTAATCGTTAAATGACTTCTTCAGGGTCACAAAAGGACAGATGAATATGTTGAAAACTTCTCACCACTTGGCTCCCATTCAAAGCTATTGGGGCTGGCACCTCAGAAGTCCCTTTACAGACTGCTTTTCCCATGCGAAGACATTTGACCTAGGTTGGTAATTGGGGACCGAGGTGGGAGAGGCCTCCCCTCTCCTCCCCTCTAAGTGCCGGGAATGACTTCCCCGAGCAACTCAACCATCAGGAAGTAGAGAGAGCAGTGCGTGCGACACCGCCCGAGCTCCACCATGACCTGAAAGAGACTAAAAGGAGTGTGCTTGATGCGTTTCAAGGGAGAAAAGCAGCAATAGAAACCATAAGGTAAACCAAGGTAGTTTTAAAAATAGGTAGATTTGAGGAAGAACCTAATGGACATTCTAGATAAGGAAGAATATAGTCATTGAAACAAACAGAAAAGTTCTGCACAGATTTACCAGAAGGCCAGTCACAACTGAAGAGCAAAGGAGCACACTGGAAGACTTGGAAGTTACAACCCACGCAGCACAGAGGTTTTAAATTAAAGCAAAATTAAAATACGGAAGGTTAAGTGAAATGCTTCAAAATACATCTGAATTAGATCAGTGGGAGAGGCACTAACTAAAGAAAGCCCGAGAGTCCCTCAGACTTAAAGGGTGCTCTGAACCCCAAGTAGGACAAGCAAAATCCATCTACCCAACACAGTGCGGAGCTCCAAGAGGAAAACCTCACAGTCGTGAGAAAAGACGGAGCACTTACAAGGGAACTAGTGTTAGACTGCTGTCACTCCTTGGCCACCAGGGCCAGAAGACTTAGGAATAACCTCTTCGAAGTATGGAAGGAAACTGTCAGCCTAGAATCACATACTGAACTAAACTATTGCTCAAGAGTGAGGTGGTAGTGTACAGACAATTTTAGACATGTACACAGCTCTTCGTAAACAGACTCCATGGAAAGAAATGCTGAAAGACTTCTCTCAAACGAGTCCAGAAAGAGCTGGGTTATGAAAGCAACAGTAAACAAAGAAACTGGTAAACATCTGGACAAGGCTAAGTAAACATGTTGAGTGGGGCCGAAATAAAAGTGATGTATAATCAGGAGGGGCAGGTATGCAGCAGGCTAAGTTAAGTGTTGTGGAGGACCAAAGAGATGTTTATTACAGACTTTCAATATGATTACCTGGAAGTCAAGGGAAATTGTCAAAGGAATAAAAGAATATGGGATTTAAAAATTACTAAAAGGAAAGCTAAGTGAAGAAATAAAATGTAACGGGGCAAATCTGGGTGGCTCAGTCGGTTGAACGTCAGACTCGGTTTCGGCTCAGGTCATGAGATCAAGCCCTGTATCAGGCTCTGCGCTCAGCACAGAGTCTGCCTGAGAGTCTCTCTCCCCCTGCCTTGCGTGCTCTCTCACACGATCTCAAATCTTTCTAAAAAAAAAATGTAACTAACGCAACCTGTAAGAGATAAATGGAAAAATAAACTGTGAGTAAGACAGAGACAGAAATAAGCACAAGCACGCAGCATCCACATCACACTAGACTAAAGATCCACGGCACTGGTGGTACCACGGGTTGAGAGGGAACCTACAGGAGCAACAAATTCATAAGCAAAATATAGAAAGAATGCCTAGAAATCCATAAGGGCAAAAAACCAAGGTATTTTAGACCCTTCCGATTAACGAGTTTTTAGCATCTGACAATAACAAGTGTTGATGAGGGAATGAGAAAATGCGAACTTTCAAACTTCTGTGTAGGAGGTTAAGAACCACAACAGAAAGCAATTTGGAAATACCCACTGAAGTTTCTCAATGGCAATTTTACTTCCAGATCCCAGAGAAATTTGCCCATGTGCACAAAAAGATATATTTAAGGATCTTCACACTCAGACTTCATCACAGTGAAAAAGTAGCAACCATCTGAATGTCCTTAGTAGGAGAATGGATGAGATCATGACGTCATACCCAGACCGTGCTGTATTGTTGTAGACACTTTCTCCTCATGGTCCCTGCCTCTTGGGATCTACAACTTCGGGACGGATCTAGTAGTTTGCTTCTAACCAATAACGTTAAAATGATGGTGGGCCACTTTTAAGATGTGGCTAACAAAAGACAATACTTTTCTAGGGCTGCCCTAAAATGTGACCACAAATGGGTAGCTTAAAACAGCAGCAAGTTGTTTTCTCATAGTTCTGGGGATCATAAATCTGCAATCAAGCAGTTGACAAGGTGATTCCTTATGTAGGTTCTAAGGGGGGAACCATCCCATGCCTTTCTCCTAGCTCTTGGTAATTGCCAGCAATTCTCAGCATTCCTTGGCTCATAGATGCCTCCTTCCAATTTCTGCCTCCATTTTCACGTGGCCTCTGTGTATCAGTGTGACCTCTCCTCAGAAGAATACCAGTCATTTAGGGCCCACTCTGATTTCAAAAATTTCATCTCACAATCTGAGATTAAAAGACTCTATTTCCAAATAAGGCCACATCCTGGGATTCTAGGGGATCTGAATTTTGGTGAATACTTCAACCCATTACAGACAGTGATATCCATCGTGGGCACACTCTCGTTCTTTTTTGCTTGCTCTAATGGGGCAAGCTACTCTGTTGTGAGCTGCTCCATGGAGAAGTCCACATAGCAAGGAAGTGAGGGTATCCTCCAGCCCACAGCCGCGATGGAAGGGAAGTCGTGCTGCCAGCAACCACACGAGTGTTGGAACAGATTCTGCCACAGTTGGGTCTTCGGATGGGACCACAGCCCAGGAGACACCTTGATGACAGCCTCAGGAGAGACCCCGAGCCCGACAACCCAGCTAAAGATCCACACTTGGATCGTACCCACAGAACTTGAGATATTAAATGTTTTGTTTAAGCCAGCCAACTTTACCGTAAGTGACTGCACACTAACACGTAACGAATCCGTATACTGTGTACAGCACTTAAAAAGAATAAAGGAGAGCTAGAGATGTCGACTGGGAAAAAGCTTAAGATCAAATCGAACGAAAAAGCTACATTGTATTAGGACACCATTCACTTCAATTTTTTTGAATACCCAAGATAATACACTGTTGTTCATGGAAAAAGTCATGGTGGGAGCATTAAAATGTGGGGGCAGTTTACAAATACTCTGAGTTAGCTTGTGCTACACTAAGGTCTTGGTGTCCACACACGGTAGAGAGCCAAAAGCTTTTCCGCCAAACTCCCTCACGCCTGCATTTCCGTGTCTAACTTGGGATCACCGGTCAGATGCAACTGCGCGAGATTCTCAGTTTAGAAGGAGTCAGAAGGGAGAGAAGCACACGGAGGCCTACGTTTTGCAGGTCAGGAACGGCGCTCTGCACCAGCGGCCGGCCGCGGTGGAGTTCTGACTGTGGCGCAGGACTGTAAGGCTCTGGGGCCCCAGCAGCGGACCCGGCCTCACAGCCCAGCCCAGCCCAGCCCAGCCCTGAAGCATGGCTTTAGGGAGACTTTCTGGGAAACTCAGCAAGACTCTGTTTCTTCAGTCCTTCCATTGATAAGTCCCTTCTGCTTCAACTAGATGGGGGGTGGGGGGGTTGCGGTTCTCTGTTCTCAAAATTAAGCAATCTGACCGAGAAGGCCACACCCCAGCCAACTTCTTGAAAGTGGTTCTTGGGGGCAACGGAGGCACATGTACTGGGGAGACCTTCAAAGGGAATTATCCTCATTTTGTTTTTTAAAGTAAATATCTAAAGCAGACAACAACATATTAACATTTATTAAATCTGGTGATGAGTATTTTTTAAATACGTTACTCTACTTTTTAATATGTTGATATTTTCTAATTTAGGTGGCTAGGAGAATATATTTAAATAGAGAAAATCTAAGTAGTGTGTAAAACAGGAAAGCCCTATGAAAACAATGAAGTCAACTATGAAAGTTAAAATATTATATATACCAACCACAGTAATTCAAAAGAAAAGGGAAAGGTGTGTGATTTGTTTTACAGAAAGCTTACTTCCACAATACTTGTGTTTGGAGACTTCTACTATAAGGAAAAAATTCAGTAGAAAAAAATAGAAACATGAACAGGAAATTCATGAAAAACAGCAGTATAAGAGTTTCTTTAAAGTTTTTGCTAAGCCTGATAGGCATTGATACAAATTAGAACCAACTGGAGATATTTTTCACCTTTAAGATTAGTAAAGAACAAAAAGTTTGATGACACGATGTGTTCACAAGGCCGTGTGGACACAGACACTGACAAGATGAGCAGAAATTGGTAAGACCTCCATGGAGGGCAACTTTGTCAAATCTCTGCGAGTCACAGACCCGTGTGTACTGGGGCTTAGCAATTCTACTTCCAGACATAACTTAAGATACATTCACACCACGAGAAATGACACATACACAGATTTATTTAAAGCAGCCCTGTATGTAACAGTAAAAGGCTAGAAATAGCTTAAATGTCTACCATTGATGAAGAGTAAGTAAATATGTGGTGGTTTGCTCCCACAGTGGGGACTTTGCAGATAGAAATGAGAAGGTTCTTTGTGTTCCTTATAGGAAAAGATTATGAAGATGTGTTAAGTGTGGGTGGAGGCGCAACACAAATTGTGTTGCGTGTGTGTGTGTGTGTGTGTGTGTGTGTGTGTCTAGAAAGTGGAGGGGGAGGGAAAGAGCACCCTAGAATTGTTTAAATGTTAAATAAGCCTAAAATCTCAGCTGCACATGCAAGAAACCACAGAGATTCCCTGTGGGAGAAGGTGTTGGTGGCTTGGGAACATGGCTGGACAGGAGGCTCCTCCTTGTATGTCCACTGTCCCTTTTGAATTTTAAATAGTGCGCCTGACACATACAAAAGATCTGAAAGAACTAAAAGGCACACCCTCTTTTCAGGATGAATTAACTTTGCAAAGAGGTCATGTTTTTCTCCCATAACTTGTCTCTGAATTGAGCATGACTCCCAATTGAAAAAAAGTCTTTTTAATCTACCCAAATCATTCTAATGTTCATACAGTATGTGAAGCAAAGTCAGGAAAATTCTGAATATGAACAGCACAGAGAGGATTAGGACAAGATAGAGACACACATTAAAAAGCTGCCACTTAAAAGGAGTGACGCACTGACCCCACTTTGGACGAGTAAAGGGAACTGAAGGGAGCCAGAAAGGGGACCCAAACACACACATGTGTTTAGTAGGTGATACAAGCTGCGATCTCCCATCACGGGAGGAGAGATGGACTTATTCAATAAGTGTTGTTGGGATGACTCGGTCAGTATCAGAAATAATGTGCAAATTCTTTAAAAGTAAACAAAACACCAGGGTGGGCCATTTAAGGAAGATGATGTAGGAGGATCCTGAGCTCCCGCAGTCGCTCAGACACACCTAGGTGACAGCTCTGTATATACAACTAACTCTGAAACCCTGAGTTTCAGACCTTCTGCGGTTAATCGCAGAGAAGAGGTCACACTTAAAAGGGGAGAAGCAGCGGCAGAGTTGGGAAGCAAACCCCCCGTGAGACTAACTACAAATGGGAAGGACACCACCAGCACAGAGAAGCAAGAGGATCAGACCCCACCCCTGGCACTGGGAAGAGGAGTCCCCATGACTTCTGGCTTTGAAAACCACAGGGCTTTAACTCCAGGAGAGCTGGAGGGCAACAGGACACTGAGCCTTGCCTTAAAGGGCCAGCATAATACAGAACTTGGCTGAGACCCAGGACAGAAACAGTAGTTTGAGAAGTCCCTGGGCAGCACACGTGAGGCAGATTTACTAAGACCGTGTGCTGAGGGGCAGGGATCTTCAGATTTCTCCAGAAACAAAAGAGCTGGTAGACACCATTCCCTTCCCCTCTGTCAGCCTAGACAGCCAGACGCTTGTGGGCGTCGACGTGAGCACCCTCCATCTATCTTGTCAGCACTGCGTGCCCCACTCCAACGTTCCCCTGGGAAGCCACCCCCTCCCACCCACCGCCCTCTGCAGGCACCCCTGCAAAGCAGCTCCTGTGCTGCCGAACCCTGCGGGCAGCCCTGGCAGGAACCAGACCTTCTGGGCGACCCCTGTTCTAGGAAGGAGGGGAAATAATCTCCCCCCCCACCCCCGCTAGAGTGCCTGCAAGTTGAGCAGCCAAGCCTCTTCCCTGGCTGCACCGGGAGCAAGCCCTGCTGCTGGGTGTGCCCGGGACCGAGGCAGAGAGGCTAAGGACACGGAGCTAGTGTGACTGCTGCCCCACCCAGCAATGAGCCCGCAGCAGCTTCGAGTCTCTCAGCAGCACAGGGACCAAACCCAGCACACCACGCCCACAGCAGGCAAAGCAAATCAGAGCCAGCTGGGCTGAGCAGTAAGGCACACGCAGCCCACGCAGGAGACACCCCAGAGCACTGGTCACCAGAGCAATCACACTCTAAGGCCTCCCAGGATCTTTTCTACACAAGCCACTACTTTCAAGACCAGGAGACCTTCCTAATACACAGAAAGAGACCTAGAGAGTTAGACAAAATGAGAAGGTCAAAGAACTTATCCCAAATGAACGAACAAGACAAATCACAGCAAAAGAGCTAATTAAAATGGAGATAAGTAACAGGCTTGATAAAGAATTCAATGGTCGTAAAGATACTCAGTGATCTTGAGAAAAGAGTGGATAAACTCAGCGAGAACTTCAACAAAGAGAGAAAATATTAAGAACCAGTCAGAGGTGATGAATTTAATAACTGAAATTCAAAAATACACTAGAAGGAATCAACAGCCAATTAGAGGACACAAAAGAACAGATCAGCAACCTGGAGAACAGAGTAATGGAAAGCAACCAAGCTAAAGAGCAAAGAGAAGAAAGAATAAAAAATGAGAATAGGTTAAGGGAACTTAGCGACACTATCAAGGTTGATAACACTTGCATTTTAAGGATTCCAGAAGGAGAGAGAGATGGGGGCAGAAATTTTTTTTTTTTCGAGAAATAATAGCTGAAAAATTCCTTAATCTAAGGACGGAAACCGACATCCATGTCCAGGAATCATAGAGAGGCCCAAACCAAAGAGGTCCACAACAAGACACATAATTAAAATGGCTAAAAGTAATGAGGAGAATTTTGGAAGTAGCAAGAGAAAAGAAAACAGTTACACACAAAGGAAACCCCATAAGGCTATTGGCTGATTTTTCAGCAGAAACTTCGCAGGCCAGAAGATAGTGGCATGATATTATTCACAGTGCTGGGGTGGGGGGCTGACCCTGCAACCAAGAATACTCTACCCAGCAAGGTTATCATTCAGAATTGAAGAAAGCAGTCTCCTAGCCAAACAAGAGTCAAAGGTGCTCATTACCACTAACCTGGCCTTGTAAGAAATCTTCAAGGGAGTTCTTTGGAAAGAAAAGGCCATAACTAGAAAAAAATTATTATTAAAAGAGGAAAAAAATCACAGGTAAAAGCAAATACAGAATAAAGGTAGTGGATGAACTGCAACCTATCAAGTAGGGAGGTTAAAACACAAAAGTAGTAAGAAATCAATTATATCTAAAAAAAAAAAAAAAATCAGTCAAGAGATACACAAACTGAAAAGATGTAAGATACAACCTCATAAATAAGATGTGGAGTGGGAAGCAAAAATTCGTGCTTTTAGAATGTGTTCTAACTTAAGCAACCATCAGCTTAATATATTCTGCTGTATATTTAGGATGTGATATATAACCCTACTGGTTTATGTATAGTCATACACAACTTTTAATAGACATACACAACAAAAAGAAAAAGGACTCCAAGCATAACACTAAAGAAAATCATCAAACCACAAGGAAAGATAGAGGACAAAGGAAGAGAAAAAGCACAATAAACCTAGAAAACAATTAGCAAAATATCAAAATGGCAGTAAATACACACCCACCAATAATTATCTTAAATACAAATGTTCCATTCAAAAGTTATAGGGTGGGGGCGCCTGGGGGCCAAGAGCACCCAACTCTTGGCTTCAGCTCAGGTTATGATCTCAGGGTTGTGAGACTGGGCCTGTGCCAGACTCTGTGCTCAGCACAGGGTCTGTTTGGGATTCTATCTTTCCCTCTCCCTCTGCCCTTCTACCCCCCGACCAGCTCACACCCTCAAATAAATAAATACAAAAAGACATACGGTGACTTAGCAGATTTTAAAAAAACCACAAGACCCATCTATATGCTATCTATAAGAGACTCATGTCAGACCTAAAGACACATAAAGACGGACAGTAAAGGGCTGGAAAAACATACGATGCTCATGGAAGTAAAACAAAAACAAAAACAAAAAAACCAGCTAGGGTAGCGTACTTTGATCCAACAAAATAGATTTTAAAACAAAGAGTGTAGCAAGAGACAAAGAAGGACACTGTTTAGTGATAAAGGACTCCATCCATCAAGAGAGTAAGTGTAAAAAGCTACCCACCCAACACAGGGGCACCTAAGTACATAAAGCAACTAAATATTAACAGACATAAAGGGAGACACGGACAATAATATAGTAATAGTAAGGGACTTTTTAAAGATTTTTTATTTACTTATTAGAGAGAGCGTGAACACAAGCAGGGGGAGAGGGAGAAGCAGGCTCCTTGCCAAGCAGAGTGCCAGGTGTGGGCTCGATCCCAAGACCCCAGGGTCATGAGCCGAAGGAAGATGCTTAATGACTGAGCCACCCAGGCTCCCAGTGGTAGGGGACTTAAACATCCCACTTCCATCCATGGATAAATCATCCACACAGAAAATCAACAAGGGAAACAGATACTTTAAATAACACATCTGATCAGAGAACCTAACAGATATTCACAGAATGTTCTATCCAAAAACAGTGGAATATACATTCTTTAAGTGCACATAGAACATTCTCCACGACAGATCACATTAGGCCACAAAACAACTCTCAGTAAATTTAAGAAGATTGAGATCCCTATTAAGCACTTTTTCCCCAACCACAATGGTATGAAACTGGAAATCAGTTATAAGAAAAATTGGAAAAAACACAAATATCTGGAAGATAAACAACATAATACTAAACAACCATGAATTCAAAGAGGAAATCAAAAAGTTCATGAAGGCAAATGAACCTGAAAACACGATGATCCGAAACCTTTGACAGCAAAAGCAACTCTAAGAGAAGTTTACAGGTGTACAGACCTACCCTCGAAAAGAAGTATCTCAACCAAAACTTACACCTACAGGAGCTAGAAAAAGAAGAGCAAAGACCAAAGCTAGCAGAAGGAAGGAGATAATAAAAATTGAGCAGAAATAAATGAAATGGAGACAAAATAGAATATGAAACCAAGAGCTAGTTTTGTGAAAAGATAAACAAAATTGGGGGCACCTGGGTGGCTCAGTCAGTTGATCGTCTGCCTTCGGCTTGGGTCATGGTCCCAGGGTCCTAGGATCAGGCCCTGTGTCGGGCTCTTTGCTCAGCTCAGAGCCTGCTTCTCCCTCTACCCCTCCCTCTACTTGTGCACATGCACACACTCTCTCTCTCTGACAAACAAACGGATAAAATCTTAAAAAAACAAATTGATAAACCTTCATCCAGATTCATCCAGAAAAAAATAGAAAGCACTGAAAAAATAAAATCAGAAACAAAGGAGGAGAAATACCTGATACCACAGAAACAGATTTGTTAGGCAATTTATGGAAAACCATGTAGCAACAAATTGGACAACATAGAGGAAATGGACAAATCCTTAAATATACAAAAATCTTCTAAAACTGAATCAGGAAGAAATAGGAAATGTGAACAGACCAGTTACTGGTAAGAATCAAATCAGGAATCAAAAAAACTCCCCAAGATGAAAGTCCAGACCCGGACAGCTTCACTGGAGAATTCTACCAAACATTTAAAGAGGAGGTAATACCTATTCTTCTGGAAGTATTTCAAAATATAGAAGAGGAAGGACAACTTCATTCCATGAGGCCAGCATTACCCTGATACCAAAATTGGATAAAGACACCACAAAAAAAGAAAACTTTGGGCCATTATCTCCGATGAACACAGATGCAAAATTCTTCAGCAACATACCACACCAAATTCAACAATACATTTAAAAAGTCATTCACCACAATCAAGTGGGATCTATTCCAGGAAAAGGAGGGAAGTTTAATATTCATGAACCAATAACCGTGGTATATCACATCAACAAGACAAAAGATAACACCCATCATCTCAACAGATGCAGAAAATCCATTTGACAAAATACATCCATTCATGATGAAAACTGTCAACATAATCAAGGCCAAACAGGGGAAACCCACAGCTACCATCATACTCAATGGTGAAAAGCTGAGAGCTTTTCCCCTAAGATCAGGAAAGAGACAAGGAGGTCCACCCTCTCACCACTTTTATTCAACACAATACTGGAATTCCTGGCCACAGCAATCAGACAAGAAAAAGAAATAAAAAGCATCCAAATGGGTAAGAAAGAAGTAAAACTGTGGTTATCTGCAGATGACATGGTACTATATATAGAAAACCCCAAAGAATCCACAAAAACAAACCAACAAACCAACCTATTATAACTGACAACTACATTCGGTAAAATTGCAGGATACAAAATTAATGTACAGAAATCTGTTGCATTTCTATACCCGGACAACAAAATAGCAAAAGAGAAATTAAGAAAAAAAAATATCATTTATAACTGCACTAAAAAGAATGACATATCTATGAATAAATTTAACCAAGAAGGTGAAAGACCGGTACTCTGAAACCTACAAAACACTGATGAAAGAAATTGAAGGTGACGCAAATGGAAAGACAGATCACAGTCATGGATTGGAAAAATTAATATTGTTAAAATGGCCACACTACTCAAAGAAATCTACACTTTTAATGCAACCCCTATGGAAATACTAATAGTACTTTTCATAGAATATAAGTAATCCTAAGGTTTGTAGGGAGCCACAAAAGACCTTGAATACCCAAAGCAATCTTGAAAGAAAGAAGTACAAAGCTTGAGGTATCACAATCCCAGAGTTCTACAAAGGTCTCATAATTAAAACAGTGTGGTACCGGCACAAAAATAGAAACATAGGTCAACAAGCCGGGACAGAGAACCCATAGATAAACCCACAACTAATGGTAAATTAATCTATGATAAAAGAGTCAATAACGGGGCGCCTGGGTGGCTCTGTGGTTAGTTAAGCCTCTGCCTTCCGCTAGGGTCATGATCTCCGGGTCCTGGGATCAGGCCCTGCCTCGGGCTCTCTGCTCAGCGGGAAGCCTGCTTCCTCCTCTCTCTCTCTGCCTCTCTGCCTGTTTGTGATCTCTGTCAAATAAATAAATGAATCTTAAAAAAAAAAAAAAAAAAAGAGCCAATAACACACAACAGGGAAAAGATAACTTCTTCAGCAAATGGTGTTGGGAAAACCGGACAGCCACCTGCAGAAGAATGAAACTGGACAACTTCCTTCCACCAGACACAAAGATAAACTCAAAACAGATTAAAGACCTAATGTGACAGGCACCTGGTTGGCTCAGTCGGTTAAGCACCTGCTGTCAGCTCAGGTCAGGATCCGGGGGTCCTGGGATCGGCTCTGTGCAGAGCGGGAGTCTGCTTCTCCTTCTGCGCCTCCCCTCAGCTCCTGTTCTCTCTCTCTCTCTCTCAAATACGTAAATAAAATCTTAAAACAAAATTTTTTTAAATCCTGAGAACCATTTGCGACCATATGGCTGGAGCTAGAGGGTATGATGCTAAGTGAAATAAGTCAGACAAAGACAAATCCCACATGACCTCACTCTGTGGAATCTCAACAACAAAACAAGGAAACAACTACTCTGGGAACTGAGTTCGGGTGAGTACAGGGCGGGCGGTGCCGGAGAGGGCAGGGCAGGACAGATGGACGGGGTCAAGACGTACAAACTTCCACTCATAGGATAAATCATTCGTGGAGAGGAACGGTGCGGCGCCTGCGCCAGGAGTGCAGACAATGGTGTCTAATGAGGTCGGCTGGTGACAACCGTGACCGCAGTGACGCGGAGTCATGGACAAAACTGTCGGATTCGGTCGTCTGGGCACCTGAAACCAGCATAACACGGTACGGTAATTAGACCTCGGTGTAAACATAAAAAAGTAAAAGTCACCAATAAGTGAAGGAGCAGCAGAAGAAACCACGAAGAAAGTATCTTTATCATCTCACAGTGGAAAAGACACGACAGAAGGGCCAGAGTTCACAAGACAGAAAGGAGGTTGCCGCGCTCACCTGCCTGGAGCGGACAAGACCACATGCCCAGGCTGGGGGAGGGCGGGCCAGGCGGGGGGAGGTGGGGAGCGGGGAGGGGGGAGGCCAGGGCTGGCCAGGCGGGTGCAGGGGGGAGGCCGGGGCAGGCACGGAGCGGGTGGGCACCACGCACAGAATTCTGCCCTCCACGCCTCGGAGGCTGTGAGCCATCAGAGTGACCAGAATCGCCCACAGCAGGGGACAGTCTTTAAAAAGTCTCTCATGGTTCCAAAATAGAGTTCTCTGCAGACACTGAAAACGACTCGGAAACTATTCGGCGAAACTGGATACCTCGGGACTGTGTCATCACATGAAAACGGTGAAGAACAGTGTCCATGGAATGACCCATTTTGGGGGGAAAAGGGCAGATTCACGTGATTAGGGGAAAACGCCAGGAGGGAGACACTTGCAGCGCCAATCTGCGAGGCTGGGGCTCCCCCGGGGCTTTCTCCGGGGTCCCCCCCACCACCGAAACTAACACACTGGATTGCCTTTTGCAATTGCCGAGTCCTAAGGTCTGACATCTGAAGGACAGACTAGCTCGGGGTCACTGCCCTGGGGAATGGGGAGGCGGGGCACATGCCCCGCGGATGTCACCGAGCCCGAGAGCCCGCGGACATCCGAGCGGAGCTGGAAGCCAACGCCGGACTCCAAGCTGGGCACACGGAGCTCCATGGACCCGACGCAAACCTTGGAGTAGTCCAGGGCGAGGAGGGGAGGGGACGGCGGAAGGGCACTGGGGTCCCTGGCTGCTGGGGTCCCCCGTGTCGGCCGCGGACAAGGCCCGGGACTCCTGGCGACGTCCAGGGCTGCAGAGCCCCAGAGCAAGGCGAGTGTTCCAGATCGCCCGCCGCCTGCCAGAGCGACCGCGCAGCGCATGGAGCTCCACCCGGGAAGGACAGTGGCCCGAGAGCCCTACTCGCGTGTCCCTCGGGATCGGAGAGAGGCCCAGCATTGAACTTGTAAATAGAAGCCAAAGTGACCAACCTGGGAAAAGACCGCGGTCTGTCCGCCTACCTCACCGGAGCTGAACGCTCCCGTAAGGGAGAGGAAAAGGTCACAGGAACAGAGGACACGGTTCTGCGCTCCTGTTTGTTCAAAGTCACTGGATGTGGAAGCAGCGGCTTCTGAGTCACCAGGAAGCCTCTTCCCCAGGGAAGAAACCACAGGGGAAGGAATGATTCAAGCATCAGCTCCCAACAGGCTCGGGAAGGAGCTGAATGAACGGAACGATTTGTCTCATTCTGCCGTAAGCGGAGGACAGTTGAGACCACGAGTCGGGACCGCTCCCGCGCGCAGTGACGCACCCTTCCAGGGTCTTGCGTGGCCGCAGAAAGAGGGACGTGTCTTTGCTCCCTCCCCATGCCTGCACGCATTAGGACAGTCCCGCAGCCCCTGCCTTCTCGGCGGGGACAAACGGCCTGCGGGCCCTACCCACCGCCGCCCCAGAACCCGCATTCCAGCAGCCTCTGGTGGGTCTGGGGGATGCAGAGAATAAAGGCAAAAGAAATACAGAAAAAAAAAAAAAAAAACGTTTCCTTGCAGCCCACTGACCAGTACTTGAGACAGGCAGTGACCTTCCGTGACCTTCCTCCAGGAGCTCAACTACCTGCGTTAAGGGCAAAAGGCAACCTTAGCCTGACACGAGCCCAATCCCAGGATCCCATAAGTCTTCCTTGACACATAAAAATCCCTTAGGGAACTTCCGTTATCCCGAGCTCACCCAGGATATAGGTTATCAGTCATTCTCCAGATGTGGCCCACTGATGTCCACCAGCAGGGTTCCGTGATGAAGGTTTTCCTGGACAGCAGTCATGGCCCCTCAGGGTCCTGGACACCTTGCTTCCAAATTCCTTAGAGACTTACAGGGTCCCGGACCCCCTCCCAACCTGGAGGTACATAAAGAGCCACTCCTCATGCCCCCAGTGCAGCTCTTTCTGCCTGTGGGTCCTGTCCCCTGTGCTTTAATAAAACGTCTTCTGCCCCGAAACCGTCTCAAGAATTCTTTCTTGACCGTTTGCTCCTGAACCCCAACATGTCACATCACGTGTGCGCTGGTGCCTGAGGAGTGGGGATGGGCAGGGGCTCTGATACATGAATGGGCGCTGCAAGGAGGCGTTTCTATCTCTGCCCTTCTGGGGTCCTCCCGCGGCCCCCCTTCACCAAAGCCTCAAACCCCAGCTTTCCACAAGACCCCATTCTTGTCCCATGGAACAGATCCTGTTCTAGAGAAGGAGAGAAACACGCTCAGTCATCAGGAAAGCAAGTGTGTTCACCTGCGGGCCAACACCAACACTAGCAACGGAGGACAGTGCAGGAGGGTCTAGGGGCTGTCGAGGCAGCTTAGCCCGGTGGCCAGGTCACTGAGAGAGGAAGGCGTCCAGGGTGCAAATCACGCAAATGGAGGGTAGTCTGTGCAGCCTCTAAAAATAGGAGGAATGCTCCAAGAACTTACCTGAGCATTTTCAGACATTGGAAATGGGTTTCCTTCAGAACAGAGATTGGCCTCACATCAGACAACTGTTCTTAGTTCATGGTTCAGCAGAGATCCCCCGCAAGAGCACCAAGTGATTCGGCCACGGGCCCCGCCACGGATCACCGCACGCAGGTGGGATGGAACTCCCAAAAAGAAAGTTATTTCAGAAGGAAAAAAAGAAGATTTTCCTTCCAAGTTACTTCATAAATAAGGAACTCAGGTCTCCCTTGAGAGTAACTTTTGAAAATCCAGAGTTAAAAATATTAACATGCTCCATCCTAAGAACCTGCAGTCCCAAGAAGGTTGCACAAGATTAAAAATGAAGACAAACTAACGCAAGGATAAAATATGGCCCATAATTGCGACAGATGAGTAATAAATTCAGCTCAGGGTTTCCAAGCAGCCAAAGTAAAATCAAAACAGCATCAGTTCAATGATGAAAAAGTCGAAATAAGCCCGTGGTCTACAAGTCTTTCCTTGGTAGAGATTTCAGAAGATCTTCTCCTGTGGGATCCTCTCTGTAAGGTAGTCCTGGGATGTCTGGCTAAATCCTGTCCTTGTACTGTAACACCAAGACCCTTAGAACAAAGCTCCAAGGTCAGGCTTAATATTGACCCTTGTCACCCCCAGGAGGGTCACCACCTTTGCTTCACTGACGGTGTGGTCCACTCCCTCTAGATGCTTATCCCATATCCACCAGTAACTACTTCAGGCTTGGACACGTGTCCCTGTTCTGCCCACAAAGCCACAAAGAGAGGTCTGCAGGAGCCATTCTGAATAAGGTTCTCAATCCCACCAGAAGGCCATGGAAGAGAGTCTTTTCTCCCTGTAGGAGGGTTGGGTCTGAATGTGACACCCGGAGCTGCTGCAGCCATATTGCTGCCAGCCCAAGGATGAAGCTACTTCGGGCAAGGACGGAAGCAAGCTGGGGTTTCTGTGTCAGCACTGACTGCTACACCCATTTCGGGACTTCCTATCCAGTGAGTTAAAATCCTGTCCTTATGGTTTCAACTGGTTTGTCCCAGATTTCTATTTTTACAAAAACAAAAGGCAAAGCCCAACTTTGAGGGAAAACACAAAACGAGACATGAAAATTTTCTACACATCAGAGAAATATTGGATATACTAGGCTGTTCGTCCCAGTGTTGTTTGAAAGAACACCAAACTGGATACAAGCTTAACAGCCATTACTAAAGGAAGGGACACATGTCCACCCCGTGCTACTGGCCAAACACACGGACGATGGAATCTCAGAGTGCCATAAGGAGGGGTACCTGGGTGGCTCAGTGGGTTAAAGCCTCTGCCTTCAGCTCAAGTCATGATCTCGGGGTCCTGGAATCGAGCCCCGCATCGGGTTCTCTGCTCAGTGGGGAGCCTGCTTCCTCCTCTCTCTCTGCCTGCCTCTCTGCCTACTTGGATCTCTGTCTGCCAAATAAATAAATAAAATCTTTAAAAAAAAGAAAAAGAAAGAAAGAAAGAAAAGACTCCTTGGCATTCACAGGACAAAAAAGAACATTTACAGTACGTGAAAAACAGTGCAGAACATGGTATATAGTGTGCTTTAATATGTATTAAAAAGGGGAAGGGGGTGCCTGGCTGGCTCAGTCAGAAGAGCAGGCGACTCTCGATCGTGGGATCTTGGGTTTGAGCCCCATGTGAGGTGGAGAGATTAAGTATAAAAACTTTCAAAAGAGGGGGAGAAATAGACATGTTTTGCATTCTTTGCATATGGTAATCTATTGTTGCATAGCAAATTACTCAAACCCTTAGCAATTTAACACAAAACACTCATTAGCTCAGTTTCTGTGGGTCAGGAATTTGGGAGTAGCTCAGTGGGGTGGTCCTGGTTCAGTGTCCCTCATGCGGCAATAGTCCAAGATGCTGACCAGGGAGTGACATCAGCGAAAAAGGAGAAATAAAGACACCCCCCCCCCCCCGCCAATTCTCTCCTTCATAAAGACAGTAAGAAAAGTGGCAAAGGTTGTCAGAATCAGCTTTTCAGAACTCTAGAAATTAACCAAGGGACTGAAGCAATCTGGGGAGTTTTTAATCAAGAAAAACAGCTAAGTCCCAGTGACTTCTGTGGCAATTCAACTTGTCCTATCCATGCCCTCTCACCAGCTGGGAGATGCTCTCAGAAACCTACAGCTCCGGTCCCAGCCTGGCCAACAATGGGACGGAGGTGGGGACAAGTCTGGGATTGGAGGTCCTTAAAAGGCCTCATCATTTAGCGGACATACAAAATCTACACTTACTTATAGAGCAGTTTCTCCTGTCATTTGCGACCTGTCTGGTGACATATAGAAAACTCCACTTGGAAGGCTGTCTTTGTTTTGCTAGACTTAGAATTCATGCAAAACCTCTTCCCTGGGAGCACTGGTACCAACCTTCAGATTCACGCCCTGGGACAGATCCCAAACCACTCTACGGTTGACCCTGGAGCCGTGGAAGGGTTAGGGGTGTCAATCCCCCATGAAATCGAGAATCCACATATAACTCTTAACTCCCCCACAACTTTACTAATTGCCTACTGCTAACTGGAAGCCTTACTGAAACATAAACAGCACATATTTCAAAGATATATAATATATTGTAGTCTTTTTTTTAATTTTTTTTTAAAGATTTTATTTATTTATTTGACAGAGAGAGATCACAAGTAGGCAGAGAGGCAGGGAGAGAGAGAGAGAGGAGGAAGCAGGCTCCCTGCTGAGCAGAGAGCCCGATGTGGGGTTCGATCCCAGCACCCTGAGATCATGACCTGAGCCGAAGGCAGCGGCTTAACCCACTGAGCCACCCAGGCGCCCTAATATATTGTAGTCTTACAATAAAGTAAGCTAGAGAAAATATTAAGACAATCCTAAGGAAAAGAAAATACATTTACAGCTCTGTGTGGTAAAAGATCTGCATATAAGGGGACCCACACTGTTCAAATCTGTGTTGTTGAAGGACGAACTATATTTACACTTTAAAAGGGCAAGTCTTATGGTATCTGAATTATATTTCCCTTGAAAAAAATAATAAGATGCTGTGTTGGGCTGTATTCAGCTGAAAGCTTGATCGGGGCTGGAGGATGCGCTTCTAAGGGGACTTTCTCACATTGTTCTTACTGGAACGCCTCAGCTCCTCACCGGATGGACCTCTCAAAACACTGCTCAAGTGTCTTAGCAACAGGGCAGCTTCTATCAGAGCCAGTGATTTGAGAGACAAAGGAGAAAGTCACCAAGTATTTTTATGACCGTGGCTTAGAAGTTGCAACAGTCACTTGCCTCAGGTTCTGTGAGTTCTAAGTGAGCCACCAAGTCCAGCCCATTCTCAAGGAGAAGGAAGCAAGCCCCAGATCTTGAGGGAAGGGGGTAGGACATGATGCACAGACACACCTTCAAACCCATGGCATGTTCATGTGACATCTCCAGGACACAAAAACTGACAACAGGGCTCCTCCATGTGGACAGAGGGACCAGGAGGCTCAAGGTCAGGAGCTGGATGGAGGGAACCACACCGTAAACACGTTTGCACGGTTGGAATGACGAACCATGTGAATGTGGTGTCTGCTGGAGTGATTTAAAACCGTTTGAAAGTTAAAAACAAGGAGCAACTTTGTATTCCTTTAAGAAGAAAACAGTTTTGTTTTTTTCTTTTTAAACTTTTTTTTTATTTCACAGACAGAGATCACAAGTAGGCAGAGAGGCAGGCAGAGAGAGGAAGAAGCAGGCTCCCCACTGAGAAGAGAGCCTGATGCGGGGCTCGATCCCAGGACCCTGGGATCATGACCTGGGTTGAAGGCAGAGGCTTTAACCCACTGAGCCACCCAGGTGCCCAGAAGGAAAACAGTTTTAACCCATAACCTGCTTTGCTGGCTGAATTTGTTAGGTAAAAGACCTAAATTGTACTTTAATGAAAACCTACAACTTTTATTTATTTGTATCCATCCATCCATCCGCCCATCCAACCATTCATACACACTTCCTTACTCCTTAGCTCCCAACAGCCAATTTTTTTTTTAAAGATTTTATTTATTTATTCGACAGAGAGAGATCACAAGTAGGCAGAGAGGCAGGCAGATAGAGAGGAAGGGAAGCAGGCTCCCTGCTGAGCAGAGAGCCCGATGCAGGACTCGATCCCAGGACCCTGAGATCATGACGTGAGCCGAAGGCAGCGGCTTAACCCACTGAGCCACCCAGGCGCCCCCAACAGACAATTTTTAACAAGAGAAAAAACTGGAATCTTGTTCAGGTTCTAAAATCTGTTTTTGTATATCCTTACATACCCATTATGCTTTAGTTTCAAGGTTTGTGGTAGAAAATTACAAAAATACCCCAAACTCTAGCAAGCATGAAAATGAAGAAGAGATCACAAATTGTATCATTGAATGAACAGATTCAGTCCTAAGCTCCCCAGTCTCCTTTCTTGGCCCTGATGTTTCCTACAGCTGGTAAATCTCTCTGTAACTCCTGGGGAAGAACCGAATTTCACGATTAAGTTTCAGTCACAAAGTCTGTCCACTAGTTTCCCGCACCCTAAATACACCGCGAAACCACTTTCACTTTTCTTTGATTATCACCTGCAGCTCAGAGTTTCCAATCGCCCCGCCGTGGAGCCAGCAGTGCCCACAGGGTAAGCAGGGGTTTTAAGTTTGCCTCGGTTCCAACACTGATTATCTGGTGGCAGAGGGAAACCCTGAACTCTCCTCCTGCACACACCAAATCTACACTTACTCATGGAGCAGTTCCCTGCAGAGCTCGGGCTGATCGAACAGCTCCTGTCAATGGAGAGACCACGCAGAGAATGGCGAGAAAGACAGAGACACGGTAACGAAGGGAACCCCCACCGCTGACGCGGCCAGCTGCGGTGGGCGGGATGGAACTGAGGGACTGGGAACAGCCTCGTTTGTCCTGAGGTGCAGGAAAAAAAGCCGTGGTTTAAAAGAACCAGGAAGGGGACCTGGGGGGCTTGGTCGGTTAAGCTCTGCCTTCAGCTCTGCTCACGATCTCAGGATCCTGGGATCGAATCCTGAATCAGGCTCCCTGCTTAGTGGGGGTCTGCTTCTCTCTCCGCCCACTCCTACTGCTTGTGCACGCTTTCTCTCACTCCCTCAAATAAATAAATAAAATCCTTTAAAAAAAAAAAACACACTAGAATATACATAATCAAACCCCAACACTCCACCAAATGGCCAGGAAGCTGCTAGAACTCTCCCCTGGTGGGAGGGACTGGTGAGCATGATGGTTTATGTCCCCTCTACCATGACAGCACAGACAGAAACAGGGTCCGGGAACCCCAACTGGCTTACTGCCTCAGGGAGCCCCAGAAGCTCAGCCCACACCAGCCACACCCATCCTTCCAAGGCAACCCCAGCATGGTCCACACCAGGACATCCCCGGTAGCGCTCACTCCAGCCAACTCTCACCAAGGTCACACAAGCACAAAACACCCCAGAACATGCCAGACTGGCACCACTTCAGCTGGCCTGCCGGGGTGCCCTCTGTGTGGAGAGCCCCGGAATCAACCTGGACCATGTCCACCTTCAGGTCCTACCATCCCACCAGGGCAGCCCCGGTACAGGACTCCCTGGGACCTCCAGCCCACACCAGCCACAGTGTTAGCAAGCCAGCCAGAGTCACCAGGCATACACAGTCCAGACAGGGGACAACCTTACATAATAAAAACCTTATCTTCCAAGTTTAGGGGAAGCAGGTGTTCTGCCTAATTCATGGACACAATACAGAAAGTCAAGCAAAACAAGGAGGCAGGAATATGCTCCAAACAAAAGAATGTGACAAAACTTCAGAAAAAGACTACATGAAATGGAGAAAAACAATCTATGTGATAAAGATTTCAAAGTCATGGCCATAAAGATGCTCACTGGAGAGAAGAGTGGATGAACTCAGTAAGAACTTCAACAAAGAGGACTTTTTTTTTTTTTTAAAGATGTTATTTATTTATTTGACAGAGAGACACAGCAAGAGAGGGAGCACAAGCAGGGGGTGTGGGAGAGGGAGAAGCAGGCTTCCTGCTGAACAGGGAGCCTGACATGGGGCTTGATCCCAGGACCCTGGGATCATGACCTGAGCCAAACGAAGGCAGATGCTTAACAAGTGAGCCACCTAGATGCCCAAAGAGGAAATATTTATTAAAGGAATGAGAGTAGAAGAAATGAAAACTACACTAGTGAGAATTGACAATATATTAGAGGACACAGAAGAACAGACAGCGACTTGAAGGAAAGGGTAATAAAAAGCACCCAAGCTGAACAGCAAAAATTAAAATGCATTTTAAAAATGAGGATAAGTTAAGGGAGCTCTTGGACAGCATAATGTAAGCCAACATTCAAGGAGGCTGGGGGGGGACAGAAAGATTATTTGAAAAAAATAGTAGCTGAAAATTTCCCCACCCTGGGGAAGAAAACAGACATCCAGATCCAGGAAGCACAGAATCCCCACGGAGGTCTCGCCATGACACCTAATAATTAAACCGCCAAAGATAAAAGATTAAAGATAAAAAAGAGAGTTTTAAAAGCACCAGGAGAGAACAACTAGTTCTGTACATGGGAAACCCCATAAGGTCATGGGCTGATTTTTCAACACAAACTTTGCAGGCCAGATGGGAGAGGCAGGATATATTCACAGTGCTGAAAGGAAAAAACCTACAAATAATAATACTCTCCCTGGCAAGGTTATCCTTCAGAATGTTAGGAGAGATCAAGAGCTTCCCAGACAGGAGTTTGGTGAGTTCATCACCACTAAACCCACCTTACAAGAAATGTGAAAGCGACTTCTTTAAGAGGAAAAGAAAAGACCATAATCAGATAAAAATTATGAAAGGAAAATACTTTGTGAGGAAAAGCAAACATACTGCAAAGGTAGCAGACCAATCACTTTTAAAGCTAAAAGAAAGGATAAAATACAAAAGCAGCAAAATCAATTATATCCAAAAACTTAGTTACGGGGCCTCAAAGTAAAAAGATATAAAGTATGAGAACATCTACATAAAATGTGGAGGAGAAATCAAAATGTAGTTCCTTCACAATGTGTTCAAATTTAAATGACAATCAACTTAATACAGACTACTGTACACTTAGGATGCTACATATGAACTTCATGGCAACCACAGCCAAAAAGCCTATAATAGTATTAACACAAAAAACAGAGAAAGTAAGCCAAGCATAACACTAAAGAAGGTCATCGATCACTAGGAAAGAAAAAGAAGGAACAGAGAAGAGCTACAAAAACAAACAACAACAAAATAGTGCCTGGTATATACCATAAGCGCATACCATTCAATCCTTACTTTAAATGTAAATCGTGTAAATGTTCTAATCGAAACACAGGGTCACCAAATGGATTAAAAACAATGATAACATCAGACCCATCTGGATGCTGCATGCAAGAGACTCCCTTCAGACCTAAAGACATATACAGACTCGGGGCGCCTGGGTGGCTCAGTGGGTTAAACCTCTGCCTTCGGTTCAGGTCATGATCTCAGGGTCCTGGGATCGAGTCCCGCATCGGGCTCTCTGCTCGGCGGGGAGTCTGCTTCTCTCTCTCTCTCTCTCTCTGCCAGCCTCTCTACCTACCTGTGATCTCTCTCTGTCAAATAAATAAATAAAATCTTTAAAAAATATATAAATAAAATAAATAAAATTAAAAAATCATTCTCAGGGCACTTGGCTGGCTCACTTGATCTTGGGGTTGTGAGTTCAAGCCCTACATTGGGCATAGAAAATACATACATACATACATACATAAAATTAAAAAAAAAAAACCATGATCATCTCAACAGCTGCAGAGTAAGCACTGGACAATTCCACATTTGTTCATGATGAAAACTCTCCACAAAGTATATGTAGAGGAAACATGCCTCAATATGACAAAGACCATACATGAAAAACCCACAGCTACCATCATATTCAACGGCGAAAAACAAAATTTGTCCTCTAAGAACAGGAACAAAACAAGAATGTTGATTCTTACCACCTTTACTCAACAGTATACTGGAAGTCCTAGCCACAGAAATCAGTCAAGAGGAAGGAAAGGCAGCCAAGTGGTAAGAAAGAAGTAAAACTGGGGCGCCTGGGTGGCTCAGTGGGTTAAAGCCTCTGACTTCAGCTCAGGTCATGGTCCCAGGGTCCTGGGATCGAGCCCCACATCGGGCTCCCAGCTGGGTGGGGAGCCTGCTTCCCCCTCTCTCTCTGCCTGCCTCTCTGCCCACTTGTGATCTCTCTCTGTCAAATAAATAAATAAACTCTTTAAAAAAAAAAAAAAAAGAAAGAAGTAAAACTGTCCCTATTTGCAGGTGATGGGATACCAGACTCCACCAAACCAAACCAAACAAAAAAAACTATTAAAGCTGATAAGTGAATTCAATAAAGTTGCAGGATATGAAATTAATATACAGAAATTGGTTGCATTTGTGTACATTAATAACAAAGTAGGAGAAAGAGAAATTAAGAAAACAATCCCATTTATAGCTGCATCAAAAAGAATTAAGTACCTAGGAATAAACTTAACGAAAGATGTAATGTACTCTAAAAAATATAAAATATTCATGAAAGAAATTAAAAATGACACACATGGATGGATAAACCATCATCGTAGATCAAAACGGGATGGTGCTGGCACAAAACTATAGGTCAGCAGAACAGAATGGAGAACCTGGAAATAACCCGCACTTATATGGTCAATTAATCCACAACAAAGGAAGCGATAATAGACCACGGGGAAAGACGGGCTCTGCAGTACATGGTGTTGAGAAAACCAGACAACTCCATGTAGAGAGAGACGGGACCGCTTTCTTACAGCACACACGGATAAACTCAAAATGGATGAAAGGACTAAATGTGACACTTGGAACCATAAGACTTCTAAAAACAAAACAGAACAAACTATACGCAGTAACTTCTTGGACATCAGCCTTAGCAACATATTTACGGATATGTCTCCTCAGACAAGGGGAACAAAAGCAAAAATGAATTATTGGGGCTACATCCAAAGAAGATGTTCACAGTGAAGGAAACCATTCACAAAATGAAAAGACAGCCTACTGAGTAGGAGAAGACATTTGTAAATGACATATCCGATAAGGGGTTACTATCGAAGATAGATCATGAACTTACACAACTCAACACCAAAAACCCAAATGATCTGATTAAAAATGGGCAGAGGACCTGAAGAGACATTTTCCCAAAGAAGGCAGAGAGACGGCCGACAGACACGTCGCAAGACGCTTAACATCAGTCATCCTCAGGGACATGCCAATCAAAACTACTGTGAGAGGTCACCTCACACCCGTCAGAATGGTTACTATCAGAAAGACAAAACAACGGGCACCCGGGTGGCTCAGTGGGTTGAGCCTCTGCCTTCGGCTCAGATCATGATCTCAGGGTTCTGGGATCGAGTCCCGCATCGGGCTCTCTGCTCAGCAGGAAGCCGGCTTCTCCCCCCTCTCTGCCTGCCTCTCTGCCTACTTGTGATCTCTGTCAAATAAATAAATAAAATCTTTAAAAAATTTTTGACTAAAAAAAAAAGACAAAACAAGTGTGGGCGAGGATATGGTGAAAAGGGGACCCGCGGGCACTGCTGGTGGGAATGGACGTTGGCGCAGCCCTTGTGGAAAACAGCGTGGAGGCTCCTCAAGAAATGACACACAGAACTGCCATAGGATCCAGCAGTTCCGGCACCGCGTATTTACCCAAAGAAATCAAAAACACTAACTTGAGAAGACACGTGCGCCCTTGTGTTCACTGCCGCATTGCGTACGACAAACAGCCAAGACATGGAGGCCGTGTGAGTGCCCAGCAACGGCTGATCGGATACAGAAAACGTGGAGCACATCCGCAGTGAAAATCTCTCAGCTGCCCGCGGTCTTGCCATTTGTGACAACGTGGACGGGGCTGGAGAGCATTATGCTCAATGAGAGAAGTCGGACAGAGAAAAACAAATGTCCTAGGATGTCACTTACATGTGGAATCCAGAGAAACAAAATGAAGGAACACGGAAAGAAAAGAAACAAATGCAGGGAATAAACCGGGGGTTGCCGGGGGGAAGGGGAGTGGGAGGTCCAGGCGTCCAGGTATGGAATGAGGAGGTCCTGGGGTGAAACGGACAGCACAGGAAATACAGTCCATGGTATTGGGATAGTGTCGCTGGGGACAGACGGGAGCGGCCTCTGCAGAGAACACAGCGTCACACGCACAGTTGTGGGACCGCTATGCTGTGCGCCAGACGAGTGCAGCGTTGTGCGTCGACCACACTTGGGTCAATAATAAATGCTCCTAGGTCTGTGGTGAGGATCAGACGAAACGAGGTGCGCGCAGGAGCACAGCCAGCACGTAGTACTTGCTCAATAAGTACAAGCTCATCATCGTCAGTCACACTGTACTCCCAGGGCCTCCTACGTAAGAAAGGAGTCGAATGAGTCATCACAGCTTTAGGTAAAAAGAAAACACCTTCTTCGGACAGACTCGCCCTTGCTGATACGTGCACAGTCCCCAGAGAAATGCAGAGTCCCAGCTGGGAAGTCAGACATCCCTGAGAAAGGGGCCTTTGACTCAGTCTTCCAGTTAATCTCCAGGAAAGTGCTAGGGGTTGTGGAGTGAGAGAGGTCCCCAGAGGGGAGCGAGCAAGGAGGAGAGCCCCGATTGCCAGGCACCTGAGTGTGCCCAGCAGCTCCTGCCCCCGCGTCCCACATGATGGTCTGCAGGCCAGTTCCCTGGCCCTTCAACTATGCTAAAAGGCACTTGTCCCCTTCGCTGTGGGTACAGCAACCTTTCAGGCAATCCCTCCCGCTTGAGGACCACCTCACAGCTGACTTTCTGCAAACACGGTCCCGTGCTGATACAGCCGAGAAACAACACAATTCTGGAAGTTTCAGAGATGCTGCAAGCCCTCTGTTGCACAGGAAGATCATGGGGTCCGAGGACAGTAGGCAGAAAGGAACACTCTGCAAAGATTCTATCAACCCAAAGAAACACTGCATCCTGGAAAGCTAGAATTCCATCCTCCTGCAAATGAGAACCTGCTGGCTATAATGAACAGAGAAAGGAAAAACAAATCTATTTTAAGCTAGCCCAACATATTACACGTCATTATTTAATTATTTGTACAGAAGAAAGAAACTTTAACTTCTATTTACAATTTAATGAAATTTGCAATTTCACTGTGTTTAAATTGTATTTAAAATGTTTAAACTATAGGTCCTGAAACCGAAAGAATGCCTCAGAAGTTTTCAGCTGAAAATAAAGTTTTTAAAATAAACAAGAGAGGAGCACCTGGGTGGCTGAGCTCATGATCTCAGGGTGCTGAGATCGAACCCTGCCTGAGGCTCCCTGCTCAGTGGGGAGTCTGCTTCTCCCTCTGCCCCACCCCCCACTCATCCTATCTCTCTCTCTCTCTCTCTCTCAAATAGACAAATAGAGTCTTTTCAAAAAATTAAGACTGAAAGCTTTTCCTGTAATTTTCCAAATGAAGAATGCCTGCTTTCTACCACTGCTATTTAACATAGCTTGGATGTTCTAGCCAGAGCAACCAGACAAGAAATCAAAGGCATCCAAATTGGAAATGAAAAAGTGAAAATATCTCTATTTGCAGGTGACATCACTCTGTACATAGAAAATCCCAAGGAATCCACAAGAAAGTGATGAGAGCTGAGAAACAAATTCAGGAAAATCGTGGAGGAAAAGATCATCACCCAAAAATCTGTCACATTTCTATAGCCACTTAGGAACAGGTTTTTTTGTTTTGTTTTGTTTTGTTTTGTTTTCTTTTTTTTTTTTTTAAAGGTTTTATTTATTTATTTGACAGACAGAGATCACAAGTAGGCAGAGAGGCAGGCAGAGAGGGGAGGCAAACTCCCTGCTGAGCAGAGAGCCCGATGTGGGACTCGATCCCAGGATCCAGAGATCATGACCTGAGCCGAAAGCAGAGGCTTTAACCCACTGAGCCACCCAGGCACTCTGGAACAGTTTTTTAAAGAAATTATTAAAGTCGTTCCATTTATAGCTCCATCTCTGTGTGGGTTATCCACACTGACCAATTCTCCAGTTCTCTGCAGGTAACGACCGGGTGTCACATATTTCAGTTCAGTCTTCACACAAACCACTCTGAGTTAGCACACCGCAGGTCAAGATCTCAGACCCACAAGGTTTCCCCAACTTCAGATGCCAATCACAAGTCGTGGGGCCCCAGGTTCCCCACACTTCTGACTTGGCTATAAATTGGGGCCTCCCACAATCCCCTCCTTAGGTTCAATAATTTGCTATAATGGGTTCACAAAACTTGGGGGGAAAAAAACCTTTCCTCTTGTGGGTTTATTACAAAGGACACAAGTGATGAGTCAGATGACGAGGTACATAGGGCGGGGCCTGGGAGGGTCCTGAGTACAGGAGTTTCTGTCCCAGACTCCGGCATGGGCCACGCTCCTGGCCCGCATTCACCAAGCTCTTCCGACCGCACAACTTAGTTTTTATGGACGTCCGACTTTGTAGGCCCAGAGCTGATCAAATCACTGACTGCTGGTGTTGCACACAATCTCCGGGCCCTTTTCCCACCCCAGGGATCAGGGGGTGGGGCTCAATGCTCCAATTTCTGAATCACATGATTAGTTCCTCTAGCAACCAGTGCCCAAGCTAATTACACCCCCAAGAGTGACCTCATAAGCACAAACTCAGGTAAAGTTGAAAGAGGCTTATAATGAAGAGCAAAAATGGTCCCCCCACCCCAACCACTCAGGAAATTTCAAGGGTTTTTGAAACTTTTGTGCCAAGAACTGGGGACAAAAACTAAATACGTGTTTATTACATCACAATATCACAATCTAAAAGAATAAAATACCTGGGAATAAATTTAATCTGTGAGAAAAATATTTGTTGCCTGAAAATTAAAAACATGTCTGAAAAAGCTTAAAGACTTAAATACATGGAAAGATACCCCATGCTCATCAATTGGAAGACTTAAATGTCAGTATTACCCAAAGCCATCTATAAATTCAGTGCAACTCCTATTAAAATTCCAATGGTGTTTTTTTGGTTTTGTTTTTTTGTTTTGTAGAAATAGAAAAGCTGACCCTAAAATTCATATGGAATTGTATGGAGTCCATGTGTTGGGCTCAGCTGTGTTCCCCAGAATCTGTATGCTGAAGTCCTAAACCCCCAGTACCTCAAAGTGTGACCACATCTGGAGATAGGACCTTAAAAAAGGTAATTAAGTTACCACGAGGCCTTTAGGGTGGGCCCTAGTCTGCTGGGACTGGTGTCCTTATAAGATGTTCGGACACACGGCAGGACACAGGGTTGCACATGGTCAGAGAAAGACCATGTGAGGACAGTCCTTTGCAACCCAAGGAGAGAGGGGTCTTAGGAGAAACCAAACCTGCCAACACTTGGATCTCGGACTTCCAGCCTCCAGACATGCAAGGGAATAAGGATCTGTTTAAGCATCTCCCCTCCCTCGTCTTCGGTATTTTGTTATGGTAGCCCTAGCACATACAACCCAAGCAGCAAAAAAGAAAAAGAAAAATCTGATATAAAACAAAGCTGGAAGACTCACACTTCAAAGCTTACTACAAAGTTACAGCAACCAAAATGTTGTGGTACAGGCCAAAGGACAGACTAAGACCGAGGGAAGAGAACTGAGATTTCTGAAATAAACCCATACATTTATGACCACGTGATTTTTGACAAGGGTGCCAAGTCCATTCAACGGGGAAAGTTTCCTGAAAGAAAACAGGGATGATTCTTCATGACCTTGGATTTGGTAAAGGAGTCTTAGATGTGACACCAAAAGCACAGGTGACAAAAGAGAAAAAACACTGGACTTCAGTGAAATTTAAAACTTTTGTGTATTAAAGGACAAAACTGACAGAGAGAAAAGGTCACCTACAGAATGGGTGAAAAGGTAAATCATATCTGATAAAGCACTAATACCCAGAATATACAAACAACTCCTATAGCAACGACAAGATCCAGTTAGTTTAAAAAAATGGACAAAGGACTAAAGAAGATACAAAAGTGGACAAGAGACACATGAAAAGATGCTTGATATCCCTAATCAGAGAAATGCACATCAAAAGTATAATGAGGGGAATCTGGGGGGCTCAGTCAGTTGAGCGTCCCACTCTTGATTTCAGCTCAGGTCATGATCTTAGGATCCTGGGATCCAGTCCCGCATCAGGCTCCTTGCTCAGTGGGAAGCCTGCTTCTCCCTCTGCCTGCCGCTTGCCCTGCTTATACGCACTCACTCTTTCTTTTTTTTTTTTTTTTTAAAGATTTTATTTATTTATTTGACAGAAATCACAAGTAGGCGGAGAGGCAGGCAGAGAGAGAGAGAGAGAGCAGGAAGCAGGCTCCCCGATGAGCAGAGAGCCTGATGCGGGGCTCGATCCCAGAACTCTAGGATCACGACCTGAGCCAAAGGCAGAGGCTTTAACCCGCTGAGCCACCCAGGCGCCCCTGCCCTCACTCTTTCTATAACAAATACATAAAATCTTTTAAAATATATATATAACGAGATACCATTTCACACCCATGAGGATGGCTATTACTTAAAAAAACAAAACCAGCAACACAGAAAATCCCAAGTGTTGGTAGGATGTGGAGAAATTCCAACTTGTATGCATTGCTGGTGAGAATGTAAAATGAAGTAGCGGCTGCAGAAAACAGTCATGCATTTTCTCAGCAGATTAAGCGCAGAATTACCAGATGATCCAGAAATTCCAATCTTTGGTATACACTCAAAAGAACCGAGAGCAGGAGTTTAAACAGACACCAGCACACCCAGGCTCACAGCTGCATTTTTCATAAAAACCAAAAAGCAGAAGCAGCCCAAATGTCCATCAACAAATGAATACATAAAAATACATACACACACACATTCTGTTTATCCATATAAATATGAAATATCATTTAGCCATAAAAAGGAATGTAATTTCCTATATGCTACAACATGGATGGGCCATTGACTGATGAATGGATGAAGATGATGTGGTAGATACACACAATGGAATATTACTGAGCCATAAAAAATGAAACCTTGCCATTTGCAACATGGATGGATCTAATGAATATCACGCTAAGTAAAATTAGAGAAAAATATTGTATTTCACTCATATGCAGACTTTTTTTTTTTAAAAAAGATTTTATTTATTTATTTATTTATTTATTTGACAGAGAGTGAGAGAGAGAACACAAGCAGGACAAGTGGGAGAGGGGGAAGCAGGCTCCCCTAGGAGCAGGGAGCTCAATGCGGGGCTCGATCCCAGAATCCTGGGATCATGACCTGAGCCGAAGGCAGACACTTAATGACTGAGTGACCCAGGTGCCCCACTCATATGCAGACTTTAAGAAACAAAGCAAACAAGCAGAAGGGAAAAAGAGAGAGAGAGAGAAGAGACAGACCAAAAATCAGACACTTAACTCTAGAGAACACACTGCTGGTGACCAGAGGGGCGGTGGCCGGGGGAGCAGGTGAAACCGGTGAGAGGGATGAAGGGGGGTCCCGGTGAGGAGCACGGGGTGATGCATGGAAGTGATGACTCGCTGCAGTGCACACCTGAAACTAACGTAACACTATATGTGAACTGGAATTAAAATAAAAACTTAAAGGAGAAAAAAAAAAAGAAGAAAGAACCTGCCAAGAGGCTTTCGTAATTGAGGATTCCCTCCTTTTAGTAGGTTCCTACTTCCCTGGTTAGCGATAAAAGTAAACGAGTCTATGATCGGAACTTCTCCTTAATTTGTAAAGTTATTGCATTATCTGCTGCTTCGAGTCTCTGGCCAAAGCTGATCTTGAGAACGGAACAGTTCTAGCTCCTCTTTCAGCTCCGCAAGGAGACCTCCGTGCCGTGGCCAACACCACCAGCTACACCTGGATTGACACTCCCGGGAAGCTGAAACTCGATTACATAAGGTCATAAAACACAACAAGCTGCTTGGCTTACAAAGGCGATTCCTTCTACACGGACTTTCTTGGACTCATTTGATTTCGACGGACTTGGGTCCTTGGGGATTACGGCTTCAAAGCGCACTCCACACACCGGACGTCATCCTGCTTCGACTAGCACACTAACCTCCCCGCTGCCTTACGTGCTCTCCAGTACTCCCAGCGCATGTCTGTAGCTGCTCACCACCCGGCAAACAACCCCCGCAAGACCGCAGCATCAGAAAGGGAAGAGAGAGGACGACCGACCTGGAGCCATGACCTGTGAAGGCCACCGAGCGTGCAGAAGCATGACCTGTGGCCACCATGCAGGGGGCAGCACAAGCTGCGGGAACCAGACCGGTTACCCTGCAGGCTGCGACCACAGGACCTGAGAAGGTAGAGGAAATTTCACTCCCCCCAACAGCTGTCAGAAGGAAGACAGGGTGTTGCTGGCTGGGACACCCTGCTCACTTTGGAGGCTGCAGCTGAGCTCCTGGGGACCCCTGAGAAAAACCGGCGGAAGGCTGCTAAGACACAGGCCTTCTCTACACGGGGGCAGAGCACCTATGAACAAGCCCAATCACCAGTCCCCCTGTCACCGTACACTGTTGCTGCTTGAAATCCTGCTACACTGGGACATCTGGTGGCTCAGTGGTTTAAATCCTGTCTTCAGCTTGGGTCATGATCCCAGGATCCTGGGATCAAGCCCCACATGGGGGGGGGGGGGGCTCTGTGCTCAGCAGGGAGCCTGCTTCCCTCTCTCTCTCTTCCTGCCTCTCTGCTTACTTGTGATCTCTCTGTCAAATAAGTAAATAAAATCTTTTTAAAAAAAATCCTGGGGCGCCTGGGTGGCTCAGCGGGTTAAGCCGCTGCCTTCGGCTCAGGTCATGAACTCAGAGTCCTGGGATCGAGCCCCACATCGGGCTCTCTGCTCAGCAGGGAGCCTGCTTCCTCCTCTCTCTCTGCCTGCCTCTCTGCCTGCTTGTGATCTCTCTCAAATAAATAAATAAAATCTTAAAAAAAAAAAAATCCTGCTACACTACTACCTCTCCCCAATGAGAGCCACATTCCATTCCAAGGCTGCCTTGCAACTATAGAGATGGCTTCAAAGCCACAAGAAAATCTCTCATATATCCCTTCAGACAACCCAAACTTACTTCAACTTTATGATGGCTTTATTTTCCCCTAAGATTTATTTATTTGAGACAGAGTGTATGCTGTGCACACATACACACACACACACACACACACACACACACACACGAGAGCAGCGGGAGGGGCAGAGGGGGAGAGAAACAGACTCCCCACCCTGTGTGGAGCCTGACTGGGGGTGAGGGGAGGGGGGATGGGCTCCATCTTACGAAGTGAGTTCATGACTTGAGCCAAAACCAAGAGCAGGATGCTCAACTGACAGAGCCGCCCAGGTGCCCCTGATTGCTCTATTGAGAGAGAGAGAGAGAGAGAGAGAGAGCGCACGCGCACATGCGAGCACATGAGTGAGCAGTGGGAGGGGCAGAGGGAGAAGACTCCTTGCTGAGCAGGGAGCCCAGTGTCGGGCTCTATTCCAGGACCCTGCAATTATGACCTGAGCCAAAGGCAGACGCTTAACGGACTGAGCCACCCAGGCACCCCCGATGCCTCTTTCAGACAAAATCCCAGGAAAATGCAACTGTTACACCATAGCTTCCCCATACAGCCCCCCTGAAGGCATAGTCTGCATCCCCTGTAGTATCAGCTGAAGCCACTGAACCCACAGCTTCCTCGAGATGTGCATATTGGCAGAATGGAACAGGGCCCCCATTTACAATGACACCAGGTAGGTCTTCGGAGTCTACCACCTTGCTGGCACAACTGGGAAATCCTATGGATTTCTCGACCTCTTCTGACACGACTACTGCTGATGAGCATCTAACTTACTCTACCACAGTCCGTTCATCTTGCTACCAAAATTACCATTGTACGTGGCCCAGCCCATACTAAGGAGACGGATACTCCATCACCGGGAACAGTAGGGCTGACAAGACTGATTGGTGTGTGCTTGAAATGGGTCCACTATCCTTTCTCTTCCGATTCATAAACCTGCATTTATCCCTAGATGATGTTATGGACTATCAGGCAAATATCATGCAATCTGAAAATTTGTATCACAAAGTGATATAAAAGGGGGCCATCTACATCAGGGAAACACAAATCAAAACCACAATGAGATACCACCTCACACCAGTCGTTCTGACTACTGGCTAAAATTAACAAGCCAGGAAATGACAGATGCTGGCGAGGATGCGGAGAAAGGGGAGGGAATGCAGGCTGGTGCAACCACTCTGGAAAACAGCATGGAGGTTCCTCAAAAAGTTGAAAAGAGAGCTACCCTATGACCCAGCAATCGCACTACTGCGTATTTACCCTAAAGATACAAATGTAGTGATCTGATCTGAAGGGGCACGTGCACCCGAATGTTTATAGCAGCAATGTCCACATAGCCCAACTATGGAAGGAAACTAGATGTCCAGCCACAGATGAATGGATAAAGAAGATGTGGTAGATATACACAATGGAATACTATGCAGCCATCAGAATAAATGAAATCTTGCCATTTGCAATGATGTGGATGGAACTAGAGGGTATGATGCTGAGCGAAATAAGTCAATCAGAGAAAGACAATTATCCTATGATTTCTCTGATATGAGAAATTTGAGAGGCAGGGAAGGGGGTCGTGGAGGGTAGGGAAGGAAAAATGAAACAAGATGGCGTCGGGAGGGAGACAAACCATAAGAGACTCTTAATCTCAGGAAACAAACTGAGGGTTGCTGGGGGTTGGGAGGTAGGGAGAGGGTGGTGGGGTTATGGACACTGGGGAAGGTAGGTGCTATGGTGAGTGCTGTGAAGTGTGTAAGCCTGATGATTGGCAGACCTGTACCCCTGGGGCAAATACTACATTATATGTTAATAAAAATAATTTTTTTTAAAAGGGTACAGATAGGGCGTGCACTGGGCCAAATGGACATCCTGAACACCCCTTCCACTTGCTCTTACCTCCCATCAGATGGGACAATTGTACAGATGACAGAATATTAAGGAACCAGAAGACAGTTTGCCCTCTGAGGCTCACCCTGTACCCAGCAACTCTGAATGGATTTTACTATGTCTCACCAGCTTCAGGCTGTTCCCACTGTTCTGTTATTGTCTGCATGAACAGAATGGATGGGGTGCTGTCTAGCTAGACATCCTGATGCCGCAACACTGGTAAAGAAATTAAGAACATGTTTTGTCTTAGCCTTCCTTTGTAGACTAAATCGACCACAGAACTCATTTTATAACAGAAACGAACTACTTGCTTACAAGAACTCTGAATTCTTGCTTATAAGAATTCGTTACAATTTCATACCTCACACCATTCCCGATCATAAAGGCAAGTATAATGTAAAAATCTAGGCCATTAGAAAAACCTGTGAAGAAAGGACTTAAATGGTCAGAAGTACCACCTCCGCCCTCTGGAAAAATCCAGAACACTCTCATTAGGGGACATTTTAAGTGTCTGTTCTCCCTGAGGGGGGAAAACAATTTAAATTAACCTCACCCTTCTTGCTGTGTACTGAAAGACTGACTGATTGCTGGTTATATCAATTCTTCGGTGGCATTAAAGAACCAGAACTAGAATTTATTGTTGTCAATGTGAGGACCTTTGGACCAGTAGACGAGGATGAAAGCGTAGGATATCCAGGAAAGAGAAGAACAAGTTCGCTCCATTTCTCCTTAAGATGAGTCAGCTGGGGGCGCCTGGGTGGCTCAGTGGGTTGGGCCGCTGCCTTCGGCTCAGGTCATGATCTCAGGGTCCTGGGATCGAGTCCCGCATCGGGCTCTCTGCTCGGCAGGGAGCCTGCTTCCCTCCCTCTCTCTCTCTGCCTGCCTCTCCATCTGCTTGTGATTTCTCTCTGTCAAATAAATGAATAGGATCTTAAAAAAAAAAAAAAAAAGATGAGTCACCTGGGCTCAGAGAAACCTTAGTGGAAATTCAAGGACTGTCCCTTGCTCAGGTAAAGCTATCGGGAGGAAACAGAGCTAGTGCTCGTTAGCCAGACCTAGGTGACTCACGAAACAAGACTCAATCAAACCGTGTGGTTTGATCCTCAAACCCCTCGCAGGGGTCCCGAGTGTTTTACACACAGCCTCTTAAGGCACAAACATTTGCCAAATCATCAAATGATTCAGCTGGTTCATAGGCCATCCTCCAAAACTTCAAGAAACAACAAAACAAACAAAACAACAAAAGCACGGATGGGCCATGCTTACTACAAGCCAGTCACCAAAATTCACATTATATGAATCTGGTTATGTGGGGCACCTAGAACACGCAAATTCATAGAGACAGAAAGCAGAATAAAGGTTACCAAGGGCGGGGGTTCGGGAAACAGGAAGTAACTGTTTAATGGGTAGAGCTTTTGTTAGAAACAATGAAGTAGGGGCGCCTGGGTGGCTCAGTGGGTTAAGCCGCTGCCTTCGGATCGGGTCATGATCCCAGGGTCCTGGGATGGAGCCCCGCATCGGGCTCTCTGCTCAGCAGGGAGCCTGCTTCCTCCCCTCTCTCTCTGCCTGCCTCTCTGCCTGCTTGTCATCTCTCTGTGTCAAATAAATAAATAAAAAATCTTTAAAAAAAAAAGAAACAATGAAGTAGTTTTGGAGACAGTGTTGGTAGTCATTGTGAGAAGGCAAATGTATTTATGTCACTGATTTGTATACTTACCAGTGGCTAAAATGATAAATAATATCTATCTGTTACCATAATTAAAAACAAAATTCATGGAACTGATGATGGTTAAGTCTATGAGAGCAAATGAAATTTACTGTTAATGGTACTGGTTCAAGTACTGTGAGGTATTTTCTGCAAGATACCTACTGATGATTAAGGTTTTGAACATTTTACATTCTTGCAAGCTTTGAAATCTTTGCAAGATTTCCAAAGAAATCTTTTTCTGCCCCACACAGATTTCTATCACCACTAATTGCCACATTAGCTCAGGCTGATTCCCACTTCAGGTTAGATTGAATTAGTTCTCATCCTTAAAAAATTCTCACCTATAGGCCTTCTAAGCAACTGAGTCAGAGGCTAATTCCTCAGTCTCTTCGAATTCAGCTTTAACTCCTGCACAAACACCTGAGCGGTATGGATAACATTTTCTGACTCATTAAGACAAGGAAAAGCACTCAAAAATCATTTGTCTTCTTTTTAAATTCTCTGTGACTCCCAGTGTTGTCACCTCTTCAAGATACCATTTGGCAACTCAAAGGCTAATAGTCTTAAACAGTTAGTCTCTATTCTCTAGGCATCTTTCTTCCCGAGAAACTCACCTTTGATAAGCTTTCCTTCTTGCTTGGCTCACACATGAGCCACGCAGACCTTGAAAGTGCAACACTCAAAGCCCAGTTTTCGCTTTTTAATGTTGAATATGCACCAGTGATTTTCAGAAAATAAAATATCATGACGTGGTCAGAGGTATGGCCCTTGAAACACTATTGAGTTATAAATGTGTAATTTGCAATTTGTCAGGCAAAGTGATGAGTGCCCCCTACTGTGTTGCAACAATCTACATCCAGCCTGTTAACAGGGAGACCCGCACGCGTAACATGGGAAGGAATGCGGCTGTGTCCCAATAAGACGGACGGACACATGAGCTTCATACCGTTGTCACAGCTCACATTACTGTCCTGCCGTGGTTATTTCAAGGCACTTGGAAACGCAGAAACCAGGCCTAACCGTTCCCGCCGCCCGTCATGGTGTGCTGACCCCCGCCGTGGGAAGAGAGAACGAGCTCGGTTCACACTCCTCACAACAGGGAGGCTGTTTGTCTCCCCACCCCCACCCCCATATCTAATGAGAAACAGAGGGGACTCCAGGTACCGCAGAAAAAAGGGTAAAACTTCAAGCGCTGTTATTTTGAAACAATCGATACAAGTCAAACGTCCGACGAGTTGAACTTCGCAAAGAAAGAAAACACGTTTGAAACAAGTGACAGGGGGGGTTTTCTGGTGTCGAGCGGACACTATGGTCTCCGCGAAGGGCGCTGGAAATCCTGCCGGCGGACACGACAGAGAGCAAGTACGCACTTGCAGGAGGAGCGGGGAGCCTGCGCCCCGGCGCACAGCCACGCGCTGCGAGCGGCTCCGCGCTCCGGCTTCGGCCTGGGGTTCCGGGACGCGGCCGGTCCTGCCCCTGCGGCTTCGGGCTTCGTCACTGCAGGCGGCGGCGAGCAGAAAGCCAGCGGACTGACTTCCCGCGCAAAAAACCGGTTTCGGGTCCATTTATACCTTCACCTCGACACTCCCGGACTCCGCGGCCGCCGGGCTGGGGCGTCTCTGACCTGAGCGACGTGCTCTCAGTTCCCTCGCCGAGAATGAATGAATGAATGAATGAATGAATGAATAAGCTTAACTTGCGCATTTGCTCTCTCCGTAGGTCCCTTTTCTGGGTACGTAGTAAAACATCCGTTAACACCATCACCGATAAGGATACAGAGAAATGGGTAAGACATTACCTCGGAAGGTTCGGGAGCTCCGTGCGGCTGCGAAGGAGCAGCGGCCCCCGGACGCGGCAGGCGGAAGGCTGTCCGCTGTGCTTGTGCCGACAGCATCGCGGGCCCCGAGCCCCGGGGAGACCAGGGGAGAGCCGGGGCGAACCTGGCTCCCGTGGTCCGCGGAGCGCACGGGCGTACCTGCGTCGGCCCCGCCCACCCCCGGAAGGGCCAATCCCAGCCCCCGAGGGGCGGGGACTGGCCACGTGCTTCCCACAGGTGCCGCACGAAGATGGGAGGAGCACCTGTCCTCCCGACAGAGGTCGAGAAGCCCCCAGCCCGCTGGAGCCTAAAGCAGCTTCTGGGGGCCGCTCAGCGCCCGTGGGAGCCCGGTCCTGCACGCCTAGTCCGGCCCCAAGTCTTGGGGTGCGGGCCCGGCTCAAGTCCAGGAGCAAGGGCACTGCCTCACCGTGTGGAGCGCAACAAAAGTCACAGCGAGCTGCCCCGCTGTGGCTTCACGTTTTACCCTTTAACAACCTCCCCCACCCCCCATGCAGAGCCCGACCCTTTCCTCACCGCTGATCAAAACCCAAGGGGGTACGTGGGGGCAGGAGGCGCTTCATATTAGCTGGCAAGGCCCCGAACCCGCTCCAAAAGATGGAAACAAAAGTTTACTGTAATAAATGAGACAAAGCTGCCTCCTGGAGTCAAAACATCATAACAGTATCTCCTCCCAAGTCTGTAATCACAGTGGGAAAGTTCATAGTGGAGACGCTCCTTAACCCTAGCCCGAGAGCACCAAGTAAACACCGCTAGTGTGACAGGCTGATCCTGCACCTCTCAATTCCATGCGCCAGGAGCAGTGTCACTTCTGGGGGCTTCCTCCAGAAAAAGGCTGTTGTATCTGAGGAAACATGAAACCACCCAAACTGAAAGACGTTCTACAAAGTCAGACCATACTTTCCAAAAATGTCATGAGAAGACCTGGAAAGGAAGCTGGAGGAACATGAACCCTAGGTGCCCTCCAGTCATTCTGGGTGGGATCCCGGACCACGGAAAAATAACTGAGACATTGGGACATTAGCTAAAATCGATCCCGGTTGGATCAATGCTAAATTTCCTGATTTTGAACACTGTACTGTGCTTTTGTAAAAGAATGTCCTTGTTCCTAAGGAAACAGACACTGAAATACTTGGGGCAAAGGTCTTGCCTCTAACCTCAGTAGACCTGAATTGAATTAGTGCATATGCATGTATCTTTGCTCACACGTGTGTGCACACATACAGAGTCTAAAGCGACTGGGGCAAAATGAACAATTGGTAGATCTGAGTATTTGATGTTCCTTGTACTGTATTTGTAACATTTCTCTGAAATGTTTTTCCATCAAAATTGTGCATTTTCACGCTGCTTGCCGTATCTGCCTCATAGAAGCAGAGGGGCAAGGGTCCGGTCACCTCCTTGCAGAAGTCTCCACACCCATGCTGGAGACCATGCGCAGCTCCACCATGGACGGAGCAGCAGATAAATGTGCAGATCACCAACGGAGTAACAACTCCTCCTCCTTTCCCTCTCTACTCAGGACCAGCCCCGGTCTCTATTTGACCCACAGCCTCAGCAGACCCCTAAACTCAGTGATCTATCCAGGATCCAGCCAGCAAGCAGCCCAGCTGCACTGACCCTCCCCACCCCCTCCACTCACACTTGCATCTCCTGTGTGCCAGGTCCTGGGCAGACACCACCCACCCAATCTCCCAGCCATAAAGGCCAACCCTTGAACATGCGAGGAGTGTTAGTTACCCTTTCAGGACAGGTTCATTAGCCCAGACTGAGTGTATCTGGGAGAGGCAGAGGATCAAACACCCAGGGCATGCAAAGCAAGAGGAAAGCATCTCCTGACTTCCACCTGCAGACAAGGTTAGTGCTCAGGGCCCGCCAGGACGAGGCAGGGTGGCTGAGCTCTCCAACACGTCTGTATGGGCACTGCCCAGAGGCCACTTACAGATACTCCCACTGCAGAGCGCTCTTCAGGATTTCTCCCTCTGGAAAGAACTCCTGCCCTTAGCACTAGTGGCACCCAACCCACACAGGACACAGGCAAGGTTGTTGTCCAAGGTTTATTGATGATATTACAGCACAGCAGAAAGATTCAAACGGCTCCACGTGGTGTTTTGAAATTCATCCCGACTGTAGGCTGAGTGACCTGCAGGTTGGACAGGCTGCCAAAGTCCTGGAAAAACAACAGAACAGGTTCAGTGTGGCTATACCGGTAAGATCTATGATGAATGTCCTATGAACACCACCAGGCCATGCCTGTCACCCTCCACTAGCTTGGCGTCAGGTTGGTGGGACCCTGCAGAATCCCAAGAGGGGCCTTCTCCCTGCCCCAGAGCAATAAACTCACAAGGGAGCCTACCTGAGATATGAAGGCACATGCATCCCAACACCCACACCTGAGGGTGCTCTCCTGTACCCCGTAGGATTTCTAACAGCACCCTGGCCTCTATCCACCAATGCCTGCTCGTATTCCCCAGCTCCGATAACCAAACATGTTCAGACATTACCAAATACCCTGAAGACCAAAATCGCTTGCTTTGAGAATCACTGCTCTAGGCCGCATTCAGTGTCCTTTCCTTTCCAGGCCTGACACGACTAGGAGACATCACTAATGCAACTGTTAAGAGCCTGCCACATACCTGAACTTAATATCCCTCCCAGTTTATCCTCGAAAACCAGTTTTACAGTTGAGACAATAATGCTGCATTGAGGACAGTGATTATTTCTGGAGAAAATGCCCCACAGCTGACTTCAGCTATACCAGTGATGTTTTTCTGAAGCTGGAGGCTGAGTACACTCCAGTTCATTGTGTCCACTCCCTTTCTGAGCGTCTTAAACATTTCATGATCATAAAGAAAAAATGAAGCTGCTTCAAATCACTGTGTACTGGATTCCAAAGCCAGGCTACTGTCACCGAGCTGTGTAGAGCTAGAGAGGCCCCATGAAGACAGCTCAAGCATCTGGGAAGCACAGAGAAAGCAGGGCACAGGTCTCTGGAGAGGTCAGCACGCACACAAGGAGTGACAGCCTGGATGGAAAGCACGAAGAATGAGAGGACAACCACAGAGGCAAGAAGCAAACAGAAGGGAGAGCGTCCTGGAAGTCACGGGGGGAACAGCCACCGGCTTTAGAACTCTCTTCCTGTGGAGGGCCATCTCCCGCTTCCGTAACCAGCTGACCCCATTATGGAGACAGCTGTCCAGGGGTTAGCAGTGTAGACTGAATCCCCAACACTGCCGCTCGTCATCTTCCAGTGACCATTTCCTCGGGGAGAAAGGCAGGTAAGAGGATGTGGCTCCCTGGACGGGGAGGACGGCGGCAGCTGGTGTGGCTGCAAGAGGAGAAAGCTAGCGATGGTCCTCACCAGGGGCAAAGTCCTCCTGCAGGAACCCGCCAGCACTTACCAAGAGTTTCAACATTTCCTTAGTGTCAGGATCCACTTCAATGATCTCCTGATCCAGGGCCGAGACCTATAAACAGGGCAGGCCCCCAAACGATCAGAGGGTCGTCTCTCCCTCTCCCCGCCGTTTCTCCAAGAGTGTTCAACCAGAGATGGAGGGGGGGATGCCCAGCAGCCCTCCACGGTGAGCAGCCTGCTGAAGGGCTCCCGGTCCCGGCTGCCCTCTCTCGCTGCCCCTCTATAAGGCCCTCGCTGGCGCCTAGTCTGCAGAAGACCTCAGGCGGCGGCCAGCGGCCCGGGAGTGCTAGGCTCCGGCAAACCACGACACGCGCAGCACCAGGGGCTCTGCGGCAAGAGCGCCGGCAGGGCCGAGCGGGGCTGTCCCACGGGCACCCGCACTGGGGGCGGGGCGACCGCGGGTAGGAGACCCCCCAGACTGGCCGGAGGCGGACCCCGCGAGCTCACCTCGGGCACGTAGTTGTCCCTCCGTTCTCGCTCCTCCTCCTGCAGCTTGATGGAGATGCCCCTCACCGGGCCCCTCTGAATGCGCTTCATCAGGTGCGTGACGTAGCTGCGGGACACACGCCCGGCAGCCGTGAGCCGCGGCCGCCGCACGGACGACGACCGGCGCCCCGCGCAGCCCGCGCAAGCCTCGGAGCCGCACGACCGCCCGCAGGGAAGCCCGCCGCGCGCCCCTCGCGCGCCCCTCTCCGCCGGGCCCGCCGGCTCACCCTGCGATCTTGTTGCGGAGCTTCTTGCTGGGGATGATGGCGATCTCCTCGCACACGCGCTTGTTGGTGTGGAAGTCGTTGCCCAGGCGCGTGTAGTACTTCTCGATGATGACCCGGGCCGCCTTCTTCACGGTTTTGGTGCGGACGCGGCCCTGCGGGTGGGAGAGCACAGCGTCACCCGCGAGCCAGGACAGCCCTCCGACGGCGGCGGCGGGGTCCGCGGGCTGGGGCTGAGCCCGGGACGGGAGGAGGGCGGGCCGGGCATCGCCGGAACGCGGGGCTCGGCGCGGAGGCCAGTGACCCGCGGAAGCTGAAGCCTGGTGGGGCCCCGCGCCCCTCCTCGAGGGCTGGGGGCCGCGGAAAGCAGCGGATGGAGGACGATTGTAGCGGACCGAGGCCTCGGGACAAGATACCTACCATGTTGGCGGGTATAGTAAAAGAGGAAACAGGAAGCACAAGCGAGGCCTATAAAGCGCGGCCAGAAAGGCGCTTCCGGGTAACCCGGGACACTCAGAGCTGTCTCAGGTGCTCCACAGCGACCCCCGGCTCAGCGGGGCGGAAGTGCAGGCGGCCCGCCGCAATCTGGTAGGCGGGGCAAGCACCTGGCCCGCCCCACCGTGGGCGCGGCTGCCGCTCACTCCGTTCCTAAGGCCTCTGTCCTCCCGCGTCTTCTGCTCCTTGGTTCTACAACAGGATCGTTTTATGTTCCGTAGACTAGAAGGCGTGCAGGTCTTCTGCACACGCCTGAGACGGAGGGAGGCTCTAGCGTCCCTGGGACGGCGATTCGGGAGCGTGGAAAGGTAAGGAGGTAGGGATGGTGCCCCGCCCAGGACCCTCAGCCTCAGGGACTTGCCTTTTCTAGTCTGGGAGAGGGATGCCACTTGGATAGGCTGATCCCGTTTCTTTCAAGTCTTTGCTCAAGGGTCACATTATCAGAGGGGCTTCTCCTCCTTTGATCCTTTTTTAGCATCATCATCCTTTTTAAGCTGCTTGTCATGGTGACTTGTCTTAGTTTCTCCACTGAGGGTGAGCTCCAAGACTGGAAGGGCCGTTTTTGCTTAGTGAGTCCCCAGGACCCCCCATAAAGCAAGCTCTCAAACGTGGAAGCAGAGGACCATGTTTGCCTGCAGCACTCCCAACCATGGAGGCACCTCCCGGTGAGCACTGTCTTCAGGCTGTTGCTGACGCTCCCATCCCCAAGCCAGGCCCTTCTGAAGCCCACCAGAGCAGACCACCCCTGGCATACCCTGCCCCTGCCCTCCAGCTCTGCTCCCACCCCCCCACCCCATCTGCTGAAGCAAGTCCCATGCCCCCCCGCTGACTTCAGGAAAGGCTGCCTGGCTAGGTTGCTGGAGTTAAGGGCCATGGGGCTGAGCCTCCCTCATCCCTCAACTCACTCCTGGTCACCTTGGTTAGTGCCGTCTGACTTTAAACTGATTGGGAATGGAAGGCCGGAGGACAGGAAGCCCTCTACCTGAAAGTGGCCCTGGACAAAATGGGGACAGAGGGGAGGAAAGATGTCACTGCAGGAAAAGGAGAAAAAGCAGAGACCAAAAGGGAGGATCACACTCCTCTGAGGGAGTTGCAGGCACTTACTTTACCAGCAAACTTCTGTCAAGCAGCTGCTAGCCAGGCCTCGAGGGAAAGCGGAAGTCTCTCCTTCTTGGCTGGAGGACTCCCCCACCCCCTCCAACAGTGAGTTCTTGCACCTCTCACCAGAATGATGCTTCGCTGTGCCAGGTTCCCTCTACCTCGGACTAAACTGGAATCCAAATGATCAATGCAGGCGCTGGGCCCAGGCACAGCCTACCTGGGAAGATCATCAGTGGACACGCTCACAAATCCTGGGAGCCTGTGACAGAGTCCAGAGTAACGGGGCTCTCTGAAGAATACCAGCAAGTGCATTTCTCCCTCTCAGAGAGGAACTGGGTCAGCACAGGTGAGTCCAAGATGATGGAAAGCCTTCCCAGAAGGCTTGGGAGAGCTTGAGAACAAGTGGCCTGAGGAGCTGTGCCTCCAGTTTCTCCACGCTGGGTCTGGGGCTTTGAGAAGCATAAGGGATTTTTATGCTTGGATCAAAGCTACCCACCTGCCAGAGAGGCATCTCCAAGATGGATTTGACCCCGGAAGTGACCAAGAAGTACTTGCAGGGGCAGGTCTCCCCATGGCCCCACCGTCAACCTGGGCTGGAATCCCATCACAGAAAATCCAAAGAAACACGAATTTTTACTCTGCAGTCTTGTGACCCTGTGGCCCCCTGGCTCCCGCACCGCAGACACAGAGACAGAACAAGAACTCTGCTGCAACGTGTTTATTATGTGCCAAAAAAACTACACCACAGCTTACTCCACACATCTGTAGGAGAGTGCAGTCTTGCCTGCATATGCTACAATGAGGTAGAGACTTCACACACAGCTTCACAAAACCCACAGAGTAGCTGGGATATGCAACAATGCAACGGCAGCTCAGCAGGAGGGAGAGGGGTTATGACACTGGTTCTTTGGCACACAGCTTCCCAAAGAGGGGCAAGTAGGTTTTTTGTTGTATTTTTTTTTTTTAAAAAGAAGAAAGAAAAAGTCAAGTTTTCAAATTCCAGTAGCATTTCAGTGACTGCAACTGTTGCTTCATACACTTCTCAAATGAAAGAAATAAGGGAAGGGTACTTGTCCCCTCTGAGAGAAAGGGCTCCTGTGAGCCTTCATCTGCCCCCACCGAAAAGCAGCCCTTTTTTTTTTTTAGCTCAGTTACAAAAGAAAAAAGTCCTGTGACTTTGTGATTAAAAACTTCTATCAACCCTCCCCCCCACGTAAGTGCAACTTAAGAAGGTGCCATAAACCATTTAAAACTATACACAGCAGCCGCTCAAATACCGCTTATCCGGTCCAGTTTCAAATCCGAAAAAAAATTTTTATTCTTGGTTGCAAATGCCTTGATTTGCAACTGTGAGAAACAGTGACCAGCAGTCCCCCAGACACAAATTTGCTATAATGTTAAAAGCTGCCAGGAAAGAAAAAAAAATCTCTTGTTCCAAACGACTTAAAAACTGTTTTAAGGAGTGTAAAAAGGAACCGGTAAAAACCCTCGAGCGTAAAATATGAAATATGATTTTGGTTTAAATGAAGAGCAAAGTCTCCTTGTTGTTTACAGTAAAAAACACCAGCTGAACACTCAGTTTATGCCGTTCAGGTGGGGGTTAAATAAATGGAAAGGCACTGTATGGCAACTGCAAGAATGAAACCGAGACCTGCGTATCACCACCATCAGTATTGCAAGGAATGTAAAAAAGCGCTTTTAATAAATAAACCTAGATGTAGGCATCGTGTCAATACCTTCCGGACACGTAGTTCTTTTTTTGCTTTTCATCGGCAAAATGAGGAACTAAAATCTGGGAAAACTACAGAGTCGCTTGGAGGGTGAGCCAGAGGTCCTTGCCCTGGTGCACCCCCTGAAAACAAAACCCGACAGAACTCATTGTGCATTAATTAGTGCAGAAACAAAGACAGATTCAGCAAGTGCAAAGGTGACTACGATTTTCCCTTGTCCTTGGGAAGCCAGCTCCCTGGTCGCCAGGGGCAGGATGCTGCAGGCAGCTGCTGACCTGCCAGCCTTGGGCGCCACAGGCCACCGGGCCCGGCCAGCCCCTCTAGCTGGCATCTCGGTTCTTCTGGTTCCGCATCAGGGGGCTGTGGTGGCGCAGGCCCTCCATGCTGTGCCGCCAGTGCCAGCAGCTCCGGCAGAAGTACTTGAAGCACACCTGGTTGGGGGAGAAGGAGGAGAGAAGCCACGCTGTCAGCACCAGCAGTGTGTGTGTGTGTGGGGGGGGGGGGTGCTGCAGGAGCTGCCCACCTGCTCTGCTGGAGAGGGAGCAGGGATTCCTGGCAGCCTCCATGCAGTTAGAAGGTATGGTCTCGGGGAACATTCTCCTCACCTTCCCCCGACCCGACAGAGGCCTGACTAACCGCAGCAAACCCACTAAGTGCCCACCTCAAGCAAACGTGCTGGGCTCCTACCATGTACTCGCATTCCCTCCTACCACCAGGCTGCTTGTCAGGGCCCCTGCCCTGCTCACCTCCTACAGAGCAGCTACATCATATGGCTGCTAATTTGGGAGAACATTCAAAGACAGATGCTCCCGTCCTAATGCTAGGCATTCTGCACTGAGAAGAGACAATGGGGTATGCACCACAGTCCCGGTCCTACCTCTGGCTAGCCGTGCCACCTCAGCCAACCCACCAGCCTTTGAACAATTACCCGAACATGGGGTCATCTGTGAACATGCAGGAGTCTGCTAGAAGAGGCTCATCAGAGAGATCCGTGTTCTGGGCTTTACCTAATAACCTGAATTTACTCACACCCCCTGACCCCATGGAGCTTCTGGTTTAACTCTTCCCTGCCTGAGCCTCTGGTCCTCTGCAGTCAGCAACACTGCAGAAAAACCAAGCATGGCTGACCACTAGTGGCTGAATAGGCCCTCCCCAAACCTCCCCGAACTCTCATCCCAGTATGGTACCAGGCCAGCCGCATGGACACCCCTGGGAAGCACTGCCCAAACACACCCAGAGCCCTCCTCCCTGCCACCCAGGAACATTCAACAGAAAGCTCCCCACTTCTGACAATTGTGGAGAGAAACCAGGTACAAATATCTGGAGTCTGGAGGCTCACAAGTGAAGAAGGGGTCCTCAAGGAGGGGATGACCAGTGGAGAAAGGCCTGATTCGAACTACTGTGCCCAGGGACACCTGGGTGTGATCCCAGAGTCCTGGGATCAAGTCCTGAGTGTGGCTCCTTGCTCGGTGGGGAGCCTGCTTCCCCCTCTGCCTGCTGCTCCCCCTGCTTGTGTGTTCTCTCTCTTTCTCTCTATCTGACAAATAAATAAACAAACCTTAAAAAAAAAAAAAAAAAAAAAAGAACTACTGTGCCTGGCTCACAGGTGCTGCTAACCATACCTACCCAGGTTCCTTTCACCCACAAAGACATCCTGTTGGTGGTCATGCCACCAGCAAGGGGAAGGGCAGGGTATCAAGACTCAACAAAGTTTCCCAAGGACCTGTTTCCCTGGTCTGACCATCAGGGAACATGACTGCTGCCTCCTTCATGCTTTCGTAGACAACCCCAAGAGCACCAACCTTCTAGGGAGAAACGCGGCATGACAATTTTTAATTGAGGGCAGGGACTTCCTAGACATCACCGTTACCCTGGGGACTCACCTGATCTCGACAGAAGAAAGGACCAGGCTGAGAACTGCAGATATGACACAGAGAATCCTCTAGGTAGGGGTCAATCTGAACCTACACAATGGGAAAAGAGGAGAATGAGCACTCTTCTCACCAGGAGGCCAGATGGGCCAGGAGAGAGGGGACGTTACTGGGGTATACACGGGAATGCAGGAGGTCTCGTTTTTAAAGGGGAGAATTATGGGCAGAGCCCAGAGTCCATCGAGGACAGATGCGCACACACAAGGCCAGGCTGGCGGGCTCCAACATCCATCACCGCGTCGGCACGGGTTTCTGGGCACATTAGTGCCAGCAATCCATCACCCGGCAAAAGGTGTGTTCAGAGGATACACGTCAGGTTGGAGAACGGGAAGCCAGGCTGCCCGAGCAACGCCCGTCAAACTGCCGGTGAGCGGAGCCCCCTCCCATGCTGAAGCGGCTCAAAGTTCCCAGCTCCCCTCCCTCCCAAGCCTGCCACCGCCTGGCCACGCCCAACCCCAGCCTCACGGGGCTCCCTGCACACCCCCAGCTGGGACCGGCTCCAGGCCCAGGCTTGCCCTGGGAAGTGAAGACCCAGAGTAAGGGTACAGACTGGCGCATTCACCTTCTTGGTAAACTTGGTGGTTTTGATCTCCACAAAAGCAGCGCTGACTGCTTTCAGGTAACTGCGTTGGTTATTGAAAGTCACACGGCCAGACCCTAGGAACAAGAGAACAAATCTACCTTCTAGCCAAATTCTACCAAATGCTATTTGTCAACACTCAGGAAACCCTGGCTCTAGAGCAGGGCTGTCAGACAAACATATATAAGACACTTATGTAATTTTAAGTCTTCAAGCAGCCACACTGAAGTAAAAAGAAAGTGGTGGAATTAATTTTTATAATATAATTAATTACACCCAATATATCCCAAATATTATCATTTGAACACGTGGCACTAGGCATATTTCAAGCATTCAGCAACCCTGTTTATCAAATGGTGTAGTTCCGTGGACCACGGGGGCACAAATCACTCAGGAACCAGGAAGGATCTGCTGACGGAGATGGGGGCAGGCAGAGACTGGTGGGGTGCACACAGATGCACAGGCAGGGTCAACACTGGGATCCAAGACACAGAGAGAACACCCCTCCGAAGGGACAGCAGCAGGCAAACCCCTCCTGGCCTAGAGGCCCTCCAGAGATGCAGCAGGGAAGCCAGAAGAAGACTCCTCCTGCCCAATGCTGCCTCTGCCCTGCAGCCTCTCTGGTCCCTGTTCCCAGCCTGCAGTGCAGCCCTACACGGAACTCCTTCCCGACCAGACTCAGGGTGGGCAGGCAGAGTAAGTACCTGGGGAGGCCGGTTAGCCCTGCCTTGATCACACAGGTCAGGCCCTGCTCCACCTCCAAACCCCACCACCAAGATTATTCTGCTATGGCTGAGGAATGAACCTCCTTTCTCAGGGGGCTGACCAAACACCCAGCAGTGAGGGCCACAGACTTCCTTCAGTGAGGACAGCATAGGCCATGAATACACTCTGCTGCCTGAGTCACACGGCCTTGTCCTTCAACCTGATCTGGTCTCTGACCCTAGAGACAAGGCCACTTTTCAAGAACTCTTAATTTGAAAAACAGTCACGTTCAGGGAGGTCCCGGCCTTTTAATGAATTGTTGTTGCTGATGCAAACTGGTTTGGCTATGAACTCTTAGCTTCCAAACAAAGTTCTGGTCTCCCCGTCACCTCCTGTGATCTCCTACCACTTTCTCCCCTTTCGTGGGCAGCGGTGGGACAGCGGAGGGTGCAAGGAGCAGTACCGACGGCTTATCTAGACAATGACGCTGTGCTGCTGGTGGATGTTGACCTGCAGACCTGGGCCAGGCCTCCCTCTCGGCTCCCGTGGGAAGAATTACGGTCTCGGTCTAGCAAGGTCCCAGGGGCCACCAAGCTGTCCCACACAAGTGGGACACTCACCAATGGGATACTTGTGCTTATCTGTGTCAATGCCAGCGTACACCACTCCACCAAACAGGTCGTTCAGGATGGCTGCCAGGGCCTCGGCGTTGAGCATCCCATGCAGAGCGCCGACAAACACCGTCCTGCTGGGGTCGAGTCTCTGAGATGGGCTCCGGACAAAGTTGCTGTCAGCCAAGACCCAGGGGATCACCTGTACCTGGAAACCACCCAGAGGTGTGTGAGCCCTGGCAGGGAGCCAGAGAGAGACAGGCTGTCGTGCCGCGAGGCACGTGCCCAGCAGCGGGGGCGCGGGTGTACTGCCCAGGCCCAGGTACACAGGCGCTCAGCAGCCACCTCACCCCAACCACAGCTGGGTGTCACGCAGTCTATTGTCCCAAGTGGGGAAAACAAGTGGAACAGCAGCCGCTCATCCTGGAGAGCAAGCACTAGGCTGTGGTTCCAGCAGAGGAGCAAAGAGCCACCGAGAGCACAGAGCACGTCCTTGGCGCAGGAAGGACTCCGAGACTGAAGGAGACGAGCTGGAAGGACAGAGGGTGGGGACGCTCAAGGCCCCGCTAGGAGACGGCCACTGCCCAATGTGTGCGTGAGCAAGCGTGTGCCAGGGGCAGTGGGAGTGACTGGAGACAGGCAGGGTGGACAGCTCACAGGGCAGTGTCACGGCACAGCAGGAGCAGTGCCCTTTGCCCCATGAGTCCCCTGAGCCTAGAACAAAATCTGGCACGGCAGGCAGAGTACCCGATGAGGAAGTGCGCCGACAGAAAACTGGTGTTTTTGGAAAGTTGGTTCATGAAGATCCAACAATGACAACACCAGAAAGTCTCAAAACGGGAAGAGATCGGAGACAGAAGCTACAGCTGAGAGGACCTAGAGGTCCAGGGGACACTGGGCATAGAACAGGCCAAGACCAAGAGGATTCTTTGACAGAGGAGGCCGCACAAGTCAGACCATCTGCCTGGTGGGAGACTGAAGAGTTGGGGCTGAGGGGGTCCAGGCCGAGAAGACCCTGGGATGAGCACCTGACGCCAGTTACCAGGGAAAGCTCATTTCAGGGGAAGATGAAAAAGGCCATGTTGCTTTTCCCACCCTCATGGGGAGAAGTATCATGTCCTGGCCTACATCCCAGGGGCCAGCAAGCTTTCCGAGCATTCTCTTACACTGGGTGCAAGAATCTAGGATTACAGGACATCCCCAAGAAGGGCCAGGAGAAGGGAGGACATGAGGCTGGAGAAGGGAGTGGAGCAGAGCCACAGGAGTGACTGACTGAAGTGACAAGGAAAGAAGAGAAGAGAGTCCAGTACTGATGCCCTGGTGGTGGGGAGGGGACACAGGAGAGGAGAGTCTGAGAGGAAGAAGAACCAGGACAGCCTTGAGTCAGCACATCATAGACCGATTGCAAGGTGAAGACGTGGGGACAGGAGATAGGGGCCAGCAGGGGCACTGAGCCAGGCCAGGGGCCTGTAGGATGGCCATGGCAGCCCCTCACCATGAAAGCAGGGGACAGGGATGATGGAGCGGGTTAACCAAGTCCTGGAGTGTAACAAGGTTGGGGAGCTGCACAAGCCCCACACAGCAAGAAAGGGCAGCCCCCAAGACCAGCTTACTGTGCCACTAAGAGTGTGAATTCACATGAGGAAACAGCTATAAAGAGCCAGGCTTGTTACTTGGATTATTTTATTTTAAATCCAATGTGACCAGCTCAATAGTGCTTTTCCCCCTTCACCCTACAGATTTTAACGGACTTTATTTCCTATAGCAGTTTCCAGTCCACAGAGAAATGAGCTGGGAGCAGAGCTCCCACGTTGTCCCTGCTCCGATGCGTGCACAGCTCCTCCGGTTGGAACAGCCTGCCCCACGATCAGGGAACCTGCGCCAATACAGCATCACCCCTGAAGTCCATGCTTTACCTTAGGGCTTACTCTCGGTGCCTGCTGCACATCCTGGGAATTCTGACAAGCATGTGATGATAGGAGCCCCCCACTGGGGTGCCAGCCGGAGTGGTCCCGGGGAGCTACAAAGCCCCAGTGCTCCACCTACACCTCCCTCCCTCCCTCCTCTAGCAACCCTGGCAACTGCTCGTTTTTTTACTACAATAACCATTGCATGTCCCATTTTATAAATGAGGAAATGAAGGTTCAGATATATTAAATATCTAGTCCAGTATCGCAGAAGTGATGTTCTCTGGAACCAGATTTTTAAAACGACAACATTGATCTGAACACAAAACTTCTTTTGACCATTGGCCAAGAGGTTCTCCGTGGATGATGTGGGATAAGGAGAAGTTCACCCACCACGGGCTGGGAGGTCAGGAGGCACAGCCTGAGGGCAGGACTAGGGAGAAAGAGCTATAGATTAGCAGTTAATTCCAAGTACAGAAAGCTGCTGTTTTCTATTTCATTTCTAAGACCAGATGTTTGGGACAGAGATGTTGGCTGGAAAAAGGGCTGGGACGTAGTCTGATCTCCACAGGCAGGAGCACACATATGCCACCCAATAAGGTCCGGAGGTTGTTTGCTTTTCTACTGTAACAGAGTATCTTGTTGTCCTTACTGTAGCACGGGAGGAAAGCTCTCCCACAGTTCGTGGGGTCGCCTGCCCCATGAAATCCACTGCCTCACATGCCAAGCACCCAGCCCAGAGAGGACATCGTGCCGACTCACCTCCTTGCAGCGCATCCTTCGGCTGGACATCTTAAAATAATATTCACTCAGACCATCTGGGCTCAGCGGGTCATGGGAGCAAGCCTGAAGCAAGGCCCGGACAGACTTCTCTAGTTCGAAGACCAGATACACATACCCTATTTCCAATGAAAGGAGGAACAGCATTAACATCCCTGGGGTTTCTTCCAAGAGAAATGGCCTCGTGTGTAAGATACATGTCTGTGCTACTCCCGGAATGTCTTTCTGAATAGAAGCACTTGCCAGGTCGGGTGGCTGGGCCGAGGGAGGGAGGAGCATACTGTCTCCCACCCAAGGGAGGGAAAGGACAAGGTGGGACACAGGATCTCATCATGACCATATGGATCTTCATCCCTGAGCACACAACACGTTCCAGTCAGCAAAGCCAGGCTGGCCTGGAGCAGGGAGGGTGACAGGTCTGTGGCCGGTCTGCCGGGGCAAGGGCGTATGGCTTTAAAAGCCTAGTTAGAGCACTGGTTCGGTTCATTGGAACACTTTCGGTGGAGACGGGGCAGAGTGAAAATAGCACCTTTCTACAGGGAGGGGATCTCGTTTCAGACCAGTAAGGAATCAGATGCTTGGTCCTCATTCCTGCCAACTCCAAAGGGATCTCAGAATTAGGTCAGGCAACAATGTAACTGGGCAAGAAAGGCAGGCAAAGGAAAGCTTTTTGAATGCCTCAGTTAGAGAGGAAAGTAGCTGCCGGGGTTCAGGTTTGGAGGGAAGTGCACAAGGAAGTTGCCCACAACAAGACTCACAAGCAGCCCCGACTGCAGTGTAAGTAAGTGTGGACAGACGGGACGTGAGCTCAAGGAAGCAGAAGGCGTGTGCTGAGTTGGAGAGGAGTGCCAACAGCTGAAAGTTCTGTGCCCTGGAGTGCCCAAACCATGTTACCAGCATGCAGCTGGGCCAGCCCAGCATCTCTCAGTGCAATTGCATACTAGGGAGGGGAAAAAAAAAGCTCCTACCATGTCTGTATTACCTTTAGGCATATTACCTTTGGGAGGACACCGGGGGTGCTTGCCATCCTTACCAGGCCACTCCACACTCAGAGAGCCAAAAACACGGAAGGTGTTAACCAATCCAGCTGCAAGAAGATGGAAAAGAATGGCAGAAACTGATAACCCCCCACCCCGGGACAGTGCAGCACAGGACCACCAGTGCTCTTCTCCCAGACTTGTCTCCCTTACAAACAACTCAGAATTGACCCTGGGTCTCCGGTGACAAGTGTAAGCACCAGACACAGAAGCAATACATGGTCCATAAAATGCACCCCTGCCCTCACTTATTCCTAATACCCTGAGCTCGGGCCCTGCTTCAGCCCTGGCCTCAAGTCCAAATTTAAGGTTCTTGAGACAAGGCCCACCTTCAGTGCTCAAAGCAGCGGGTTTCAGAGGCAGCTCACCTTCCGTAATATCCCAAGGAACACCTCCTAGGAACACCTTGCAAGAGTAGATGGGGTTCTTGTAGTTCCGGGGAGGAAGCTGGCCACTCCAGGTACAGGTGGCTTCATTCACAGCTTTGGTAGACAACAAAGAGAGAAATGGGTCAGAGGATCAACACAGTCACTGTTCTTTTCTGGGATGAACTTATCCAGGAAGAACGAGACAGGCCACAGTCCCAGCCTGGCTGCCTGGGAGGACATCCATGAGTATTCTGAAAGACAAGAAACCTCACAACTCATCAAACCAGTCAGCCTGGTAGGACAACTCTAAATCACTAATTCTGTTGCCACTAGAACACAGAGGAAGAGCAAAGCAGATGTGTAGGGTGAAATGATCACAACCCAAGCAATTTTCAAACATGTGACTGATAAGCTAACCACAAAGCTGTTTTATCTAGTCATGGCTTACAATACTAATTTCTACTTACTCTAACATCAACAAAGCAATTCTGTTTACAATGTCCTATATGCTTACTGATCCAAACTGGCCTTCTCCCCGGATGTTCGAATGAAGAACATACACTACTGTTTCCCAGTCTTCACTCTGAACTCAGTCACAGAAGTCGGGACACAGCCAATAAAAACTGGCAGGAGCAGCCCAACGAGATGAGAATGTCTCCATTGTTCCCCTCCTCAGAACCATGTCCTATCACTGCCAGAGCGAGCTTCACGGCACCTGAACAGACACTAGGCCATCCTTGATGCCAATGCTGTGAGATAATAGATTTTTCCCCCCCCAAACACCCCGCTTCCTATTTATACCAAATGCAAGTCTTTCTAAACCCACTGTGACATTTCTCTGACTCAAACAGCTCGTTAAGGAACCCCTCTCGCTGTACAGAGTAGAAACCATCTTCTGGTTGGCCTGTTCTGGAAACTTCTAGAGGCCTCTCTGTTCTTGGCGACCAGCTTGGCTTTTAGCCCATCTCAGTCTGTTCCTTTCCAGATCAGTGGGGACTGGCCCATTTTAGTCCTTCAGCCCTAGGGCAGCCAGCCAATGAAGCCAACCATCACGTCCATCCAGGACAACGACATGGAAGCTCATTCCTTAAAAGGCACAGGCCCGATGTGATGCTATGCCAAGAACTTGGGTACCATCAGCAATATTTCGCAAACAAAAACATAAATCAATATAATGGCCTCATCCAAAAGCAAGGTAATGTCATTTCATAGGCAAACAATGGCACTAGTACAAACATGGGTTGCCAAAACCACTAAGCGAACAAGGTGGCAGAAACAGCAGGGGAGAATGAGATCAGGTCCAGCTCTATGATGGGAAAGATGGACAAACTGAAGCCTACAGAGACAAATGGATGGAGACACTGAATATTCACTCAGTCTTCAACTCCAGAACCTTAGGAGAGCGATCAGTGTATCTCCCTAGAGCTTTGACAACTTACCAAGACTCCTTAACTTCCAAGTACTGGTAATAAGATGAGGAACAGATTCCATATGTGTTTAAGAAAATGTAATGATAAAACCTAAACATTCCTGAGAGACCAGGACATCCCTTACCTTAGAGGCTGACCCAAGGACCACCTACCCCACAGTACATCCCTGAGGAGACCAGTCAGAAAGCCTCAGGGAAGAAAGCTCCAGCATGGGTTGCGTCTGACCCATCTCTGAATTAGAAAGGGGAGAGGTAGACACAATCCTGGACATTGCTTCCAGGGTTTCTCCTGAACACACCCACCCGTGAAAGAACCAAAGCAATGCCCGTACACAGCCAGTCTCCATGGGAGAGCACAACAGAGAGGTGGGTCCAACCCCATATGGGCACAGCCTCTTTCCTCTCTGCTCGGCCTTAGAGATGTTCTGGAATTTGTCCCACTAGCGCTTACTCCACGGAACGGACCAGAGACAGTTCAGCAGTGTGTGAACTAGGGTCACTTACTCGGTGTGCCCAGAACCAGGCCCCAGGCCCCAGGCATGGCCATGGCCACACTCACCTGCAGCTTGCCGGTGCAGCCTGGCCTCTCTCTCGATGCTGAAGGGGTCTTTGGGAGCTTCCAGGAGGTCCCAGGATGGCCACACAGAAGCCCCTGGCCATCTCTTGGATGCACTGGTTGGGGACGGGCTGACAGCAGCGAGAGCAGCTTGCTCTTGGTCCATCCGGGACGCAACCCCCATCTTTAAAGGATCTCTGGGACCACCGCCCGTCAGAGACAGGAAGGGCAGGGGAGGGGAAATACGAAGACTTGACTAGGGGAGGAAAAAGGAAGATGCGAGTTTTTAAAGGACAGTTTTGTTATAAAAGTAATAATCATAATCTACTTAGAAATTATACCATTTAGCTCTGGTATTTTCTCTTATGCATTTTCTTCCTATGCATGTTTTATTAGTTGTCCTTACACTAAAATTTAAATCCTTTTTTCCACTTTTTTTTCATATTCCCAGGCAGTCTTCACAATCATTTTTAATTAATTTATGATAATCTACTTAGGGAACAAGCTACATTTCACTAACCTATTCCCCTACTGTTTAATATTTAGACGCATTCCAAGTTTTCAGGATTATAAATATAAATTTTAAGGTATAGCTTCTTGCTTTGTGTAGCTTTTTATTTTTTTTTTTTTTGGTCCAATTCCTAGAGATAAAATGACAAAATGCTTTCTAGGAAGTTCTGCTTTCTGTCAGAAATATATGAGATTGTGGATTCCACTATAAGCTTGTGTCAAGGTTCTATATTTTACTAACTTAAGTGGGTAAAAACGATACATTATCAAAAAACACACAAACTAATTGTTCAGAATGTTTCCTGGAAGTTCAAATACTGCCTCTATTTCCCTCTGCCGTGAGCTGTCTGCCCACAACCCTTCATCAAATAACCCTTGGGGTTGGGTATCTGAGAGAATTCTTTCAACAAAATCCCAAAATATCGAAGCCAGTTTTGTGGTAAATTTCCAAGGCTGAGCCCCATCCGAATCAGCACAGGCAGAACCAGAAGCATCTAACCCCATTTTACAGGGGAGTCAACTACAGCCCAGACAATCAAAGGGACCTGCTGCTGGTCGCTGTTCTGGAAACACGGCCTAAACGGATAAAACCAACAGGCAGTAGAACACCAATGCCAGCTTTCGTATTCTAGGACAAGCTGACAGGAGACCAGGCAGGTGCTAAAAGGTCACAGGATGGATGGGAAACTAACTATGTCCAGCACTACCAGTCCTGGATACAGACAAGAGGGTAGGAAGAGCAGCCATCGCATGCTCTCAGCTGTGAGTTGGTGAGGGGGAGCGGCAGCAGAGAAAGTCGGGTGCAGAAGGCACCTGAAATTGTATTTGATTTGAGGATGATTTCTCCCTGCCATTCCCATGTATGTACTTGCCCCGCCCCCATCTTTTGTCTAGTCTAATCCACCCGCCAATCCTCCTCAGCGCAGGTGCCGCTCCCATCACACACGGCTGTGCACAAGGGGCGTGTGGTCACGAGTTAACTCTGAGGCAACAGTTCACAGATTCGTCACGGCCTCACTCGGAGAGGTGACACAGGTCAGTAAGAACAGAGGAGCTCCAGTCAGTCTGATCTGGATTAAAATCCAGGCTCTGATAATTACTAATGTGTGATCTGTAAAATCTTCACTTAGAAATTTTGAGAGAATATATGTCAAGGTATGTAAACATACTGTTTCAAGGCTAAAGAAAACCACCAAGCAGGTCAAGAAAGAGAACAGTGCAGGACTCCCATATTAACTTTTGAAATTAACTATTTCTCAAAGTGCTTGAAGTAACTTGTAAGAGGAGAGTCTACTGCTTGGGTCCTGAAATGTACCGCTCAGTGAGCATACACGGCATCATCTCCTCCGTGGAGGAGGAAGGTTCTCAGCACATTCCCCGTGGCCTCCTCGGATTCCGTCATTCCACCTCCCGCCGGCACTCTGGTGGACACGCTTCTCACAGCAGGCTCACTGGCCCTGCCCACCTCACTCCCTGACAAGCTACGTACAATCAAATCTGAGAGATGATCTGATCCAGAACTGAAGCCACTGGTGTCTGAGTCAGAGGGACTGCTAGAACGGGAGTCCAAGATGGGCCGGGTGTCCAGGCGGGATCCTCTAACTGACGGTGCTGGGAACTTGTCCACCAAGTCAGATCCAAGGGGCTCCAGAGGCAGGAAGCTCAAGGGGGGTTTCCCCAGGACGTTGCTGAGTGGGTTATGAAGCATGCTCAGTACTAGGAAGAAAAAAAAATAAAGACATCTCATGACCTCTTAGTTTTCTTCCCAAACAGCAGTCCTTCCCTTTTTCCGCACAGCCGCCTGAGAAGATACACAAAGGCACCACCGCAAAAGCATGGCAGAACCACGGGGAGAGTGCAATGAGCAGAATGACGTCCCAACACCAACCATGGCCCCATAAGAAGCAGCTCCAGGACGGCTTTCTGAAGACCAAAGTTCTTGCTGCAGCAGCAGCAGCAGACGTGCTCCCTGCCACCCAGACTTAAGGGTCAGTGCCAGTATTTGGGAAACTGTGCTGGCAGGAACCCTGGTCATAGCTGCTATTAACGCTGGATACACACGTCTTGCTGCCACAAGAGACACCTTCAGCACAGCTAGAAAGCCCAAACCACACTCCTTCCTCACTGCCTGCCAACGTGTTTATTCGAAGAATTCCCACCTTTCTAACAGTATCTAGCTACATTACAGAATTTCATGTCACACCCCATAAGTCTGGTTCAAAAGGAGCACACCATCTCTTCTGCAAACCTCCCTCGTGCAAAGTTCTTGCCTCTACAGACTCTCTCGTATTCACCCCTGAACTTCAGACACTGAGGACGGGAGCAAAAGGACAGTGAGTGTAAGCCAACTCTGGATTAAGACAAACCAGGCTGGAACCCTAGGTCCGACACTGCCTCTCGCGGCTGTGTGCTCGGTGAGGCTCGTGGAGTCGCGTTTTCTCATAACATCTTGAGTGGAATATCAACTATTTCATAGCTTGTCAGGAGGGCTCGACAATCGAGACAGCAGATGGACAGTGCTCAGCAGAACAGTGCCCAGCGCGCAGTAAATAATTAAATACCAAATGTCAAGAAAGAGTGAACCAAAGCAAGAAGAGAGGAGGGAGGTAAAGTGGAAGAAGGGGACGACGTCCTTCCACCCTCAGCCTTGAAGACATAAGGAATCCAAAGGAAAATGTGTCTTTTACCCACGAGGATAAAGAATAAAAGGGCTTTGCCATGGAGCATGGTGGTATGAAGCCGAGGAAGAAGCGTTCATCTGATACTGTTTCCATCTAAAGACAGAGGAAAGTGTCCACCTCCAAATGGCTGTGAGGTGAAGCCAAAGTCATGTGTGTCTGTGTCAGCGAGTGTGTGTGTGGACGTCTGTGTGTGGTGGTGGTGGTGGGGAAGCGTGTGTGCACCACTGCATGTGTCTATGTGTGTGTGTGGGGTGGGTTGTGTGCACACACCTATCTGTGTGTGTGTCTGGGTGGATGCATGCTTTAGTGTGTGCACGCACATCTGTGTCTGTGTGCAGAGTCCCTGTGTGTGTTTATGTGCACCCGTGTCTGTATGTGTAAGTGCACATGTGTGTGTGTGGTGCAGAGGCTCAGTAAGTGGTGGCCGTGCCCAGCTTCCCAACCCAGGTCACCGAGTGACACACAGGTGGCCAGAGTTGAATGCCAGCTTCGGGCTGTGCTGCATCCCAGGCGACAGGCAGAAGCCTCTCCTGAGACAGAGGCCAAGCGAAAGCACACTTTCAAGGCCGCTCGCACACACGCCATTCACGACAGAACGCGTGTGCCAGAGGAGACCAGCCCACTCTCCTGCAGCCTGAAGATGAAGATAAGGTGGGCGGATCTTCAACTTTCCAAGCACAGGGGATACCGTGGATGTGTGTGTGTGTGTGTGTGTGTGTGTGTGTGTGTGTGTGTGTGTGTTATGCTGGTAAATATATCCTAGATTCACCAGAAAACGGCCACCCCAGTCCCAAGCAGAGGTGCTACTCTCCATTCCTACCATGTGGAAGAGTGTTTCAGTCCCTCCACGTGGCAGCCACCACGGAATGCGCTCGGCCAACCTCATTCTAGCCGATCGGACACATGTGTGTGCGGGGGGTGGGGGGAGGGGGTGGGAACTGCACCAGCTACAGCAAGGAGTCTGTTAGTTTATCACTTTGTTTTTAAGAAAACATACTTTTAACTAAGGCCTTTGTAATCCATTCCTAAGCACAGCCCATAGCTGTTTAACATGTGTCTCTCAATGCTGGATTCTGACATCCACCAGAAATAACCCTTATCAAACTTCTCAAACACTCCTGACAAGAACCTGCGTCCCCGCAGCACAAAATCCAAGCCCCCGAGCTCATGCCCTGAGAAGGCAGTGGGTTGCCGACTTACTGGAGCTCCTTCCTGGTGCTGCAAAGCCTGGCATAAAAGATCCATGAGAACAGCAGCTCGTCCGCACCGGCCTGAACCTGGACCCAGCGCCCCAGAGGCCACATATCCCCCCACATGCTACAGAAGTAAGCGTAGGCGCTGAGTAACAAGGGAGCAACCACATCATACACAGCTTCAAAAACCAAGTTCAGGTGCACAGACTTCATGGTGACGGTATGAGGGGAGCAGCAGAGGTGGCTGACAGGATGGCCCCCTACACCCGGGGGCCCAGCTGAGAGACTGTGTCTATGCTCGACGGGCCACTCTCTCCACACAGGACCCAGGCAGGGCTGTGAAGGAGGAACTGGGACAAGAGCTCCAAGGGAGGCGAAGGACGGGTCACACAGTGCAGGTGAAGGACAGAAGCAGGTCAGCACAGAGGATGCAGACGCAAGCCAGCCATTTTAGTGTGCTGACAGCTGCAAGAGGAACGAAGGGGCAGACAGAAGAAACAGGAGGGGCTGGGATGGCGAACACTGGGCTTTGAGGATGGCAAGACGAAGGACAGTGACCAGCCGTGGGCTGACATGGAACGTGTGGAGCCTGAGAAGCTGGACAGCTCATCCGAAGGGATATTAAAGGGACCCATGGTAATAACGGGCCTGGGGTTAAAACAAACAAGCAAACGAACCCCGAAACCCTCAAAGAAGGAAAGAATGGGGAAACTGGAAAGAACAACAAAAGGAATGGCTGAAGTAAGTGGCCTATGAGGCCTGGAAGAATGCTCTCTCTCACTTGACAAAGCAGCACCGGGGAGGAAAAGCAAATGCACGAGTCAGAGGCAGCATTCCCCAGGGAAAGGCAAGACAGGACTGTGTGTCAATCCGAGAAAAAGGTACAGCACTGTAGGGAGCCCCCGGAGTTGTCGAGGGACACACAGCATAAAACAGCAGAAAAAAGCTCAAGAGAATGTAGCTGGCCCCAAGGGTTTGTGTCTGGGGATGTCAAGGACAATGAATACAGGCTACAGTAACTGTCTTCACCCAAGGTTTCTTAAAAACATGTTATTTGGAAGAGTCAAAAAGCAAAATGGGTGTCCCTGTGACCACTCTTCTCATTCACATCAGCTTCTGTTCACGACCGTGCTGTATTTCTATTCTCCAGCCACAAATCCATCCACCTCAACTAACTCGCATTTTTTTTTTTTTTTTAACCATGCCCGCAAAGATATCTTGAGAGTCTGTCAAATTCCTGTGTCAAAGCTAAGAATTAGGTCTATGGCACTCCGCCCAATGTGATAATAAGCCTGTCTAAAAAGAAAATGGCATGACAACCCACGTTGGCCACTAATGAACTCACTTCCTTAAGTGCCCATGGTTCACGGTCAGTCATCTGTTCTACAATCTGAACCAGGTTCAACCAAGCTCCTACCATCCACTAACAGCAACTTCCACTTCCTACACACAGAGCATGTGCCAGATGCTCTGTCAGAAGCACTTCAGGAAAGTAATCTTCACTAAATCCGAAGCAGTGATTACTAGTACCAAAGAGAACCCAAGGCTCAAAGGTCAAGTGTTGGGCAAAGTAACAGCTAGTGAGTGACAGGATGTGTCCCAGCTCCTTCTGATTCTGAGCTCTATCTTCTGTAATGCACCATTCACTAGCTACTTTTTTTTTTAAATACCCAGGACCTTACATCTTTTTGTCTTCATGTTCCCGACACCTTTTATTCAAATTCCTTTAAGACCATCAACTACTGACAAAGCTCTCACACCTACCAAAGGTCAGTGCCTTGGGATCTAAATCATCCAGGCCTTGAAACTTCTCTAGGGCCCTGCCACTTTAGGAACTCATTAAAAATGCATCGTGGGCCCCACTCCAGACCTACTAATTCAGAACCTACATTTTGAACAAGATCCCCAGGAGGATTACGTGCACATTACAGTTTGAGAAGCACTCATCTAAAAAAACCTGAGGCTTGCTACATCAAGCTTCTGATCAGTTCCCCTAACCACACCCCAAAAGCTTTTCATGTCATCATTTCCCTTGACTTAAAGATTGTAGGTTAAACACAGCTCTTACAGCATAATGGCAACTAATACCTAAACTAACAAAAGCACGGTGGCTATATAGGACATTTCCCAAAGAATCTGATCTCTGAAAACATGGGTGGGGTGTGCAGTGGGGAGTAGGGAGGAGAGAGGGAGGTGACAATAACCAGGAGCAAAGAATACACAAGTCTGGTATAGACTGTGGTAACAGTTTCGGGAAAAATGTTGACTAGAGCAAGCTGAATGTCGAGAAAAATATTCAGGACAGCTGGAAGTCTTTGTAAGCTCATGCTGGGAAAAAACAAAGGGAGCTAGGCCCTACTGCTTGAAGCAGACACCGGTGAAGAGACAAGGAGAGGTGCCACGAAGGACACTACCGGGTCACACGACAAAACCGGACCACGAACAACAGTTTAATGAAAGTGTTGTAGCAACGTTGCGTTGACTGGAATTGAGAACGTCTCTGTTACATAAGAAATCTCTGTTCTTAATGGGTCAGGAAGAACTTATATAGAGACAGAGAAAGAGAACACGCAAGTGATAAAGGTAAATGCCAACAACAGGAGAATCCGGATAAAAGAAATACAAGTATTCCTTGTGTAACTTTAAGACTTTAGTAAATCTGAAATTATTCCCGAAGTTTTTTTTTTAATGACATGAAGGAAAACTAGTCAATTCCCATTGGACTTTCTCTGCCTCTTGCAAGGTAACTGGATCTAGCCCAAAAAGGAGAATCAAGCACAAGAAATAGGGCCTAGATTCCCCAGCGGGGGCGGTGTCGGGGGGAGGGTGATAATTAAGTACCTTTCAAGCCTTAGCCTATAAGAAGAAATAATCTTCTTTTAAACAAGCTTTTTAAAACCTCAGAAACGTGCATGAATATTTGCAGGCACACATGTGGACAAAGTTCTGCCTTCTCAACCAAGCATGCCGACCCCTCCAACAGTAATTAGCTTACACCTGGCAGAGAGCAGGTGACCCGCATCTGCGGAAGAGTCCCGGAAGGCTGGAGACCTCGCCTCCCTTAGAGCTGGTATGCTCACCGAGGCTACACTCTTTCCAGCAAAGTTATTCGACTTAAGGACACAATATTGACATGGAGGCAACACAGAAGTAGGGAAAAAAATTTTAGTTCATCCCAGCCCATTATCAAAACAGAGGCTGGCAGAAGTAGTTACTTGCCACAGCCAATTTGTGACCGTACTCCTTCCAGTGGTTTCAAATACTTTCTTTAGAGAGAACTAAACATATATAGGTACGGGTAGAAGACAGTTACTCTACTCGAGGAAGGCAAGACAGCAGAGGCACCTCCCTGCCCTCTGTTGGGATCCTTGCAGCCATTCGTAGACACTTCCATATGCCAATCTGGAAGAACAGGACAGAGTGCTCCACTGAATGCAGTGCCAACCACACAATAACAAGGTCAAGGGGCTTCAACTGATAGCTCTGGAAATGACAAGGCCATCCAGCAGACCTAAGATCAGAAGGCCCCGGGATTAACACAGCTGGGTCACATCAGCCCCTCCATGCAGTTTCTTGCAAATATTACAGTGGAAGGGGCCAAGGATATGGAGTTTGACTAGAAGATATAGGGAAGACAAAATCTTGTATGAAGAGGCATAGGATCTTCCAGATGTTCTGATATTTCCTTCAACCCACAGAAGGAACCAGGTTTCTGGAAACTGTCACCTATGGTCAGATGCCCTGGAGTGACCTGTCCTATAGTCAGCTCACACAGGGCCTGGCCAGGTAGTTCTGTCAATAACTACAGATCAAAGGAAAAGCTTCTGGGGAAGATGGCACCTCATTTCAAGAGATGGAACCTGACTTACTCCCGGCCCAGGCCATGAGATCATAATTCCCTTGGTGTAAGGCTGCTGGGCGGCCAGCATTGATTTTTACCAGCTGAGAATCGGGAGGGAAGGAGCCAAATAGCTGGCAATTGACAGGTTCCCCTCTTTCTCCTAAAATAGGAAGTACATTTTTTGGAAAGACACACTCTTTAAGCTACATAACTTAAATCCCGTGGAAGTGACAGGTCACTCATGTTGCAGGCCAGTAACTTATCTCGAAATCTACTTCCCATCACAGGGCACAGAGCTTCACCAAGGCCAGATGTCAAGTATTAACCCAGATGGCTTGGGGGGTGGAAAGTGTGGGAGAGAATTCCATAGTCACCCTTCAACGAGAGCCAAGGCCTTGACCTCTGTGCTCTATTCCTCAACTCCACAACTCGGGGACTGGAGAAGTCTGAGCTTCTGGTGGCCAAGTGTATATAACTTGGGCCTTCCAAAAGTGACTAAGAAAAGCCGTGTTCGCTTTCTGGAGCAGAGGCACTCATCCCCACTCCCATGCTGGCAAGAATCGGCATCAGCGACAGACAGCACTCTGGGAAGTCACGGGAGGAGAGGACCTGGCAGAGGGTTCCAGCTCATTAAAGCTACCTCAGAGGGTACAGGAGACCAAATCAGCAGTAATATTTTTAGACCGATTGTTAACTTTCTCCACTTTCACCCTTCTATGCCAGTTCCTGTGGGTTTTACAGCTGAGTCACTGTTCGAATTTTCTGAAGCCTTCCCCAAGAGTACAAAGTCACCCCGAGTCTGGTGGTGGCAACAATAATGGCAGCAAGAGCTTGGCACGGGATATAGGGATCGTAAGACAGTGTCTGAGTTTGAGCTCAGCTTGGGGAGAGACCAGGCCCAAGACATCATAGTCAGATGCCTGCTATCTCCTGGGAGTAGTCATGGGGAAAAAACCCAGACCAGGGGCCATTATTTCTAGCCTGAGATTTAGGGCCACATACCTACAATACCTCCTTTCCTATCTTAACCCTTGCAGTACACATGCTCTCCTACACAACTTCTTTTTCATCCAGGAGGCACCACACGTTTACTGCTTCCCAGGCCCTCCCTCTTCTCTGCACTTCTGGCTGGACAACCCCAGTCTCCCCTCAGTAGACTGCCTGACTCCATGACAGTGTTCACGTCCTAGTGAACGACAGAATCTTCTGTAAATATGTGTCTTCATGCTTTAGAAGCTAGGAAGGTTCAGAGATACTGATCTTTGAAGAAATCTATCCATCCAGCTGATCAAAACAAGTAGGAGGCAGAAGAATGGAAGAGACCTTGACCAATCTACAGTTCAAAAGTACCCAGGATTAACAACAAGAACAGTGGCTTGGCATTCATTATTCATTCAAAACACCCTTATAAAAAGCCAGGAGCCAGGCACTGTGCTGCATGCTGGGGAGAGAAGTGACAAAGTGGATAAGTGAATTAGATTTGTAGAACTTGGTCAGGCCCAGGAGGACCATGTTCTATGGATGAGAAGCCGAACTCTGTCACCTCAGAAAGGCTGAATGTCACCTCAGAAAGGCTGCTTGGAAGGACAGCAGCAGAAGCAAAATGCCAAGAGTGCCCCTTTCATCCCACGCTGACCCAGCCTGCACACCCGACAGGGAGCCTGCAAGTAATAGTACAGGGAACATACCATTCATAACCTGACCAGTTAGTGGTCAGGGTAGAAACCAGAGAAGGCTGACAGGTTAAGAATCCCTGAGGAACTTCTAAAGGACAGGGGCCTTTAGAGATGCCTCTGGCATCCTCAGCCTGAACATCTGGTCTACCTGCTGGGCTTCGGTACAAGGCACACAAGGACTCCCTGGCTTCCAGCTCCCCCAACCCGAAGTAGATTCTCAGCCATGCCCCTTCCTGCTGAGTAAATACTATGCATGCAAGGGTCCCCACGTGGGATCAGGAAGACCAACCCATCAGCTACTGCTGCTGATGGGCAGACACCCAGGTGGAGGGCAGTCAGAACTGTCCGCTGCACGCCCTGGCCTTGAGGGGCCTCGGCAAGGGAACACAGCCCTTCTGGCTGGACAACCCCAGGGCTGATACAGAGATACTCCAACGCAAGTGTTCTCATCCACATGTTCAAGTTCTGCTTACAGGAAGGCAGGTGTAACAGAAAGCACAAGAGTTTTAGAACCAAAGAGACATGGGTAGAATTCTGGCAGCTGTGTGATTTCTGGCACTTCACAACCTCTGTGAACCTACCTCCTCATCTTTACAACGAAAGTAATGTCTGTACCCACTTCGCAGAACTTTGGAGGCATTAAAGTTATGTGATAGACTGTGTGTGGGAAGCAGTCGGTAACCAGTGGTTTTTAGGCATTCCACCCCCCATCCTGAGCTCCTGGGGGCAGCTTTCAGAGCCCTGCTCCTCCATTACAGGACTTAAGACACTGCCAGGAAGACAAAGGAAGAGCCGAACACATGCCCTGGGGTCTAAGGGAAACACCCACTTCTAATATTAAAAGGGCTTCCTTCCCAGCAACAGGTGAGGCCTCAGGGTAGGCATTGTCTTGAGAGAGGGACCCCACAAAGTGCCATATCCAAACCAATGCTGGCACAAATCTCAAAACCAGATTCCACCTCCAGTGGAACCAAGCAGGCCTCTGAGGCCAATGGAACCCAGGTAACAGAAGGACCCTAGTCCCCTGAGAAAGGTCTCCATGTACCAGCCTCATGCTGAGAACCCAATGAAGGGTTGTCCCTATGCAAAAAAAAAAAGAAACCTAGCTATCTCTCTGTACACATCTGTATCACCTAGGGGAGAAAATGAGAGTGCCCGTCGTGCTTGATGAAAGCGATATGAAGCCACTACCATGCAGCATATAGTACACCTTCTCACCGGTTGTCCCTGGACAGTTATGGGGGTTTTATTCACTGACGAATAACCTAGTACGTGGCTGACAGCCAGAACTCAATGATTGTTGAATAATTTGAGCCAAGATATTCAGTCAAGAGCCCTGCTAGCTCTACCCATGCACCCAAAACTGCTAAATACTTAACAGCGGCAGAGGATGGTCAAAGGTAAAGCCATGGGTGCCTGGGGCAACAGATCACCAAGCAGAGCCCAAGGACGCAGCCCGGACCTTGTGCACCACACGGACAGCCCAGTGCCATGCTGTCTGCAAGGGTGACTCCCGGACTGTCCAGAGCTGTTAAAATACCTCCTCCCCGCTGAAGAAAGTGAGCTAGTTGGTCTTCAGATGGGAAGGCAGTGTAGGCACTGGAATGTGGGCTGCGTGTTCCCGCATTGCTGGCAAGGGTGCCCGATCTGGCACTGCAGCTGGCTGGTGGGAGGGCTACAGCCTACTCCAGGAGGCAGCACCCTCATGTGAGCTCTCCGTGAAGGGCCCGAGCTCAGAGAAAGAAGAGGGATGGCTATCACCAAAGTTTCAAAATTCAAAGACATCATGGATATTAGGGATGAGTGTGTCTTTAACTCTCAGAAAGGAAGACAGAGCTACACCAACCCTGCCCATAGCCAGATCATACCACCACGGCAGCCCTCTAGTCCCTGTGAATGCTAGGGCCACAGACTGCAGTCCCTTCTTGATCCACAGAATCATGCAGTGTTTGTCACTAACGCCTGAGATGAAAGGCGGAGAAATAAATCCATCCCCACTTTGGAGACAAACAGCTGTAAAACAAGACATTCAGGTAATATGGAAGCCAGAGAAATTTTGGCTGGGTCCAAGCTATTTTTTTATAGCCCAATTTCACAGTAACTTTCAAGCCATGTTCTCCAAGACCCAAGTTGGGTCCTCCTGCACTTCTACGTGCTATAATACCTTTCCAGAGGACCCTTGTAGCTAAGACAGACCAGAGCCAAAGAAAGGCCACGCCCCAACCCGGTGTCAGTGAAAGATAGTGCCTTAGTAAAACGTGGATCACAAAGACAGGTGCCCACCTCCTCTGTGAGCTCCTCCGTCTTTTCCTGAGATACCGTGGGAGTGAGGACAAGGTCAGATTCATAGGCCATCCAGGTCAACCTCAGAGTACCACATAAAAGAAGTGACCATGGCCTCTTAGCCAAGATCCCCAGGCACAGGATACCATACTTGCTTGTGTGGGGGAACAGGGCACCTACCAACCTTTCTGGAAAAACCTGAGTCAGCTGAAGGCCAGTACTTCAAGAAATTCTATCTTAATCCAGACGTAGTTACTTATGGCAAAGTTCTTCCCTATCCTCAATCAAATTAAAAAAAAAAAAATCCAATCCCCTAACCCCAGTCAAATGGGATTTTGCTGAAACAACTGGCCATTAAAATGCCAACAAACACAACAGTCCCAGGCTCTGCAAAGCATTCTAAAAAAAGACCTGCGCCAAATAGGGTGGAGGCCAGAGAAATCAACAAGACAGTACCTTGCTGCCTTGACTGCCAGTTTCTTGAGCGGGGGAGGCAAGGAAAGGATGGCAGGCTCAGTGAATCCCACAGTCGGCATCAACAGCAAATGGCTGCCCCACCCCCACTACCTTTCCATCTCCCCAAAGTATCTGCTGCCGACACTCTTTTTAATAAGACACAATTCACATAAAGCAAGATACATGGATCTTAAGTTACCTATCATATTTCCTAAGTTCCCATTCTTCCTGAATACTCCAAGCCTTGGGTCTGGCCAACACCCCCACCCCCACCCCCACCCCCGTGCACCACAAGAAGGAAATAAATGGGCACTGGGAGGGTCTCACCAGAAGCAGCTCAAGGGGTTGCCAAGAACCCCCTTCAATCTGTCCCCATCAAATCCTCCCAAGGCAACAAGGGGCCCTAAAGGGGAGTGGCTCTTCTCTGTCCATTTGGTTACCCTTCACACAAAGAAAAACAAAGCCTCCACAGCTTAGAGTTACTCCACCCTACTGACCCTGCCTACCCCTAGCCAGGGTCAATGCTCTTACCCATATGTTAAGCCAATTTCAATATCCTAGTGCCACACAGCCTCACCTGAGATTAAAATTATTCCCCTGCCATGATTCTGGGACCACCCATCCTCATATACAGGCCCCTAGTTTTCAAAGCCACTGAGAAACAGAATCTGGACCTCCAGTGATCAGCCCCTGAGGTCCCCCTCCCCCACCTAAAAGTGTTTTGCTTCATCATCTCCAAGACAGGCCTGGGCACTAGGGGGTTAGCTGGATCTTTTCTGCATAAGACTGTCACCTTGGGGACCCTTCTCAGGGCCACCACAGGTGCAGACTAACAACTCCAGGGAATTTATCAGGGTAAGTGGAAAAGCCATGCCTGCCTTTACGAGCCACCATCTGTCCTGCCACACTCACAGCCAGCATTTTCATCTCTTGCAAAACAGCTCCATGTTGTATTGGGGGGGGGGGGGGAGTGATGCAAAGGGGAAGAGAACAACTGTTGCTGTGGACAGACGTCTTCACTTGCCACCCCATGCGTCCCCCTCCCCCAGCCAACTCATTTTCTGGCACTCACCCGAGTGTGTGCTGCTCTGGGCTGAGGAATCCGAATCCTGGGTGCTCCAGGGTCGGTCCCAGCCTGTGAGACTGAGGGACTGCAGGCCAAGGCACAAGTCATTTGCATCTGGGAGGCCCCGGGAAGAATCTTGCGCAGAGGTGGGGAAAAGCATCCTGCTTGCAAATGTTTCTTCAGAGTCCTGGAAGTCTGCTTTGGACAGGAGGACAGCAGAAACCCCAGAGTTAAGGGCTGTTTTCCCCAGTATTATCAACAATAAGTCTTATTAATAGTAGTTTTCCCAAGCCCGAGGAGCAGACATCCAGGCTGGCTGGACGCTGTGGCCACTGCCTCTGCACTTTTGGGGGCGTTAGAGCAAGAGCAGTTGCCATACGGCCCCCTCCCCACATACACACCCCTATCCCGTCTGCATTACAGACGGGGCCAGCATGTGATCAGGCTGCTGATGCTTCCCGCTGCCAGTGACATCAGCCGGCTGAGCCGTGCAATAGAGAGCGGCATCATCCCTCACAGAATGGGGGAGGAGCAGGAGGGGACGACAGGGAGGAGACTTGCCTCCCCGGGAAAAGATAGCACAACAGCTACTTGGAACAGTCCGGGTGCAGTGCTGGTAAGTCTGGGTTCCGAGGCAGCGCCCTCCGGTCTCCAGCAATGGTGGCCAAGCGGCCCTCAGGCAGGACTGAAGTCCTCTCCGCTGACAGCAAAGCCAAAGCAGCCGACTGCCTGCCTGTGTAGCTCTGCCCTCCTGCCCCTCCCTTCCCCTCCCTCTGCTCTCCACCCCCAAACCCAAAAACACTCTAGTCCTGGACTCTCTCCAGCTGCTTGCTCAAGCCCTGGTTTTGCAGCCCAATGCAAAGCTTCACAATCCTGCTAGCAAAAATCTATGTGCTCCAAGTGGCCCCTGAGCAGCACCCTGACACAGCAGTGTTTACCACTGGAACAGGATCACCTTCGGAAAAACGCAGCACTCTGGGACCCTGGGGGACAGCCCCTGGTGCTCCAGGCTTGTCTGGAGCAGTTTATCACAGAGAAAGAGGGTCAGCTGTGGCAGAGGGAAGGGAACCACGGGGCTGCTCAGGTGTCCCACAACCCACACGCCCAGGTAAGTACTGCCCTCACCAGGACGATCCCTGTCCCCAGCGTTCCCTCACCGCGGCAGGATGGGCCCGAGTCATAAGCAGATCTGTCAGGTCCAGCTCCCCCACCCTCCAGAAACCACAGGGACAGACTGGGGCGACATCGCTAAAACAGGAGAGACAGAAGGAGGAGAAACGGTCCCAACCATATTCTGCCTCATCAGATCTCCAGTGTTCAGGAGCTCCCCCCACCCAGCTCTGCTGATACTCTCTCTCTGGCCTTCCAGGCGCACTCCGAGCTACGCCGGCCAGCTGGGAGGCTCACGGATGCCTCACTCAGGGGTGCTGCCCAGGACCCAGGCCCTGCTCCTGTGACCACTCACAGCTCCAGCAACAAAGTCCAGCTCTGCCCGGAGATGGTGGAACTTCCGCCATTTTCTCTTTGCCTCCGTGCTCTCTCCCCCATCAGTCCTTTTCCATCATGACCTGTAGTCACAAGGCTTCCCCCTCTGAGAAGGCAGAGCCAAGTCCCAGCCTCGGCAGGCAGGCCGCTCCCACCTAGACCAGGTGGGAAGCTCTCCACCTCGCTTGTTCCTGTGTTCCACAAGGAGTAACCAGATACAGGAAGCCGGCCCACCTGGGACTGCCTGTGACAGGGTCCCAGGTGGGCAGAGGCAGGGGTGATGCTGTTAGCCGCAGGAAGAGGCCAGCCAAGCTCTCTGCACTGTACACCCTCACGTCCTGGGGCACTCAGGCATAGCCGGGAGGGGAGAAATGACCGGTCCGTGGGAGGGACTCCTCCCCTCGGTGGTTTTTTCCTTCTCCTTTTCTTTCTTTCAGAGATCTGCTGCTGTGTCATCCATCCACGTTATTCCCGTCTGGCTGTAGACACTGCTCGCTTGCGCTCTGTGTTTGCTAAAGCCCCGCTCACCGCTGCACCAGGCCGGTGCTGCCCTCACCCCAGAACACTCCCTCCTGCCGCTCGATGCTCATACTTTGCACAAGCTAAAAGTACACTTGAAAAATAATCTGTACATATTAATTACAAAAATGTAATGCTACCGTTAAAAACATCCACATTTAAATATCCAATCCCCCTTAACCCTGCTATCCGTATAGTCCCTTCCACCCCACAATGAGGTCAACTGTGCCCAGAAGCTCCTATCCCCACCCAAACCTCTCAAGTGAGGATTTTGTACTCCTGACTACCCTCCTGCCCCTGGCAAAGGGAACCTGATCGCCGACTATATTCTTGCTGCCCACAGTCTAGTGTGGCCCGCCAGCAGCACCAGCATCGTGGGGGCTTGTTACAAATACAGAATCTCAATGCACCCCACCCCCAGACCCACAGAAAGGATCTACATTTTAACAAGATTCCCAGTTGATATGAACCCACGTGAAAGTCTGAGCGACACGATCTATGCCACTTCCACAACCTTCCCACCCAACCTAAGTTGACAGACCCAGGCCCAAGCAGCAACGCAGTTTGAGGGCATTGATGTGTAAGCGCATCCGGGCACTCCAGGATCGAAATACAACCTGACCTTCACTCCCAGCGTGCCCACTGAAGGCATCACCTCCAGCCTCATCCAGACATTCTCCATTCCATGGTTTCTTCCAGAAAAAGGTTTTTACCACCACTGCAGGATTCCTTCACTAGATCCTAAAAATCAGTGGAGCCCATACCCATTAAATGCTTAACACTACAGGCTGGGAAAAGTTAAATAGCTTTACACGTCTGATGGATCCTGCTTTGGCTCACAAGGTCTGCCACTGTGCGTTCTTGGCCAAGTTACTGAGCCATTCTGAGCCTCTTCTTATCTGCAACTGCAGCTCCCTTTCAGGATCGCATGAAGTGTCTGGTACACTGCCTGACACAAAGCGTTTTATCAGTGTTCTATTTTCAGTAGGGTGACTGTATAATTTATCATCCAAACCAAGGCATTTTTGAGAGAGAAAGGGGGCAGATTTTAATAACTATACCAGAACAAACATCCAATTTTAAAGTCAGTTACAGAGGGGTGCCTGGGTGGCTCAGTGGGTTAAAGCCTCTGCCTTTGGCTCAGGTCATGATCCCAGGGTCCTGGGATCGAGCCCCACATCAGGCTCTCTCTGCTCAGTGGGGAGCCTGCTTCCTCCTCTCTCTCTCTGCCTGCCTTTCTGCCTACTTGTGATCTCTGACTGTCAAATAAATAAATAAAATATTTAAAAAATAAAAAATAATAATAAAAAAATAGAGTCAGTTACAGTAACAAGAAGTACAGCATCGGGTAAACAGTTAACAATACCGCAGGTGATGTATGGGGACAGATGGCACCGCTACTTACCGTGGCAAGCACTGAGTATCATGGAGAACTGTCTGATCACTAGGCTGTACACCAGAAACTAACAGCACGCTCTAGGTTAGTGATACTTCAGTGAAAACAAACTCATACCCGGATAGCAGGCTTAAACAGAGACGGTGGGTGAACTGGCTTGCACGATCACTCCATCTGCAGCCAGTTGTGTTCAGAAACATTTTACTCAAAAGACTTCCTTTTTTTTTTTTTTTTTAAGTAATCCTTATACCCAGCGTTGAGCTCAAACTCATGACTCCAAGATCAAGAGTCACACACTGTACTGACTGTACCAGCCCGGGGCCCCTCCAGAAACCTTGTAGTCCTTTCCAATGGCTGCCTGATCCCATCTCTCCAACTTCCCATTCTGCTCCACCTCTTCCCTCTGTACTGAAAGAGAGCTGGAGAAGTACACTCCCAGCCACACTAACTCTAGGGAAGAGGTCTCAAAGGCTCATTTCACTGAGCAAAAGCTTTTCTTTGCTTCTCAAACTCATGGCAGATGCTGGGCAGGAACCTGCCCCTTTTTACTGGATGCCGGTCTTCATGATCTCTTGCTGAGCACCAGGTGGGCACTCTGATGTACTAAAGGCTGGTAACCAGTGCAAGATGAAGTGCAAATTCTCACTCTAAGGCAACCTTTTGAACAATCTCTCTCTTAAATGCTTTTTCCTACAAGTTTTCTTTATCCATACCTATACAAAGCTTCTGATTTAAGTTTCTTAATTTGGTTCAAAAATTTAAAGTCCTTTCTGGCAAGTTAGGGGAGTAAGACGAGAGCAGCGCCAGGTCCTCATTTGTGACACCATGAAGGCAGGAGCCATTGCCCAAGGGTTGATGGTGATTGCAAAAAGCTGGCTGAGGCCCATGGGAAGCCTGAGTTGGGTTCAGAGCAGATATCACAAGCTGATCCTAGGGAAAAGGAGACCTAATTTTGAGGAGGCAGGAGGGAAGAAGGTAAGCAAGGTAAACATGTTTGCATGAGTCGAGCCGTGGGAGAATGGAGGCTGGAATGTCAAAATGCTGCTCTGCCGAGCAACGAGGAATGCCTGTGAACTCAAACAGGAAACAATGTGCGAAAGGGCCCAAGAGGAGCCAGACGTCAGAGCTGGGAAGGCCGGAGATGAGAGGGAGAAGAGGGAGAACCGCTGGGGAGAAAGAAGATACGTACACCAATGGCATAAACAGACCACAACATGACCAGAACATGACAATTCTGTGCACTGATGGAACTTTTGGTAAAGGAACACAGAAAAATACCAACAGGTTAGCGGGCTGCTAGTGCACATTCCTTTAGTAACTGCACAATCACAACAATGCAAAAGTAAGATCTGTCCCCTCTTTTCTTTTCCCTCTTTTGGCCTTAAAGCAGCACATATAGTTTGTTCAGCAACCACACTGGAGCACTTTTACAAAAATCTCAACTTCATCCCCAGATTCCAGTCCCTGGAACAGGAGAGGACGACACTGGATCGTTTGTCCCCATTAGATTCTTTCAAATGACTAACTTTATAGTCAGCCGAGTCTACTTAAGTCAATGATTTATGGTTCTTAAGGTTTTAACAAGCCCATAAAGTAGCATTCCTAAGAATGTATTTCTAAAAAGACTGAAAGACAATTTTCTCACCCAAACATCCAGAAAGCCAAAATGATCTTGAAAATCCATTTTGGCAATTTAAAGAGAAAGAACAAACGTGCAAGGGGTCAGACATCTCAAGATCATTTCAACTCCTCTGTTTGCTCTACGTCCCTTAACCCTCGTAAGCCAGGGAGACTGTGGGCTTCTCCAGAGCAGGACTCCTCAAACTTTAAGGGGCACATGAAGGACAAGGGCATCTTTCTGGAACACAGATTCATATGCAGTGGGTCTGGGTCAAACCCAGAACTTGCAGTCCTAACACACTCCCAAATGATGTCAACACTCCCGGTATGCTGGCTACACTGAGGAACACAAGTTTAAAAGGGTTTTTCTGCCCCCAGATTGTCTCTTCCAGGTAACTCACCGCATTCTTACTCAACACCACTTTTTTCACCGTGTTCGCTCCACTAAACAAGTACCTTCAATGGCTCCCTGTGGCCTCTCAGATCAAAGCCAACCTTCAGGCCTAGGCTTACTTATTAACTTTCTCTTACACTATTCACCAAACATTAAAGGTTAAGCTTGAGTTAATCAGAACTCCCCGGAAGTTCACACTCGAGAGAATAATTTAATGCCAACCTGCGTGCTCATAGGTGAAACAAGTTTAGACAAGAGAGCATCCAGGACAGCTAAGACATTGAGGGAACACTTACAGAGGACTGTAGTTATACGTCCTATCACATTACAGATTAAGGTATTAAGGTAGGAAAGACGACAACTGACTTTTGATGCCCAACCATAAAAATGGGATCCTTGGCTTATTTTAGTCCTGAGTAATCTTCAATTAAAGTCCACAAATTATTTCCATGAAAATAAAAAGTGGTTTCTACAATATTCTTAAAATGAGTATTAACAATGTTTAGATTCTAAAGTGTCATGTACCATGTTCATATACTGAAAGATTAAATATTGTTAGAAAGCAAATTCTCACCCAATTGATCCACGTGGTCAATGCGAGCCCAACAATATACCTGGCCTTTGAGCAGTTCAGGGGGGACAGACCCTTCAACACACGGTGCTGGAGCCACCACATAACCACATGGGAAAGAAATCAACTTTGACCCCCCACCTCACATCATATATGAACATTAATTCAATGTGGATCAAAGAGACCTAAAAAAGTTAAAACTAAAACTTCTTTAAGGAAACACAGACTCTCTGTGACTTGGGGTGGGGGAATGGACAGAACCAAAGGTTTCTTACCAAGGACAAAGAAAGCAATGATCATTAGAAAAAACTTCAGGGGTGCCTGGGTGGCTCAGTCATTAAGCATCTGCCTTTAGCTCAGGTCATGATCTTAGGGTCCTAGGATGGAGCCCCGGGGACTCGGGCTCCCTGCTTGGTGGAGAGCTTCTCCCTCCCCCCATGCTCCTCTTCCTCTAGAGTTTGCTTCTTCCTCTGCCCCTCCCCCCACTCGCACTAAAAAAATCTTTAAAAAGTACTGAGGAAAAAACGTTTGATAAACTGAACTTATCAAAGTTAAAAACTTCTGTTCATCAAGACATCATTGAGAAAATAATCGGGCAAGCTACGAAATGGGAGGAAATATCCACAGATAAGATCTGGTAAGTGGCGTGTATGTAAAGTGTATAAAACCTTAACTCAAAAATGAAAGAAAAAAATATTTTTCAAAATATTGAAAAAGGGCAAAATATTGAAAAGGTATTTCACAAAGATATGCAACTGGTCAGCAAGCACTTGAAAAAGTACTCAACATCATTAGTCAAAGAAATGCAAACTGGACCACAGGAACTACTCCACACCCACCAGTCTGAAATGAGAAAGAACGGTTCCACATTCCGCCAGCATTCAGGGTGGCCGATTAAAACTTCCATGCATTATTACACGTGGTGCAATCGCTTTTGAAAAAGGTCTCGAATTTCTTACACAACTAAACAGAAGACGATTCTATGACCCAGCAATTCCACTCCTAGTTCTCCCAACCAAGAGGAATGAAAGTATGGGTTTACAAGCAGGTCTGTACTTGAACAGCCAGCAGTAGCCTTATTCCCAACCACCAAAACCTGGAGACAGACCAAGTGACCATTAACACAGGAATAAAATGTGTCACATGTAGTAGGACCCAGGGGTCAAAAGGAACAAGCTGATAGATGAAACACGGAGGAATCTTAATCACCAAAAGCAGCTTTCCATAAATGGAATTCTATCTAGGTACTCTTGTCTGAAGTTCTAGAACAGACAAAACTCACACATGGTAAAAAGAAATCTGGTGGTTGCTTCTGCGGGAGACCAAGTGGAGAGCAGAGGGAGCTAACGGGACCCTTTGTGAGGGGACGTAATACGGGCATTGTGATGGGAATGAGGCCGGCTGTGAGCGTCTGTAGGGATGCGTCTAGTGATCCATATGGGATCTGTGCATTTCACTCCGTAGACATTTTACCTCAAAAAACTGTAAATGAGGGGCGCCTGGGTGGCTCAGCGGGTTAAAGCCTCTGCCTTCGGCCTGGGTCATGATCCCAGGATCCTGGGATCGAGCCTCGCATCGGGCTCTCTGCTCAATGCAGAGCCTGCTTCTCTCTCTCTCTCTCTCTCTCTCTCTGCCTGCCTCTCTGCCTACTTGTGTTCTCTGTCAAATAAATAAATAAAATCTTTAAAAAAAAACTGTAAATGAATATTGAACATTACTTAATGACGTGCATACTGACGATTTAAGGGTGAATTATACCCACATCTGCAACTTATGAAAGTAGGACAAACTGATAAATGGTTAAAGGGATAGCTAAGTGGGTACGTGTTAAAGCAAACTGACAAAATGTTGACTGTAGACTCCAGACGGCGTGCAGGATGGGGTTCACTTCATAGCTCATTCAGCTTTTCTGTATGTCAGAAAACTTCATAATAAAATGTCGGGGGAAAATTAAGTCAGACTTTTTCTGACAAAAGGCAAGTCTGATTGAACTAATTGGTTTGACAATAAGAACTGACTTCGTTAGATTTTATGGTTGACATTTTCCGTAAGCACAGCAAGTTAGAATCTATAGACCCAAGGTTTTGACAGTACATACTTAAAGCAAGTGGTAAGATAAAAAGAATTTTAAGATACTTTCTTGGCAAAGATGTATTTTTAAAATTTTTAAAAAGATTTTATTTATTTATTTGACAGACAGAAAGGGGGGGGCACAGGCAGGGGGACTGGGAGAGGGAGAAGCAGGTTCCCTGCCAAGCAGGGACCCCGATGAGGAGTTCAAACCCAGGACACTGGGATCATGACCTGAGCCAAGGCAGATGCTTAAATGACTGAGCTACTCAGGCACCCCTTAAGCTAACAGTAATTTTCCCAATGTTTTTGGTAAACAAGGTCTTTAAGTTAAACAACGATAGATACAGGAGTTATCTAAAACCCGTATAAAGTACTCTCGGTACACTTTAAAAAAACTGAGAAATTCAGTAACTGTTAACTTAGGTAACAAATCTTTTCACAAATTAGATGGTTTCCAGTTCCTTCTCTGTCACAAATACGAAGGAGTGAATGGAACTGTCAGCATGTACAAGACTAAAAATAATGACAGATGTCTGATTTTTTGCATAGAACTCGAGGAGTTCAAACAACTCAGAGATGCTGCTCTAATAACTCCTTCATTTCCCATCTATTTATTTATGTGAATAAGTTTACTCAGAGCACAGATCTATAAAAACAAAAAATAGGAATATATTTGGTGTTGAAAACCCTGAGTCATTCCAGCAATAAGTGAATCATCCAAAATTACAAGGGTTTTGAAAATGTCTCATCTATCTCATTAAGAAGCACTTCCAACAAACAATTAAAGAAAATCTTGTGAAAATTTGTAACACTGAGATTGTCTTAATCAATTGTCCGAGCAAAGACCACAGCAATCCAGAACACTTACAGCCATTTAGTCACAGAAAATAATTTAAAACTTCAATTTATGTACTGTTTTTTTTTTTTCTTGCAGAGAAGTACAGCCTATGATCAACAAAAGACCCATAAATATAAAATATCACATTAGGATAAAATTCCATAGGAGAAGTAGACTAGAGATAGGACAAAAGGAGAAGAGGAACCGTGAAAAATATCCTACCATTAAAGAATGGGCTTATATATTTTTCAGATAGATAATAGGTATCAAATAGGTCTATTCCACCAGACACACTTTCACTTATGACATCAAATTACATATATGCAAGAAGTACGTTGTATTTTTTTAATTGTTTTATGGTAAACTATACATGAAATTTTACCATTCTAGCCATTTTTAAATATATAAGTCTTTTTTAAAAAAAAGATTTTATTTATTTGACGAGAGAGATCACAAGTAGGCAGAGAAGCAGGTAGAGAGAGAGAGGGAGGAAGCAGGCTCCCTGCGGAGTGGAGAGCCCGATGTGGGGCTCGATCCCAGGATCCAAAGATCATGACCTGAGCCGAAGCCAGAGGCTTTAACCCACTGAGCCACCCAGGCGCCCCTATACAATTCATTTTTAAATATACAATTCAAATTGCATTTTTGTGTAACCTGTCAACACTATGTATTGCCAGAAAGCTTTCATCTCAAATTGAAATTCAGTGCCTATTAAACACTAACTCCCCACAAGCCCCATCTCCAGTCCCTTGGTAACCACTTTCTGTCTCTATGAATTCAGCTACTTCAGGAACCTCCAAGAAGTAGACTCAGATATTATCTGTCCTTTGTGTCCGACTTAGTTCACTTTGTAGGATCTCCCAGGTTCATTCACATTGTAGCCTGTATCAGAATGTCCTTCCTTAGGCTGAATAATATCCCACTGTAGGTAGATACCTTCTGTTTACCCACTCAACTGTCAGACATTTGCATTAGTTCTACCTTTCGGCTACTGTGAATAGTACTGCTGTGAACACTGATGTACAAAAATGGGTTCAATTCCTTCACATATATACCTAGAAGTGGAACTGATGGCAATTCTACGTTTCAGTTTTATTTTTGGGAAACCCACACTACTTTTTACTCTGGCAGTACCACTTCACATTCAGCAGTGCACATGTGTTCTAAATGCCCCACATCCTCACCCACACTCCTCTCTCTTGTTTTGACAATGACCATCCTAGTGCGTGTGAATTGGTATCTCATTGTGGGTTATACTGGTTGTGGTGGTTTGTTTGTTTGTTTTAGATCAATGGGATGTATACAAACTCACATTTCAAGACTGCTGCTGCCCCATTCCTGAATCTCCTAGGCCATGTTTTTAAAAATCTCCCCCACACCAGGATTTTGTTTGAACTGTTTTTCTTCTTATGGCATCCAAGTGGTCCCTTTATTTTTATTTTATTTTTTTTAAGATTTTATTTATTTATTTGTCAGAGAGAGAGAGAGAACAAGAGCGAGCACAGGCAGAGTGGCAGGCAGAGTCAGAGGGAGAAGCAGGCTCCCTGCGGAGCAAGGAGCCCGATGTGGGACTCGATCCCAGGACGCTGGGATCATGACCTAAGCCGAAGGCAGCTTCTTAACCAACTGAGCCACCCAGGCGTCCCCAAGTGGTCCCTTTAGACAAAAGCCATCTTCCCGCAGGATTCTGCCTCACTGATCACAGTGATGATCCACAGGTGAACATGGGAGCCAACCTGGGCCAGAATAACCCATTCCTAGGAAGGAGTGAAGGCCAGTCCAGGTATGGACACAAATCACACCAAGCTAACTGGGAGTACTTTCTGAGATTTTTCTAATTAGATATAGTGGAGGAAGAACCATTTCCTAGCTTCAGGATGCTAGAGAATGTGAACATATCCCTTTCCTCAGATAAAAGGGCAACTGTGCAAAAGGAGAAAATGAAACCCACACTTGGGGAGAGGCTGCAAAGAGACAAGATCTTGTCCAGATTGAAAGCCCTGGATTTAGCATCCTTGCTTAGTTTTCTAGCCACTTCTTCCTCTCTGTGAGGTATATACCAAGAGCCTTCCAACACATCTCACATTTTGCTAAGGCTGGTTCTAATCAGTGTTTGATCATTTGCCAATAGGAGTGTTCTGCATAGTTCAGGCCCTTTAGCCAGAACTGACCAAACAAGTAATTACTTCCATTAGGATGAGAATTTCTGGGACAGAAGTCCCTAATGCCCCACCACCAGATGAGGGTCAGCCACAAAGAAAAGCAGGAAAGGGTCTAAAAGACCACTTGGTTCAATCTTTTCCACTAGAGAGCAAACAAGGCCCAGAGAAGACCAAAGTGACAAAGCTACTAAGTGGCAGAGGTGGGATCCAAATCCAGGGACAAAGCTGTTCTGCCTCCCTCCTACTCTGGGACACTTTCTTATGCCAGGTCTACACTCATGCATGTCCCAACTCAGGCTTGTTTCATCCATAAATTATTAGTGGATTCTCTTTTTTCCACTTAAGTGAACCTATCCCATCCTATCAAGGGTTCAATTCTTAACACTGGCTTCTCTCCTCTCTTATTATCGTCCCCCCAAGCTCTCAGTTTTTCAGCGAAATGTCAAGTTCACATTCTGGTGTTTTCAAGACTCCAATGCCACGTGCATGCGGCGTTTCTGAAAGCGACCACTTAAATTCTTCCCCGTGGAAAGCAAGAGAGGACTGCTGATTCAAGTCTAGCTCCACCTCGTCTATGGCTCCCGGTGGGGCAGCATCTGAAACAGAAGGTCTTGAAGACTCTGGTCCAGGGTCCTGGCCTACAGTATGCTGTCAGAGGCTGTGCCTGAGCTGTATGGAAAACTAGTGTGATCTAAACACAATCAAGTGTGAGGTTCTCCTGTTCAGATTTGGGGTTTGCACAAGTTCCTTAAACAGGATGCCAAGTTGGAGACCCCTTACAGTGCCAAACCACAGCAGATCTAGAGAACATAACAGCTATTTTTAAAAGGACTGGGTGCTTTCATATACTATGGAGAGACTAATCTGGTAAGTTTCTGAAAAGTGATCTGACAAGTCCACTTAAAGCTCTGAAAGATACTTATTAGATAAAGGATTTTACTTCAGAGATTTATTCTAGATCCAAGTAATCACAGATATAGCCAAAAGTTTTAACTTTAGGTACTTTCTACTAGTGTTTAAAACAGACACCTATGTAAGCAAATGATCTCCAATAATTTGAAATTCTTAACTTTTAAAACCATGAACAATTTAGCAGTCTGCTAAAGCCTACTGCTACCTTCTAAGAATAATGTTGTTAAATATGTAAAATAGTGATAATTTGGATTTTTTTTTTAAGATTTTATTTATTTGATGGGGCGCCTAGGTGGCTCAGTGGGTTAAAGCCTCTGGCTTTGGCTCAGGTCATGATCCCAGGGTCCTGGGATTAAGCCCCGCATCAGGCTCTCTGCACAGCAGGGAGCCTGCTTCCCTCTCTCTCTCTGCCTGCCTCTCTGCCTACTTGTGATCTCTGTCTGTCAAATAAATAAATAAAAATCTTTTAAAAAGTAAAAAATAAAAAAATAATTAAGAAGATTTTATTTATTTGAGAGAGAACGTGCAACTGGGGAGTGGTTTAGAGAGAGAGGGAAAAGTAGACTCTCTGCTGAGCGGGGAGCCTGACGCAGGACTCTATCCCAGAACCCCGGGATCGTGACCTGAGTTGAAGGCAGACGTTTAATGGATTGAGTCACCGAGGCATCCTGATTTTTTTTCCCCCAAACATTTTACTTACTTGAGGGGGAAACAAGGGGGCTCGGAGCAGAAGGAAAAGGACAAGCAGACTCCACACTGAGCGCAGTCCTGTCATTGAGCCAGATGCAGGGCTCACTCTCATAACCCTGAAATCACTACCTGAGCTGAAACCAAGAGTCAGACACTTAACCAACTGCCAGAGTATTAGGCCCTACTATTTTGTGATTTGCTGCCAATGTTTACAATAAAAATAAATGCTACATTTCAGGTAAACATTAGTGAAAATGAAGATCTATTCACCTAGATCCAAGTTCCTAGATTCCCTGAACTCTATTCACGGATCTGGGTTAAGAATTCCATATTATGTGTGTTTACACAGTAATATGCTATGTAACTTTAGAGACATATAAAAGACAATGACTTATAAAGAGACATATAAAATCAATGACGCTAAAAGATAAGAGAAAGAGCAAAATCACTACTAGTGTGTTCACAAAGCTTTCACTTTAATAAATATGTGTGTGTGTGTTAGAAAAATACTGGATACGCTAAAATGTTAGTTATCCCTCAGCAGTGGGACTACATAGGACTGTTTCCCCTTTGTCTGTTTTACAATGAGCATATTGAACAAGAAAAACATTGGTTATAAAACAGGGTAATGTAACTAGGATTTAATATCCCCTAAATAAACTCAAAAACTTTTCTAAAAATTTTTATAAAGAAAAATCGGTATTAGAAGATTTTAAATTTGACACTAGGAGTTTAACAATAATACAAAATTGGGATCATAATTTAAATACAGTAAGCCACAGAATATTAAAAATAGAAGGGGCTTTGGAACCCACTTAGTCCAGGCTCTTCACTTCACAGCAGAAACACCCTCCCTGCTGTGGATTCCAGCTTTAACCCCTGACCTCTGCACAGTTCCCTCTCCCCCCATAATTGTACTCACTACTTCTTCAGTCAAGAAGAAATAAGAAGACCTGCATTCAGAAGCTGCCATACACACAACACAGTGGGAGTTTTCCTCCCTGTGATCAAAACCATCAAGGCTTAGTTTTGAGCGGCAAAGCTCTGACATTCCAGCAGATGGGGATGGTACCACACAGACCAAGGATTTTAGAAATCATATTCGCTACTTCATAAAGCGAGAAAAAGAGCAGAATGCATGGACAGGCTCTAGAATAATCTGGTAAGGTACAATTCCTTCCACCAACTGGAGTCTCAGGATTGGTTCCCCCTCCCACTTTCTACCACAGCTCCTCTACACGGTACTCTTCTCCTCAAGTCCAAGCTCACCTGGAGCTGGGCTGAGAAAATCGGAGCATGAGGTTGACAGAATTGGACACAGTGAGGGACAGACACAAAGATGCCAGCATGGAGCTCCAGCTTGCTCTCCTCCATTCCACATCTGTGATCCCACCCTACAACAGGCCCTGGAGAAAAAACGAGCCCAGATCCACCTCAGGGAGGCACCGGCTCCCCTGCAGGCCTGACCCTCGCAGCCAGATGTCTCTCGCTTCCTAGAGCACCCTGTGAGCCCTGACTGTCCACGCACACCAGTACTTCAAGAGGCCTGCTCGGTAAGGTTTCTGTGATCCTCCTTCACCTCCACTGGTGACGTAATCTAAGTCCTATAATATCTAAGTCCTCTAATAAATCCTTAGTTCATTATGACCATTGTGGTTCTGCTTTCTGGTCAAACTCAGAGACTATCTCCTAAGAGGACAGTATATGGAGCAACAAAGTCATCCCCACAGTAAACAGTACAGCAAGAAATTTCACTTCGAGAGCCAAGGACATAAGCAAATTTGGACTGGCTGCCAGGCTCAAGAATCCAAAGGTGAAGCCAAGAGGATGGCTGGCACCCCCTGGCCTGCCAGTCAGACCCACATGCCTCCGGGACTGCTGTGTCACATTCAGAACACACTAGCCACATGGGGCTACTGACCTCTTAAAAAGTGGCTGTTCCAACTAGGGAAGTGAATTAACATTTTAATGAAAAAACTGGCAACTTGGGTCTCTTATTGGAACACTTTCAGTATGGTTCAGCACTGAAAGATATTAATCTACATTTTCAACTTTATATTTTATAAGAATTAAATACATAAACTATTTCAGATGAAAATTTGCAGGTCAAATCAAGATAGGCTGCCAGTGTGAAATATAATGCAGGTCATTAGAATAAACTGCATATACTCTTGCAATAAATTCATGTATCAAATGATGTTATACACCTAATACTAACACAATGTTATATGTCAAGTGTATCTCAATGAAAAACTTTAAACTATATATTCCCTGCATTTTGAATCATAAAACACCTCCTAATGTTTATATAAATCACATGTTGAATATTTCAGACTAAAATTATTAAAATGAAAAAGATAAGAACACATGGAGAAGGCATTAAATCCATTTTGTAAGTGTTGACACGGAAGCTCAAGCAAGGTGAAGCCCAGGTGGCCAGGGGGGCTCTCCGATGCCGACATGACATACCAGCACTCAGCGCAGACAGAATCTTCACGGGTCGGACAGACACTCCACATTTCGGACAGAAAAGGCAGTATCTCAAGAATAGACAAGCACAGGGTAGAAAGTAAAAGCTCACTCTCATTCCTGCAGCACTGTTTCATCCTCACTTCTAATCTCCTCTGATTAGTGGTTTAAAATAGATTTCTCTTATATCATTTTCTATGCATTTGTGAACACCTGTACCAACACTGCTGTTATCCAACTCCAAGTTGTGTCAATGTGTTAGGTTTAAAAAAAGTACTTAAGTGAGATTCTCATGTGTCAGGCACCAGCTAGTATGAGGAGGGAGGAAAAACAGCTCCGGCTCTTGCCTTTGTAGATTTGCAAGTCAGTGACTCTAGTGTGGAGCACAACCACAGCGAGCTGCCATGGGAGTGAAGAGAGGTAATGAACAACAGTACGCAAAGGAAATTCTGGGCCCCGGGGCTCCTGACTGCCTCAGTCAGTGGCGCATGCTGCTCCTGATACTCCTGATCTCAAGATTGTGAGTTTGAGCCCCAAGTTGGGTGTAAAGACTACTTAAAAATAAACGTTTAAAAAAAAAAAAAAGAGAAAGAAAGAAAAGAGGTTCCTGGCCCCATGGGGGAAGGTAGGTTAGGATTTCCCTGAGGAAGTATACTTTCCAAATATCGTGTCTAATTTACAACATCTCTATTAGATAGTTGAAGCACCATTTTCCTAATAGAAGAATTAAAAACAGCCAGTAGCTCTCAATTTTCAGTTCATAACCCCTGCCTACTTTCTCTGAGGATGAGATCTAGTCAGGTAGCCTTTCCTTTACATTAATAAGCTGGTATTATTTTCTTCTTCAAGGTTAAAATAATAAAACAAAACTCTAAAAAAAAATTCTGACTACATTTTCCCAAGCACTCAGTTAAGGTTAAAAGCACTTTAAACTGAGGCACTGTTTGCAGAGACCCTTACTTCTAAATATTAATTCCCTTTAAAAAAAAAAAAAGGCACATTAAATTTGTTCTCTCTCCTACTCTCTGAATTTTGGTCAGAACAAAAAGTTACGTAAGTTATATTTTGTCTGAAACAGACTGACTGCTGGTAAAAAAACAGGAACTCAACTGATGTGCCTAAGAATGAACACTTAGAATTAGCCAGTATTCCGTATTCTGGGGAAGAAGCGAAGGACAGAGGCTCAAGGTGAAGTCAAATACAAAACCGGACTCGCACACACACTCCTTCCTCCACAGGGACGGGGAGCTACACACGTGTGACTCGGGACAATCACTATTCTGGGCCATCATTAACATCTTGAAGAGTCAAAAGTGCCTGTGAGGAGTGTCTGACCGTCTAAGCCCATTTTAACACATTCTCCTCCCGGGATTTTACTCACAGGAACTAGGTAACAATGAATTAAAAAGCTACATGTTTTCTTTTAACATCACAACAAAGGAAGGAATCACAATGGTCTTTCAGGCAGTTTGGTTTATCCAGAGTTTCTGGTAGTGTTTGTACTCAAAGAGAAAAAGAAGGTCAGTAGGAAATTCAACAAGGGAAAAGACAAAAGACTAACACTGTTTAAAAAAAAGAAAAGAAAAAGAAAAAAAAGTTGTTCCATTTTAAAACAAATGGGAATTCAACTAAGAAGTCTGCTTACTGAGTGAAATCAGTCAAGCAGAGACAGTCAATTATCATATGGTTTCACCTACTTGTGGAGCATAAGGAATAACACGGAGGACATGGGAGATGGAGAGAAGTGTGCTGGGGAAATCGGAGGGGGAGACGAACCATGAGAGACTGTGGACTCCAAAAAACAAACCGAGGGTTTTGGAGGAGAGGGGGTTGGGAGGTTGGATGAGTCTGTGGTAGGAATTGTGGAGGGCACATATTGCATGGAGCACTGGGTGTGATGCAGAAACAATGAATTCTGGAACACTGAAAAGAAATTAAATAAATATTTTTTAAAAAGAATGGCTGCTTCTAAAGATTGGAGTTGAAATCCCATTTTTTTCCTGTATTATTTCTAATGGCTATTGGAAGTTTCTCTAGAAGCAGTGAGAGAATTATAACGTAACTGCAATTCTAATACTGTGGTATTAGGTCAGAATTTGGCCTTTCTTTATGCCATGTCCACATCTGCCTAATGGTAGAATAACCAAATAAAAAATGCAAGGTACATTCTTAATTTATTATGCACATTTCTGTTCAGTATGTATTTTGTACATAGTATCAGGAAGCAAGAGATATGCTGTAAATTTCTGCCTAGAAAGATATAGCTTATCAAAGAATTTTCCAATAAAAAAGTCTACTTACCAAATCAGAAAAGTTAAAGGTATAATATGCAGAGCTGAGGAGTCATTTTGATAATTTTCTTCTCTGCATAATACATAAGACAAGCATTCTCAAATTTCTGGAGGGACCATAAAAGGATAGCATTTCCATAAATCATAAGGAGCTTAAAAAATTAAAACTGTTCAACTAGTAATTGTATTGCTAAGAATCTCTAAGTAAATACTCATAAAGGCAGAGAAATGCCCACCTATAGAGAGGTTTATCACAAAGCTATTAATGTTGAGAAGCTGAAAATAACTATTTCGCTCATTAAGAGGTAGGAACTTAGCCATTAATATTCCTGTCTCCACACATGATGGAATAGAAAGCTTAAGTAGCTGGGGAAGGAGAATCAGCTACAGAAAGCAGAATTAGAACTGCATGGAAATGTCCAGAAGTACACAGAAAGGGATGAACAGTCTTCCAAACAACCCAAAAGTAGACCACAGGCAGGACATATAAACTGGCACTGAATTTTCCAAATCATCTCTACCAGACATAAATCACAATAAAACTCAGAAAATGGTTTTAAGAATTTAAAATCTGGGTAAGCTCTCTGACAAAGGAATTCACGATATATTGAGTTTTGAGAGAGCACGCGCGCGCGCACACACACACACACACACGCACACGCACACGGCGGGGAGGAGAGAGAGGGAGAGAATTTTAAGCAGCCTCCACGCCCAGTGCAAAGCCCAACATGGGGCTCAATCTCATGACCCTGATGATCATAACATGAGCTGAAATCAAAAGTCGATGCTCAACCAACTGAGCCACCCAGGCGCCCTGGAACTCATGACATATTTAAAAACAAAAAACAAAACAACAACTCACAGTGTTTTCAAATAAAAACGAGCTGTCTTTTAAGAAAAGAACTTGGTAAACCTTCTGGGATGCTCTTGGTCATGCGTATCAAGAGTCTTTTTGGGCTTATCTCCTATACAGATGTTAGCAGTCTAATTAGTATTTCTAGATTCTATCCTGAGAATGAGACATGGTCAGAGACTGTCCAACAGGGAAGTTCACTGCCACATTCAGAGTTAATGTCAGTAGTGTGCACAACTTCACCCGATCTTGGCCAAAAGACCAAGAAGTGATGTGCACAACTTCAAATAGGAAAGGAAAATATAACATGAGAATTATCTCCTTCCTCAAGTTCCCCAGCTTGGAGGTACCTTTAGAAGATTCTTTCATGTGCACAAAGCACATAAATGCATAGCTTTTAAAAAGTATACACACAGAGCCAAATGTACTATTTTACATCTTTCTTCAAATACTGTATTTTGGAGCCACTTTTTTTTTGTGGCAGGATAGTAGTCCATCGCATGAGCTTTTGCCACGTCTCCACTGATGGACATTTAGGTCTTTCCTAGTAGTTATTTCTTCTTCTACAAACAGTAAGGCAATATACATCCCTCTACATTTATTTTTAATTTCGTAGGCAAATATGCTTGACAAGTGCATTATTCCTCATGATCCACTATGTTTAAAATTGATAGATGTTGGCCAAAATTGCCCCAAGAGTAATTACAGTCTGAATTCCCAACTATACATGGACTACTTCTCCACACCCTTAACTTTACTTTGTATGAATCTAATTAGTACAAAAGAGAACCCCAGGGGCACCTGGGTGGCTCAGTGGGTTAGGGCCTCTGCCTTCGGCTTGGGTCATGATCCCAGGGTCCTGGGATCAAGCCCCACGTCGGGCTCTCTGCTTGGCAGGGAGCCGGCTTCTCCCCCCTCTCTCTGCCTGCCTTTCTGCCTACTTGTGATCTCTGTCAAATAAATAAATAAAATCTTTAAAACAAATACAATCCCATTGTTTAAGTTTGTCATTAAAATTCTTAGACTGAATGACAAGGGTCTACTCTCTCTTTTTAACTTCTGTAAGATTTACCATTCTTTCATTGGTTAATTGTCCCTTTTCCCTCCTAGTATTCATCTCAGAAAATGGATCCACCTAAGTTTGCCAAATTTGATCCTACTCTCTCTTATCTGCCACAATCAGCAAGTCCTACTAGACCTACTCCTGAAATTCACACTAAATCTGTCCACTTGCCCTTGTCTCCATTGTTACCATACTAGTCTAAGCCAACACATTCCTCACCTGGACTACTGCAATCACTTCCTTTTAACTCCGCTTCACACTTAACACACTTCCCACCCCACTAAAGAGCCTTTCTACCCCTCAACTATAATAACTTCGACCCATCCCACCTACTTGCAGGACACTCCCATTTGCTCTGCCCTGGTTTTAAGTCACTTCCTCTATATGGCTGGCTCCTTTTCATTGAGGTCCTAAGCATAAATGTCACTTCTTCAGAAAGATAATCTCCCTTACCTCATGCAAGCACTAACCCCTCCCACGCTGCCATTCTCTAGCATATCCCCTCAGTTCAGGTGCTTTCGTGGTACTTAGCATAACCTGAACTGTGTGTCCCTGGTTCCCACGAGACTCCTACAGTCACATGCATACAGTTCACAGCTCTTCTCTACAGAGGCGCATCTGTATTTCCAGCACTGAGAGCAGTTTATTGTATGAGGACTAAAAGAACGGTCTCTTCATGTGTGCTCTGACCATTTTTAAAAGAGGGTTTAGTCTAATTCATAAGAACACTCTGTAATTTAGTAAAGTTAAGCCTCTGTTACATACTGCAAATACTCCTTTCTCCTTAGTCACACATTTACCCACTAAAAACAAGCAATTTAATGTTGTTTTAATTTCCACAGAGTTGGGCAATCACGATCACAACCAATTTTAGAATATTCCATCACTGCGAGAAGAAATGAGTACCCTTTAGCACTCAACCACTTCCCTCCAACTTAACCCAGTCCAAGGAAATCTATTATTTGGGTCACCTGGGTGGCTCAGTCAGTTCGGTGTCCAACTCTTGGTTTTGGCTCTTGCCACCATCTCAGGGTCATGAGACAGAGGTCTGTATCAGGCTCTGTGTTCAGCAGGGAGTCTGCTTAAGATTCTCTTTCTCCCTTTGCCCCTGCCCACAACACATTCTCTCCCTAAAATAAGTATTTTTTAAAAGATTTTACGTACTTATTTGACAGAGAGAGCCACAGCGAGAGGGAATGGGAGAGGGAGAAAGAGGCATCCAGCCACACAAAGAGCCCGATATGGGGCTCAATCCCAGGACTCTGGGACCACAACCCGAGCCAAAGGTAGAAGCCCAACGACTAAGCCACCCAGATGCCCCTAAATAATTCAATCTTAAAGGAAATAAAAAAAAAAAAAAGGAAGCCCAATAATCGACTTTCTAGATCTGCATTATTTGCTCATTCTGGGCATTTCATAGAAATGAAATGATGTAACACGTGGTCTTTAGCTTTTCTCACTTTAGCATATTGTTTTCAAAGTTCATCCATCTTTTAGCATGAATTAGACCTTCATCCTTGTCTATTGCCAAATCACATTTTATTGTATGAACGTATCACACCAGTTCGTTCATGTACTTATCAGTTGACAGACACCTGTTTACATGTTTGGGATATTATGAATAGTAAGTTATAAATATTCATATGCAAGTTTTTGTGTAGATATGTTTCCATTTCTCTTAGGTCTACACCCAGGAGTACATTTCTGAGTCATATAGTAAACTGTTTGTCCTTCAAAACTGCTAAACTACTTACAAATCAGCTGTAATATTTTGCAGTAACAATGTCTGAGGGTTCTAGTTGTTCTACAACTGTTGTTACCCATTTTTTTTAAGTCACCCCACTTTCCAAACACTGGAAAATCTGAACAGAAAGGGGTAATTGCAGTGGATCAAGACCCATCGAACACATGACATCCATGAGCTTAGTCATACTGGAGAAGAATTTACTGGTCAGCTTCGGAGAATGCTGGAGACTCAGTTCAATATTATGGAAGAAAGTAAATGAAGAAAAATAATCAAGCACTTATGTAGCTTTACTAAGTGTTTCATTCTTCCATGTAACCAAATAATTGATAAGTGAAGTTTACTTTTAAGGAAGTCTGTCAACTAATAAAGGCATGAGAATTAGGGAAGCTATCTTTGGCAATCCCCAATTATTACTGCATCCCTGTGGTAACTGTCAGTGGCTGCACAGCCAGATTACAGCAATGCTCACAGTCACCTGTGAAGGTACCCTCCACAAGGTGCCCTGAGGGCAGGCTGGAGGCCACTGCACACCTGCTTTCAGGCAATATCAAATGCAGAGTCCCTTTTAAAATACAAGTTATAGGAGCACCTGGGTGGCTCAGTGGGTTAAAACCTCTGCCTTCAGCTCAGGTCACGATCCCAGGGTCCTGGGATCAAGCCCCACATCGGGCTCTCTGCTCCGCAGGGGGCCTGCTTCTCTTCCTCTCTTTCTGCCTACTTGTGCTCTCTGTCAAATAAATAAATAAAATATTAAAATATAATAATTATAAATAAATAAAATACAATAAAATAAAAGTTACAACCAATACTGACCAAATATTTTCATAAGACCAACAGAATCATGAGGCAGCAAGCGTAACATGAAATCTACACCTGAGGAAATAAAGGCTAATAAAGGCATGAACAAGTAATTTTGAAATAAATATGCCCAGAAACTACAAGATCTCAGGAGACCTTAAAAGTTAAAATTTGATTATGTAAGTAAAACTGGTGAATGCTGAGTTTGGTATAACAGAGCTAAAAAACTTAACTGGAAAGACAAAGTACTTTTCCAAGAATTGTATTAAGCAGGAGGACAAAAAAAAAGTTGAAAAATGAAAGAAAATTGGAAAAATTATTCACTACCATGCAACGGATGTGCGCTAAGCTCCTTAGATAGGCCATTTCTTACACATTTCTTTACAGCAACCGTTCACAACAGGTACCAGGACTAGAGAAGAATTAATACAAAGGTTAAGTCAAAATTGAAAACCATACAAGTTTCATTTCCAGTTATGGCTAATGAGGTTATTAAGACTAACCTTCCAGAAAATAAAATATGCTGATTAAGACAGACATTATCTGGGAAACATCTGAGATCATAGAAGACAGAGAACTACAAGTTTAGATCTGAAAGAAAGCAGGAACCTGGAAGAGAAAGTAAAACACCAGAGGACCCAAGTCATGGATCCTCTGACGGTACCTGTACTGCTCAGTGACACTGGGGTTTCGGTTTAAGACCTGAAGGAACAAAGGGGAAGAGGTTAAGATGGCCCTACCCAGCAGGGAGTCTAACAGGACACCCTGTCCACTAGGCTGGGACCCCCGCAAATGCACCTCTCAGGGTAAAAATGAACCAGAATGAAGCCAGGGACCAAAACCTCTCATCAAAATACCAGAAATTGGAAACCAGAGCTTAACAGCAAATGAGGCACAGTACAAGAAGTGACTAGAACACAATGCCAAAATGTCCAAAACAAAGGGGAGAGACAAAAAAAAAAAAAAGAAAGAAAAAGAAAATAGTAGAGAGAGGATGAGAGACCAAGGATCGAATGAGTAAGTGGAGTCAATGTTTAATTGCAGTCACAGGGAAAGAGAAAAATGAAGCAGAGCACATACGTGAAGAGATGATTGTGAATTGAGCAGGGAAAATACCCATCCACATATATAAGAAGCCTAAGAACCCACAAGTGAGAAAAATAAAAGATATCATATGCAGACTCAAGAGTGAAACAGCAGAGAAAACACCAGGACAAGATAACAAATCACAGAACATTAAAAAACAAGAGATTTGCAAAAAAGAGCAACAGATTTCTCAACTAAACCTTAAAAGCCTAAAGATAATAAACATACATGGAGTGGAATGATAAATGCCAACCAAGAATTCTATAACCAGTAAGGTATGTCCTAAGAAATGAAAGTGAAATAAAGACACTATTAGGGAAAATTTTTTTTAAACTGATTGCCAGTAGACTCACACTGAAGAGAACACAGACTATGTTCCTCTCACAGCTGGAAAGTGAGCCTATATATTCAGAAAAGAATAAAGGAAGAATATATGTGAGTTAAACTAAATAAATTATAGTTATAAATGCATATACCTGGAATTAAAATGCATTGTAACAATACCACAAAAACTGTGGGGACAGGGCAATCAGAGTTCTACAAATTTCGTGCATTTTCCAGAAAGGGATGAAAAAACTAGAGTAGAACAGTGAAAGAATGTTTAATCAAAGAGCAGAAAAGGGCAGTCTGAATAAAGAATACCTGGTTAACCTAAAAGACAGTCACAGAGGACATGAAGGACAAAGAGAAGATCCAATAAAGTTGACAGGTTTAAGCATAAGTATGTTAATAGATGTTTAAAAAAACCCCAAACTACAATTAAGACACTCATTGGTAGAATTATTTTTTAAAAAATCAGAATTTCTACTAGCTGCTGCTTAACAGAGTCTATTCTTAGAAATATAAAGTTAACGACAGGTTGAAATACATAGTAAAAGGCAGGCCATGCCAAAGCTAATCAAAGAAAGGTGCAACTAAACAACTGTAAAAGTCAACTTTTAAAAGATTTTATTTTATTTATTTGAGAGAAAGAGAGGGAGAGAGCATGAGCAGGAAGGAGGGACAGGGAGATAAACAGACCCCCTCCCCCACCCTGCCAGCTGAGCAGGAGGACTGACACAGAGCTCCATCCCAGGACCCTGAGACTATGACTTGAGCCAAAGGCAGTCACTTAACAGACTGAGTCACCCAGGTGCCCCTCAAAGTAACTTTAAGGCAAAACTAAGATAAAAGCAGGACATTTCATAAGTATAAAGGGATCAATCCGCAAGTAGGCTACAATTCTAAAATTTTATCTCTAAAAATTCATAAAACAAAACAAAACAAAAATATTGTTTTTAGTAACTGGTCAGATAAGCAGACCAAAAATTAAAAAAATACAGAATATGTGAAATGTAAAATCAACAAACCAGACCTTCCAGACACAAGAACAGGGCATGAACATGTCTTTCTTTACAAATGCACACTTTCTTTAAAAATGTACAGAGAACATTTAACAAACTAGAGCGTATGCTAGACCTTAAATAAAGTCTCAACAGATTTCGAGACTGAAATCATCTGGAAGGTTTTCATCTTCATTCCACTATGATTATAGAACAACTCCATTACAAAAAGACAAGAAGTTCCAAATATTTGGAAGATAAATCATGCACTTCTTCAGGGGTTAACAAGACATCTTAATGGAAATCAGAAAAGATTTTAAAATAAGTGATAACTAAAAAGTCATCACAAGTTCTAGAACGCACTTAAAGCCATACTTAGAAGGAAACTTATAGCCTTTGATGAACATATTGGAAATATTAAAAAAAAAAAAAAAAAAAGATCAGGGTGATGTCAGGTAAATGGCCAAGTAAGTACCTCCAAAAATTCTTCTATAAAAGCAGTGAAAACATGGCAAAAACTGTTAGAATCAACTTTTTCAGAACTCTGGAAATTAAACAAAAGCTTACAGTAGTTGGGGAACATCAGCTGGATACTGGTAAAAACAGTATGTTTTGTGGCCTTTTAATTTGCAATATTCCATCTTCTCCTCCCTAGTTCTGCAGTCACCCTGAAAATAAACAGCCCACAATCACAATGAAAATTAGCAGCCTGACAGCTGCTAGGAGGAGTAGAACAAGGTTAGAGCTCAAATCCCATCCTTTGAGACTGTCATTACTTGACCTTTCTAGTGGTTCCCTGAAAGTTCCTGTTTTTATTAAGGCTAGCTTTGCTTTACCGGCTCTGGATCTCACCTAATATTAATAGTCTTACTCCAGGGGAAGTTTGTTCAACAATCAAAGGCAACTGTTAAGCATCTGGTGCCTCAAGTGGTAAATAATAATTTGTGCAACAACAGACTGCCAAAAAATGCTTACAAGGAAATACTAGGGAATGAGATATCTATAGCGGGATTTTAAAAGTTCAATATAGTTCTGGGCATTTAGAGGGCCACATACATGCTAAGACCTAAGAAGGCCCTGAGAACTTGCTCCTTTCTGGTCAAAGTTAAGGCTCTGCACAAGCAGCGAAGTGAAGGCTACTACAGGGTCATAAGCTATATGGTTCAGCCTGGAAGATATGCTGAGCCCCTTACCAAAGGCTGGAGACTTACTGGTTCCAAGCACGTAAGGAAATCTCATTGCTGTCATAAGTTGACCAATAGGATAACTAAGTAGAGATTCTACAGAAGTAGTTGAGGAAAGCCACTGAACAACAGAAAGAACAAGCAGCCCTGGGAAAGAGGGCTAATCTGATTTCTAGACTTGTCATATTAAGTATCCACTTTTCAACAAAATGTTTACAAGATTTACAAAATCTGCAAAGAAGCAAGATAATATGGTCCATTCACAGGGGAAGAAAGGAAATCAAAAGAATTACCTGAAAAAGACTAGACATTCCAAGCACTAGAGAAAGACATCGGTCAGCGGTTTTAAATATGTTTACATAATTAAAAAGAAACAGCTAAGAGATTAAAATATGAGAACCATCTCTCCCCAAACAATAAAAGAGTTAATATTATAAAAAGGAACCTGTTGGAAATTCTGTGGCTGAAGGGTACAATAAACAAATGAAAAATTCAGTACAGCATCTCAGAATTTAAAAAGAAGAAAGAATGAGCAAACCAAGAGACTGGTACAATAAGATTATCCAGTTTGAGGAAGAGAAAGAAAAAATAATGAAGTAAAGTGAAGGGAGTCTTGGATACCTATGGTATATAATCAAGCATACTGATACACATACATTAAAAGTCCCAGAAGGAGAGAAAAAAGGGGAAGACGGACTAAAGAAAAATGACAAAAAACTTCCCAAAGCTAATTAAAAACATCAACCTACACCTCCAAGAAACACAGTAATTAAGTCTAAATAGAATAAATACAAAGAAAGTCTCACTGAGACATCAGAATCGAACTGTCAAAGCCAGAAGCATGGAGAATCCTGGAATACACAAGACGAAAGCAACTCCTTACAAACCATATACAAGGGATCCTCACTAAGATTAAGGCAGTGCTATTTCTCATCAGCAACCCCATGGAAACCAGAAAGCAAGGAGAAGAAACACTCTGGTTTTCATCTGGTTGAAAGAAATAATTCAACCAAGAATTCTATGGCCAAGAAAACAATCCTTCAAAAATGTTAGAATTTAAAACATCCTCAAATTAAACAAAAACTGTGCCATCTGTCATTAGCAGACCTGCCCTACATAAACATGGAACTCAGTCCTTCAGGCTAAAATGAAAGGATGCTGGACAGTTACTTTAATCCACACAAAGTAACAAACACACCACAGAAATTACACAGGTAAATAAAAAAAGACTACAAATATATCTATTTATATTTTTTTCCTATCTTATCAAAACATCACTGAGTAAAAGCAGTAATTATATATCTGTGTTAATGATCATACAATGTATGAAGATATAACCTGTATGACACTATCAGTACAAAAGAGGGAGGGAATGCTGCAATACTGGAGTCAAGTTTTTGTATATATTGAAATGAAATTGCTATTAATCTGAACTAGACTGTTTTAAATTGACTTTTGTAATCTCTAGGGCAACCATCAACAAATTCAAAAAATATAGTAAAAGAAGACAAGGAAATTAAAGTAGTACACTAAAGAATATCCACTTGACACAAAAGAAGGCAACTAATAAACAGAAAAAGGACATAAGAGGGTGGGAGGTTGGGGTACCAGGTGGTAGGTATTATGGAGGGCACATAAGGCATGGAGTACTGGGTGTGGTGCATAAACAATGAATTCTGTTATGCTGAAAAGAAATTAATAAAAAAAGGACATAAGAAATATTGTAAAATAATAAAGTGACATATATTCTACCTTACCAGTAATTACATTATATGTAAATATACTAAACTCTCCAACTTAAAAACCAGAGAGTGGCAAAACGGATTTTTAAAACCCATGAACCAAATAAACACCATATAAAAGACACACTTGAGATTCAAAGACCCAAAAAGGTTGAAAGTAAAAAGATATAAGAAAATATACCCTGAAAACAGTAATCAAAAGAGAGATGGAGAGGCTATACTAACATCAGACAGTATAAATCTTAAAACACAAATTGTCTCTGGTGAGGCACCTAAGGGCCTCAGGTGGTTTAGCAACCACCTCTTGATATTGGCTCAGATCATGATCTCAGGTTTGTGAGATCAAGCCCCATGCTAGGCACACCAAGGCAGAGCCTGCTTAAGAGTCTCTTCCCCTAAAAAAAAAAAAAAAACAAACAAACAAACAAAAAAACAAGTCTCGAGCGTGAGCTATGGAGCCGCAGGTCGCAGAACTGAAGCAGAAGATCGAGGACACGTTGTGCCCTTTTGGCTTCGAGGTTTACCCCTTCCAGGTGGCATGGTATAATGCACTCCTGCCTCCAGCCTTCCACCTAACCCTGCCAGGACCTACCCTGGCCTTCCTAGTACTCAGCACACCCGCCATGTTTGACCAGGCCCTCAAACCGTTCCTGCAGAGCTGCCACCTCCAACGACTGACTGACCCTGTGGACCAATGTGTGGCCTACCACTTGGGCCGAGTTAGAGAGAACCTCCCAGAGTTGCAAATCGAAGTCATCGCTGACTATGAGGTACACCCCAATCGGCGCCCCAAGATTCTGGCCCAGACTGCAGCTCATGTGGCAGGGGCTGCTTACTACTACCAACGAAAGGATGTGGAGGCTGACCCCTGGGGGGACCAGCACATATCAGGTGTGTGTATACACCCCCGATATGGGGGCTGGTTTGCCATCAGAGGAGTGGTGCTCCTGCCAGGAATACAGGTGCCAGATCTGCAACCCACAAAGCCTCTGGACTGTGTACCTAAAAGAGCTGACCGAATCACCTTGCTTGAAGGGTTTAATTTCCACTGGCGTGACTGGACATACCGGGATGCTGTGATACCACAGGAGCGCTACTCAGAAGAGCAGAAGGCTTACTTTTCCACTCCACCTGCCCAACGTTTAGCCTTCTTGGGCTTGACCCAGCCCTCAGAGGATCCTAGCTCTAGGCCTGCTGAACTACCTTTTACAGTACTCAGACCCAAAAAACCCCAGAATCCCAGCAGAGTCCAGGGCTGGCTCAGCTCCCGTGTCTCACCACCAGCATCCCCTGGCCCTTGACATCCTCCCTCCCCAGATCCCTACTGATAAGTGGTACTTGCTGGGACTTGTTTTGCTTTTCGGCAAGGCAAGGTTTAATTTTAGGTATATTCTTGATAGAAGAATTACAGAGATCTTCAATGAAGATAAGGCTCAGAATTTAGTCAAAACAAATTAAAACACCCAGAATTCCCACCTGGTTTGGAATATGGATTATTCCTGTGTAGCATTTCTCTTGTTATAAAGTCTTGGGGGCACCTGGGTGGCTCAGTATGTTGAATGTCTACCTTAACTTAGGTCACAATCCTGGGGTCCTGGAATCAAGCCCCATATTTGGTTCCCTGCTCCTCAGGGAGACAGCTTCTCCCACTCTGACCCTCCCCCCACAATCTTAAAACTGGCTTTCTAAAGGGCTATCATTCACTAATGGCATCTGCCCCATAGGCTTTTTGTAGATAATGAATAAATACATGTAAAGCAAAAAAAAAAAAAACAAAAAAAAAAACAAAAAAAAAAAACAAGTCTCTTCCCCTTTTCTCTCTGCCCCTCCTCCCTCGAAAAAAATGTCTCCATGAAACAGATATAATGATTATAAACATAGTGAACCTAGGAACAGAGCCAAAATATATGAAGTTAAAAGACAACTGATGAGATAAAACATATTTTAACAATAGTTGGAAACATAAATACTTCACTTTCGATAATAGACAGAACAAGAAGACAGAAGATCAACAAAACAGAAGACTTGAACACTATAAGCCAACAAGAACTAAAGACATCCATATGACATTCTGTCCAACAAACACAGAATACACAATCTCTTTTTAAGATTTTATTTACTTATTTGTCAGAGAGAGTGAGCACAGGCAGAGTGGCAGGCAGAGGCAGAGGAGAAGCAGGCTCCCTGTTGAACAAGGAGCCTGATGTGGGACTCGATCCCAGGATGCTGGGATCATGACCTGTGCCAAAGGCAGCCAGTCAACCAATTGAGCCACCCAGGAGTCCCCAGAATACACAATCTTAAGTGCATACTGTATATTCTACAAGCCAGACCATATGTAATGCCACAAAATAAGTCTAAGTAAATTTGAAAAGAATGAAAACAAACTGTGTTCTCTGACCATGACGCCATTAGCAATTAATACAGAAGGAAAACTGGAAAATTCACAAATATGTGGAAATGAAGCAACATAATCAATGGATCAAAGAAGAAATCATACAACAATCCAAAAATACTTTGCAATGAATGAAAGTATCACATACTAAAAGATATAGAATGTAGTGAAGGCAGTACCTGGGAGGCAAGTTACAGCTGTATTAAAAAAAGACAACCTTAGGGGTGCCTGGGTGGTTCAGTGGGTTAAGCCTCTGCCTTTGGCTTGGGTTGTGATCTCAGGGTCCTGGGATAGGGCACCGCATCGGGCTCTCTGCACAGCAGGAAGACTGCTTCCCCCCTCTCTCTCTGCCTCTCTGTCTACTTGTGATTTCTGTTGAATAAATAAATAAATAAGACAACCTTAAATCAATAACCCAAGCATTCTGCCTTAAGGAACCAGAATAAAAGTAAAAACAAAAAGTAGAAAAAGTAAAAAAGATTAAAGGAGAAATAAATGAAAAAAAGACTAGAAAAACTATAAAGAAAATTCAATGGGGCCCTAGAGTGGTACAATTGGTTGAGCATCCAGCTCTTAGTTTCAGCTCAGGTCATGGTCTTAGGGTTCTGAGATCCAGTGCCACATGGGGCTCCCTGCTCAGTGGGGAGCTTGCTTGGGATTCTCTTTCCCTCTCTGCCCCTCCTGCTTGTGCTTTCTCTCAAATAAATAAATCTTAAAAAAAAAAAAAATCAACAATACCCAAAGCTGGTTCTTTGAAAACATCTGCAAAACTAACAAATCTTGAGCCAGACTGACCATGAAAAAGATCAAACACTCAAATTACTAAAATCAGAAATGAAAGTGTGGGCATCACTACTACCAACCTTACAGAAATAAAAAGGGGAAAACTGTATGCCTACCAGTTAGAAGACTTAAGAGAAATGAACAAATTCCTACAAAAACAAACTGCCAAAACTGACACAAAAGGAAACAATCTGAGTAGACCTATAATGAGGAAAGAACCTGAACTACTGATCAAAAACTTCCCACATGGGGCACCTGGGTGGCTCAGTGGGTTGGGCTGCTGCCTTTGGCTTGGGTCATGATCTCAGGGTCCTGGGATCGAGTCCCGTGCCGGGCTCTCTGCTCAGCAGGGAGCCTGCTTCCTCCTCTCTCTCTCTCTGCCTGCCTCTCTGCCTGCTTGTAATCTCTCTCTGTCAAATAAATAAATAAAATCTTAAAAAAAAAACAAAAAACTTCCCACAAAGTCCATGACCATATGGCTTCATTGGTGAATTCTACCAAAGGCTTAAAAAAAGAAATTATACCAATTCTTTGTAAAGTCTTACGAAAAAAATGCCCAAGAGACAACACCTTACAACTCAGTAATAAGGCCAATACTGCCCTGATACCAAAAGCAAACAAAGACATCACAAGAAAAATCATAGGACCTATTGACCATATCAGTATAAATAAAAATCCCCAACAAAATATTAGCAAACCAAATGCAACAGTGTATGAAAAGAACTGTACACACCATGACCAAATGAGATTTTTTCCAAGAATGCAAGGTTGGTTTAACATAAAACTCAATCAGTGAAATATACTATATTAATAAAAAACAAAAATCACATGATTATCTTGACACATAAAAATTATTTGACAAAACTGAACATCTTTTCATGATAAAATAAAATTCAATAAACTAGCAACAGAAGGGAATAACCTCAACCTGATAAAGAGCTTCTACAAAACTCCATAGCTAACATCATACTTAATGGTCAAAGACCGAACGCTTCCCTATAAGGCTGGAACAAGACAAAAATGTCTACTCCTGTCACTTTTATTCAAAACTGTACAGAGGTTCTAGCCAGTGAAACTAGGCAGGAAAAAGAAATAGAAAACATCAGACTGAAAAGAAAAAGTTTAATATTATTCAAAGACGACATGATCTTAGACATAAAAAAAAATCCTAAGGAATCCACACACACACACAAAAAACAATTAGGGCTAAAGGATTTCAGTAAAGTGGCAGAGTACAAGATCAACAAACAAAAATCAATGATATTTTTACATACTAGCAACGAATAATCTGAAAATGAAATTAACAATTTACAACAGAATCAAAAAAGAATAAACATATTTACAAATACAGGACAAGACTTGTACAAAGAAAAATATAAAACATTCTTGAAAGAAACTAATAGACACCTCATGTTCATGGATTGAAAGACTTAATATTAAGATGTTGATACTTTCTAAACTGATCTACAAATTCAAGAGCCCAGCTGTCTTCTTTGCGTAAACTGACAAGCCAATCTTAAAATTCAGATGGAATTGCAAGTAACCATGAATACCCAGAACAATTTGTGTTGGAAGACTCACAATCCTTGATTTCAAAGCTTACTACACAAAGCTACAATAATGAAGACTGTGTGGTACGGGCTAAAGGATGGACATAAATCAATGGAACAGAACTGAGAGTTCAGAAATAAATGCTTACATTTATGGTCAACTGATTCTCTATATGGATGCTAAGCCCATTCAAAGAGGATACAATACTCTTTTCATCAAATAGTTCTTGGACAAGTGAATATCTACATGCCAAAAAATGAATTTAAACCCATTCTTCACACCATATGCAAAAATCAACTCAAAATTAATCTTTTGGGGGCACCTGGGTGGCTCAGTGGGTTAAATAAAGCCTCTGCCTTCGGCTCAGGTCATGATCCTAGGGTCCTGGGATGGAGCCCCACATTGGGCTCTCTGCTCAGCGGGGAGCCTGCTTCCTCCTCTCTCTCTGCCTGCTTCTCTGTGATCTCCGTCTGTCAAATAAATAAATAAAATCTTAAAAAAAAAAAGAATCTTTTCATTCTAAATGTAATAAGTGAAGCAAGAAAACCCTGTGCTCGATAGAGGGAAGACACTATCAAGAAAGCTAAAAGACAACTTACAGAATGTACAAAATATCTGCAAACCATATTTGATAAGGGTCTAACATGTAGAATACATAAAGAACTCATAAGTTCAACAGTAAAAAAAAAAAAAATTACCTAAGTTTTAGATGAACAATAAGGATTTAAAGAGATATTTGTCCAAAGAAAATATACATGGTTAAATAGATTAATTATCATTACAGAAATTAAAACCATAATGAAATACCATATTTACTACCCACTAGTTTGGCTATAGTATAAAAAATAAAAAGTACTGATAAGAATATGGGAAAAAATCACCCTCAGGACGGCTGGGTGGCTCAGTGGGTTGGGCCTCTGCCTTTGGCTCAGGTCATGATCTCAGGGTCCTGGGATTGAGACCCCCATCAGGCTCTCTGCTCAATGGGGAGCCTGCTTCCCCCTCCCCTCTCTGCCTGCCTCTCTGCCTACATGTGATTCTCTCCCTGTCAAATAAATAAATAAAATCTTTTTTAAAAAATCACCCTCATACATTGCTGGTGGCAATGTAAAATGGTTGCAGCTGCTTTGGAAAACAGTTAAGCAATTTCTCAAAAAGTTAAACACTGAGATACCATATGATCCAAAAATTAATTCCTAGGTATATAACTTCCATAGTAAATATTCTTAAGAGTATTATTCATAATAGCCAAAAAAATGTAAACAAGCCAAATATCCACCAGTTGATGAATGGATAAAGAAAACATGACATATCTATATAATGGAATATTACTCAGCCAGAAAAAGGAATTATGTACTGATTCATGGTAAATACAGAAGCATGTTGAAAATACTATGCCAAGTCAGGAAAGCCAAGCATAAAGGACTACATATTACATCATTCCATTCACATGAAATATCTAAGGTAGGCAAAAATCTATAGGGACCAAAAGACTAGTAACTGCCAGAGAACAGGGAAATAGTAAAGGAGAGTCATGACTAAGGGTTGTTTTCTTTTTGGGAAATGAAAAGATTCTCGAATTAGTGGTGATGATTTCAGAATTTTATGAATATACTGAAACCACTAAATTGTGAAACTTTTAAGTATGGACATATTATATACAAACTTTATCTCCAAAAATACTACCAAAACACTTCTATTTTGAGAAGTTAGAAAAAGAACTGTAAATTAAACTAAATAAACTATCAGAAAGAAAAAAATTGATGACATAAAACAAAGTATTAGAGAGTGGGGGGGAATATTCAAAGTCACAAGTTCATCTTTTTTAAAAAATTAATTGACCTAAAAAAGAAATAAGAAGCACAAATTACCAATGTCAAGAAATGTCAAGAATTCTATCATCAACAAAATGAAAAGGAAACCCACTAAGTGGGAGAAAATATTTAAAAATCATGTATCTGTAAGGAGTTAATATCCAAAATATGTAAGAACTCATACAACTCAACAGCAAAAAACTAAATAATCCAATTAAAACAGGCAGAGGAGGGGTGCCTGCGTGGCTCAGTGGATTAAGCCTCTGCCTTCAGCTCAGGTCATGAACTCAGAGTCATGGGATCGAGGCCCACATTGGGCTCTGCTTGGAGGGGAGCCTGCTTCCTCCTCCCTCTCTCCCTGCCTCTCTGCCTACTTGTGATCTCTCTCTCTCTCTCTCTGTCAAATAAATAAATAAATAATCTTAAAACAAACAAATCCAGGCAGAGGATCTGAACAAGTATTTTTTGGGAGGAAAAAAAAGAAAAAAAGACAGATGGCCAACAGATCATGAAAAGATACTCAACTACTACTAAGTTATTGAAAAACATGAATCAAAACCACAATCAGATTATCTAACCCCATTCTAACCCCACAGCAGTTAGAATGGCTATTATAAAAAAACAAAACAAAAAAAAAACAACAACAAAAAAACAAGATGTAACAATCACTAATGAGGATGTGAAGAAAAGGGAACACTTGTACCGTTGGTGGGAATGCAAACTCATATAGTCACTATGGAAAATGGTATGAAAGTTCCTAAAAAAAATTAAAAACAGAAATACCATATGACCCAGCAATTCCACTTATGGATATTTATCTGAAGAAAAGGAAAACTAACTCAAAACTAACTCAAAAAGATATATGCAGTCCAATGTTCACTACAGAACTATTTACAGTAGTCAAGATATGGAAACAATCTAAGTGTCCACGAATGAAGGGATAAAGAAAACAGGCTACACAAATGTAACAGAATATCATTAAGCCATAAAAAAGTACTGAAATCTTGCTATTTGCAATAATCTGGACGGAATGTGAGGGCATTATGCTAAGTAAGTCAGACAGAGAAAGACAAATACCATGTGATCTCACTTATATATGAAATCTACGAAATAAAAACAAAATAAATTCAGAGAACAGAGCAGTGGTTGCCAGTGGCAGCAGAGGGGGGTTAAAAGAAGGGAGTCCAAAGGTACCAACTTCCAGGTATAAAATAAATAAGTCATGGGGATGTAATATACAGCATGGTGACTACATTAATACTATACTGCATATTTGAAAGTTGCTAAGTAAATCTTAAAAATTCTCTTCACTAGAAAAAAATTCTTTATGTATGGTAATGGAGATTAACTAGACTTAAATGATCTAGCGTACATTTTGCAGTATGTTCAAACACAAAACCAAACCATTATGTTGTATGCCTGAAATTAGTATGCTGTACATCAACTGCATCTCAATAAAAAAAGAAAAAATATTGATAATTCTAAAACATTAAAAGGCTACTATACATAAGTTTATGCCAATGAATTTTAATTTTTCAATGGAACTGGGAGAAATTCCTAGAAAAACTCAAAAGAAGAAACAAAGTATGAATAATTCTGTCTCTATTAAACTGAATCCATAATTTAGACCCTTTCCTCAAAAAACAATACAAACACTCCAGGCTCAGGTGGATTAACCACAAAATTATGCCAAAATTTAAGCAGGCACACTATAAATTTTATATAAGCTCTTCCAAAGAAAAGGGAAAAAATAATTCCCAGTTTGTTTCAAAAGGCTAGCATAACCTTGTTACCAAGGATATTTTAAGGAAAGAAAACTACAACCTAATCTCTTACCTGCATGGATACAAAAATCACAAAGAAAACATTTGAAAACCAAATTCAGCAATATACTAAATAAAATATATTACGACCAAACTGGGTTTATTCTGGGAAGGTCAAGTTGGTTTTAATTTGGTATTCTTTCCTGAATGTTCTCATGTTTGTATGATAAGTGAAAAAAGCCAAATAAATACCAATGAAAACTAAATTTAAGATTCATTCATGGGGGCGCCTGGGTGGCTCAGTGGGTTAAAGCCTCTGCCTTCGGCTCAGGTCATGATCTCAGGGTCCTGGGATCGAGTCCCGCATCGGGCTCTCTGCTCAACAGGTAGCCTGCTTTCCCCCCTCTCTCTCTGCCTGCCTCTCTGCATACTTGTGATCTCTCTGTTAAATAAATAAAATCTTCAAAAAAAGAAAAAAAGACCCATTCATGATTTAAAACACACACATTCCACCAACTCTGAGAAGAAATTTCCTTAATCAGATAAAAAAAAATCTCCAAAATTTCAGCTGAAACAATTAATGAAATGCTCAAGATTTCCATTCCTGTAACCCCTTCCACAAAACTAGCAATAACACATATAGGCTTGTTATTGTCATTTCTATTCAATGCTCTTCTGTGTCATTTCTATTCAATGCTCTTCTGTGTAATCTAAAGCACTGATGTAAGTTACTGGAAAAAAAGTAGAAGGACTGGAAAGAAAGAACAAAACATTCATAATTTGCAGACAACTGTGTATGTAGGAAATCCACAGGACTCTAAAACAACTAGTATTTTTAAGTAAATTCAGCAAGGTCACTGAATATATTATCAATATACACAGAGCTATTCTTTCTAGGTGCTAGCAAACAATTAAGTAAAAAATTTATAATTGTTTGATATTATCTAAAAAAAAAAAAAAAAAAAAAAACCAAGACAGCTCCTCAAAGAGAACACAAAAAATACCATTTCCTCAAAAAAAGATTTCTTAAATACAGCATTAAAATGCTGACAGTACAGAAAAAGCTCAATAAATTGGAACTATCTTAAAATGAAAAAAGAAGAGCTCATGTTCATCATGCTCATCTTAAAAAGAGCTCATGTTCATCAAAAGACTAAAAAGCCAGTAAGTTGGAGATATTAGCAGTGCATAGATCTGACAAAGGACTCCGCTCCACAATAAAGAATGCCCTACAAGTCTGATTCTCCCAACAGGAAAAAGGCACAAAAACCCATGCAAACTTGTTGCAGAATATTTAAAATCACCAATAAAGACCTAAAAATGCTGAACTGCAGTGACATCAGGAAAATACAAAAGTTAAAACCACCTGAGGTATTACACTGCATAAGAACAGCTCCATGGAAAAGAGTGACATGTCAACAGCTGGTTAGGGTGTGAGGACTTCGGCGTAGATATATTCTCTCTGGTGGGGAAATAAACGGGTACAACCTCTTTGGGAAAGGCTAAGGATTATGTATTGATTTTGAAGATACTCATTCCTAGATGTTAGAGAATTTGTGTACCAGGACTGACCCACAAAAACGTTCATGACACCACTATTTAACAGTCAAAAACTAGCAACAGCCCAAAAGTTAAACATTAGAATCAATAAGTTATGAAATATTTTATAATGCTAAATATATCCATCAATTTTAACTACAGTTGCATGCAACACAGATCAGTTTCAAAAACAAAGCAGTCATAAAAGAATACAGTATGGAATAAAGTTCAAAATGTAAATACTTTTTAGGGATATAAGCATGGGGATGAAATACTAGAGAAAAACCACAGGAAGACAATGGTTCTATCTGAAGATGGAGAAATGATCATTAAAGAAACATGGGGAACTTCCAGAGCATTGATGATGTTCTGTTTTTTAAAAATTTATTTATTTTAGAGAGAGAGTGCATTCAAGCAAGCAAGGGAAGAGGCAGAGGGAGAGTCCTCAAGAAGAACAGACTTCTGGGTGCCTGGGTGGCTCAGTGGGTTAAGTCTTTGCCTTCGGTTCAGGTCATGATACCAGAGTCCTGGGACTGAGCCCTGCATCGGGCTCTCTGCTCAGCAGGGAACCTGCTTCTTCCTCTCTCTCTGCCTGCCTCTCTGCCTACTTGTGATCTCTATCAAATAAATAAATAAAATCTTTTAAAAAAGAAGAAGAACAGACTTCCTGCTGAGCAGAGCCTGACACAGGGCTCAATCCCAAGACCCTGAGATCATGACCCAAACTGAAATTGAGAGCCACTGCTTAACCAACTGAGCCACCTAGGTGTCAAATGTTCTATTTCTTGACCTAGCTAAAGGCTATGTGGGTGTTTACTATATACTTTAATTAGAGTAAAACAATGGTTTTAGCAATATCCTATACATGTGTGCTACACTGCATGATATGAAAAGTCAAGGAAACTGGTTCAAAAATGAAAAAACAACAATACCAACAAGTAATCTAAAAAACCAGTAAAAATAAAGCCAAAATAAGTGATGATGTATAAACATACAAAACTAAAACCCTAGATGCTAAGAGGATTTTCAGAAGATGGAGGTATAGAAAGCACCAGCAATTAAGCTAGCACAATCAATATGATGTAACTATTTAAAAAAAAAATTTTTTTTTTGAGAGAGAAAGTACATGCATGAGCTGGGAGAGTGGGCACAGAGAGGGAGAGAATCTTAAGCAGGCTCCACACCCAGCCCAGAGCCAAATGTGGAGCTTGATCTCACCACCCTCAGATTGTGACCTGAGCCAAAACCAAAAGTCATCCGTGTAACTGAATGAGCCACCCAGGCCCCTATGTAGCTATTTCAGAACTCTGGGATCCGATGAAGGCTTAAAACTTGAGGATAGGCTGCATCAATTTTGGTCAATTTCAGTTTCCAGCTCAGCCGCAGCTACACTCACCCCAGGACCAGCTATGTATCTGTGCACATGTTCCTGGAGCAGTCTGCATATGGTCTGGAGAAGTTAAGGTGGGTAAAAAAGACCTAATCATCCAAATATTGGGGATATGTGCTCTGAACACTGATCACAGGGGAGCCAACACAAAAACAGACAGACACTGCTGCTGCTCCTCCCCCAGCACTGCAAGACCTAGCCCCTCTCCCTCCAAGTGAAATAGCTTCCAGGGCATTCGAACAGTAGGTGCCATGTTCCCCCCTTCATTTCCCACTTTTTCTCCCTACAGGAGTCAGGCAATGGCTAGGACACTGTAAGATAACCATCTATCTGTAAAAAATTACAAAGTGTCTGTACATGCTCAGGTAAAGGCTCAGGAAAGACCTGAGAAAACACCTAAGTATAAACATGCCTCAGGCTGATCCTCAACACAGACTGTCTACAACAACCAAAAAACAAAAACAAACAAACAGAAAATAAAAAAAAAACACAAACCTAAAGCCAAAAAATGAAACAAAGCTCAGCAAGAACATTAACAAGAAAAAAAAAAAAAACAAAAAACAAAAGAAAATGCTGGGAAAGGCAAAGAATCTGTTGTCCAGAGTTACCTTATAATCCAGTGTTCAATAAACCAATCTAAAGGCACACAAAGAAACAAGTATGGCCTATTCAAAGGAAAAGAAATCAGTAAGACTGTCCCGGAAAAGACCCTGGAAGATAAAGAGTGGTTTTAAATATGATAAAGTAATAAAAGAAAGATGTGGATTAAGTCAATAAAACAACGTGTGAACAAAATGGAAATGTTAATAAAGAAACAGAAAACCTACAAAGAAGAAAAAAAAAAGCAGGCAGAAGAAAGAATCAGTGAACTTTAAGACAGGACAATGGAAAATGGAAATGATCAAGGCCAAAGAAAGTAATAAAAAAGACTTGGGAGAGGGGAGCCTGGGTGGCTCAGTGGGTTAAAGCCACTGCCTACAGTTCAGGTCACAATCCCACGCTCCTGGGATCCAGCCCCACATCGGGCTCTCTGCTCAGCAGGGAGCCTGCCCCCCCCAACTTGTCTCTCTCCCTACTGTCTCTGTCAAATAAATAAATAAAATCTTTAAAAAAAAAAAAAGATTTTACAGAACAGCTCCTTGGGGACAGATGTGGGATACCATCAGGAAGACTAATATATGCATCCTGGGAGCCTCCAGAAAAACGTGGCAGAGAGCGTACCTGAAGAAATAATGGCTTAAAATTTCTAAAATAGGGTGAAAATGAGCATGAACCCTGAAGCAGCACAAAATAATCCAAGTCGGATGAATTCAAAGACCACACTGAGGTACAGTATAATCATATTTTCAAAAGACAAAGAGAGGGACTCCTGGGTGGCTGAGTTGGTTTGGCATCTGCCTTGGCTCGGGTCATGATCCCAGGGTCCTGGAATCGAGCCCCACATCAGGGAGCCTACTTCTCCCTATGTTATCTGTCAAATAAATACATAAAATCTTAAAAAAAAAAAAAAAAAGAAAAAAGAGGGGTGCCTGAGTAGCTCAATGAATTAAGTCTCTGCCTTCAGCTCAGTTCATGATCTCAGGGTCCTGGGTTGGAGCTCTGCATCAGGCTCTCTACTCAGCAGGGAGAACCTGCTTCCCCCTCTCCCCCTGCCTGCCTCTCTGCCTACTTGTGATCTCTCTCTCTCTGTCAAATAAATAAATAACATCTTTAAAAAAGGGGGGGGGCACCTGGGTGGCTCAGTTGGTTAAGCGACTGCCTTCAGCTCAGGTCATGATCCCAGAGTCCTGGGATCAAGTCCCGTATCAGGCTCCCTGCTCCATGGGGAGTCTGCTCCCTCTGATCTTCTCCCCTCTCATGCTCTCTCTCAATGTCTCTCTCTCAAATAAATAAATAAAACCTTTAAAAAAAAAAAAAAGAAAGAATGAAAAGACAAAGAGAATCTTAAAAGCAGCAGGGAGAAGCCAATCACCATATTCAAGGATGCTCAGTAAGACAGTCAACAGAGTCTCATCAAAAATTTTTGAGGCCAGAAAACTATGGGCCCATATGTTCAAAGTGCTAAAAAGAAAAAAAAAAAAATACTAAAAATCCTATACCCACAAACACTGCCCTTCAAATGTGAGGAAGAAATTAGGACAAACAAAAGCTGAGGAAGTTCGTGGCCATTAGGTAGACCTGCAAACAGGCCCCAGGATGTTCTGCATAATGAAATGAAAGGACACTCAACTGTAACCCGGAGCTACATGGAGAAATGAACGTCTCCACAAGAGTAATCACGTGGGCAATTACAAAAGCAGGTGTCATTGCAATGGAATACTACTCAGCCATAAAAAAGAATGAAATCTTGTCATTTTCAATGACATGGATGGAACTAGAGGATATAATGCTTAGCAAAAGAAGTCAGAGAAAGACAAATCTCTATGATTCCACTCATATGTGGAATTTAAGAAACAATGAAAAGAAAACAGACATTTCATCACAGAATATACTGGTGGTTGCCCAATGGGAGGTAGGTGGGAAAATAGAATAGATAAAAGTGGATTAAATAATGGACATTGGGAAGGGTATGTGCTATTGTGAGCACTATGAATTGTGTAAGACTGATGAATCACAGACCTGTACTCCTGAAACAAATAATACATTATGTTATTTTTTTATTTTTTTTTTAAGATTTTATTTATTTATTTGACAGAGAGAAATCACAAGTAGTCGGAGAGGCAGGCAGAGAGAGAGAGAGGGAAGCAGGCCCCCTGCTGAGCAGAGAGCCCGATGCAGGACTCGATCCCAGGACCCTGAGATCATGACCTGAGCCGAAGGCAGCGGCTTAACCCACTGAGCCACCCAGGCGCCCCACATTGTTATTTTTTTAAAAAGTAAAAAAAAATGGATTAATACCACACTTATCATGAGCTCTGAGTAATGTATGGAAGTGTTAAATTACTATATTGTACACCTGAAACTACTATAATACTGTAAGTTAATGATACTGAAATTTTTAAAAAGCAGGTATCATTGTAATAATGGTCTATAACTTCTTTCCATGTGCTTTCAAAGATTACTGCATTTAAAGAAACAGAATAATTACTGTGAAAATTAGTATGACTATAACTTTGGTTTGTAATTTGATATTTTGTTTTCTACATTAAGATTAATCTTGTCACAACAACTGAAAGGGGTGAGTAGAGACTTGTAAAAGAGCAAAGGTTTTGTATGTTACTGAAATTAAGCTAGTATAAATCCAAATTAGAGTGTTATAAATTTATGATGTCAAATGTAACCATGGCATAGGAACCACAAAGAAAAAAACTACAGGATACACAAAAAGGAAAAAGGAAAGGGATTTAAAGGTCTCACTACCAAAAAAAAAAAAAAAAAAAAATCAACATAAAAGAAGACATTAATATAAGAAATGAGAAGCAAAAAAAAAAAAAGAGCTGTAAGACATATAGAAAACAACACAATGACAGAAGTACCTCCTTATAAGTAGTTAAATGTAAATGGATTAAACTCTCCAATCAAAAGACAGAGATTAGGGGTGCCTGGGTGGCTCAGTCAGCTAGGTGTCCAACTCTTGATCTCAGCTCAGGTCTTGATAGTAGGGTTGTGAGTTCAAGGCCTGTGCTGGGCTTCACACTGGACATGGAGCATACTTAAAAGAGAGACAGAGAGAGAGAGAGGCTGGCAGAATGGATAAAAACACATGACCCACCCACATGATGTCTACAAAAGACTCAAGACACAAAGACAGGTTGAAAGTGAACTGACAGAGGGTACCTGGGTGGCTCAGTGAGTTAAACCTCTGACTTCGGGGATGCCTGGGTGGCTCAGTTGGTTAAGAAGCTGCCTTCCACTCAGGTCATGATCCCAGCATCCTGGGATCGAGTCCCATATCGGGCTCCTTGGTCAGCAGGAAGCCTGCTTCTCCCTCTGCCTCTGCCTGCCACTCTGTCGGCCTGTGCTCATTCTGACAAAAAAAAAAAAAAAAAAAAAAAAACCAAAAAACCACACCTCTGCCTTTGGCTCAGGGTCATGATCCCAAGGTTCTGGGATTGAGCCCCACATCAGGCTCTCTGGCGGGGAGCCTGCTTCTCCCCACCCTTCTCTCTGCCTGCCTCTCTGCCTACTTGTGATCTCTGTCAAATAAATAAAATAAAATATTTAAAAAAAAAAAGTAAACTGACAGAAAGATGTATTCTATGCAAATAAAAACCAAAAGAGAGCAGAGTAGATATACTAACACCAGACAGATTTAAACCAAAAAAGGTTACAAGAGACTAAGAAAGAATGCTCAATTATAAGGTTCATACATCAAAATAGAAAAATTATAAATATTTACATACCTAGTGACAGACCCATACAAATTTATGAAGCAAATACAGATAGAATAGGAGAAAAAGTCTACAAGAGTTCAATACTTCAATATCCCGTTCACAATAATGGATCGAAAAACCAAAAAGGAGATATTTAAAGAAGGAACTACAAGACTTAACATGTCAACCAGTCAGATCTGACATACACAGAAAATTTTACCCAACAACAATGAATACACACTCTCCTCAGGTGCACATAGGACATTTTCTTGGATAGACTGTATGTTAGACCACAAATCAAGCCTCAATAGATTAAAAAAGATATATATCACATGAAGTATCTTTTCTGACTACCACAGATGGCGCTAGAAGTCAATAATAAAAATAAAACTGGAAAATCCACAAAACTGTAGAAATCAAACATTTTTTTAAACAACATATTTTAAACAACCAATGGACCAAAGTAGAAAGCACAAAGGAAGATAGGAAATAATTAGAGACAAATGAAAATGAAAGAACAACATACCCAAACTGTGGAACACAACAAAAGTGGTAAGAAGGAAATTTATAGCTATAAATGCTTTCATCAAAACACAAATCTCAAATCAACAACCTAACTTTACAAGGTAATAAGCTAAAAGAGCAAAAAACTAAGCCCAAAGCTAGAAGGGAAGTAAGAGCAGAGATAAACAACATAAGAGACCAAAAAAAGAAAAAAAAAATCAATAAAACTATAAGTTGGTTCTTTGAAAAGATCAACAAAATGGACAAATCTTTGGCAAATGAACTATAAGAGAGAAGATCCAATTATTAAAATCAATGACAAATGTGGGGCAAGTACTACCTACCCTACAGAAACAAAAAGGATTGTGAAACAGTACTATGAACTATACATCAAAAAAATTGAAAAATCTAAATGAAACAGGTGAATTCCTAGAAACACAAAACTTACCAAGACTGAATCACAAAGAAATAGACAATCTGAATCAACAACTAAAAATCTTCCAATAAAGAAAAGGCCTGAAACTTATGGCTTCACAGTTGGACTCTATCAGACATTTAAAGAAGAGCTAATAGCAACCCTTCTCAAACTTTCCCCAAAAACTAAAGAGCCCCTAGGGAATACTTCTCAACTCATTCTATGAAAGCGGCATAATCCTGATACCAAAGACACTACAAGCAAACTGCAGACCAACATCCTTTATGAAGAATGATCCAAAAATAAAAACTGAACAAAAACATTCAACAAAATACTAGCAAACACAACTCCACATTGCACTGAAAGGATTACACACTGTGGCCAAATATGATTTGTTCCTGAAATGTAAGGATAGCTCAATGTACAAAAAATCTATATGCCACATCAATAAAATGAAAGAAAGAAAAAAAAAACCCACATGACCACATGACGATTTCACTTGATGTGGAGAAGTATCTCACAACATAATTTCATGATAAAAATCACTCAGCAAAATAGAAATAAAAGGAAATATACTTCACATAATAAAAGCTTTATATAAAAAAAACATAGCAAACATAATACTCAATGGTGGGACACTAAAAGCTTTTCCTTGAAGATAAGGAAAAAAAAATAAGGATGCCCACTTTTACCACTTTGATTCAACATAATGGAAGTTCTAGCAAGAATAGTTAGTCAAGGAAAAGAAATAAAAGGCATCCAAATTGGAAAAGAAGTATAATTATCTCTGTTTGTAAATGATATGATTATATGTTGAAACCCCAAAGAGTCCACAAAAAACTTCCCTTAGAATAAATAAATTCAGCTAAGTATCAGGATACAAAGTCAACATAAAACAATCAGTTGCACTTCTATACACAATGAACACTCTAAAAAGGAAATTACAAAAACTATTCCATCTAGAAAAGCATCAGAATGAATACTCAGGAACTAAATGAACCAAAGAAATGAAAGACTTGTGCAATGAAAACTAAGAAAATAACTAAGAAACAAAATAAGTTAAAGACAACATAAATAAATGGTAATACATCTCATGTACATTACAAGGATTGGAGAACTTAATACTGTTAAAATGTCAATACAACCCAAAGCAAACTGCAGATTCAGTGCAACACATATCAAAATCCTAATAACAGTGTTGCAGAAATAGAAAAACCCAACACCAAAAGCAAAGGCAACAAAAGCTAAAATACACACATAGGAATACATTACTAAAAACATTTTAACTATCAACGAGATGAAAAAGTTACCTACCAAATGGGAGAATATTTGAAAATCATGTCTGATAAGGGATTAATATCCAAAATACATAAAGAAAAACCCATCCTAAAATTCATATGGAATCTCAAGTGTCCCTGAATAACCAAAGCATCTTAAAGGAAAAAAAAAAAAGAACGAAACTGGAAGACTCACACTTCCTGATTTCAAAACCCAATCTAAAACTACAGTATCCTAAACAGTGTGGTATTGGCATAAAGACAGATATATAAACTAATGAAGCCGGATAGAAATCCCAGAAATAAATTCTTACGCACACGATCAAATGCCAAGACTATTCAGTGGGGAAAGGGCAGTCTTTTCTACTAATGGTGCTGAGAAAACTGGACACACACATGCAGATATAGTTGGATATTTAACTAAAACCATAGAGAAAAATTAACTAAAAATGAATCAAGGACCTAAATGTAAGACCTTAGAAGAAAACACAGGACAAAAGCTTCATGACACTGGATTTGACAATGTTTTCTTGGCAACAACACCAAAGGCACAAGTAACAAATAAAAAAATAGGCAAATCAGGTTTTTAAAAAAAGTTTAAACTTTATGGGATGCCTGGGTGGCTCAGTTGGTTAAGCAGCTGCCTTCGGCTCAGGTCATGATCCCAGCGTCCTGGGATCGAGTCCCACATTGGGCTCCTTGCTCAGCAGGGAGCCTGCTTCTCCCTCTGTCTCTGCCTGCCACTCTGTCTGCCTGTGCTCACTCTCGCTCCCTCTCTCTCTCTCTGACAAATAAATAAAATCTTTAAAAAAAAAAAAAAGTTTAAAAAAAAATTTTTAAACTTTTGTACATCAAAAGGCACTCTCCAGAGGAAAAAGGCATCCCACAGAACAGGAGAAAGTATTCGTAAATCACATATCAGATGAGGGATTAACACCTAGAATTTACAGAGAACTCCAAAAATTCAGCAATATATACAAAAAACAATCTGATTAAAAAATGTACAAAGGAATTTGAGTAGATGTTTCTCCAAAGAAGATACACAACTAGGCCATAAGCACATGAAAAGGTGCTAAACCTCTCAAATCACGAGGGAAATGCATGCAAATCAAAACTAAGATAACACTTCATGCCCATTAGGATGGCACTATTTAAAAAAAAAAAAGTGTGTGTGAGGGTGTGGAGGAACTGGAACACTTGTGCACTCTTGGTGGGAATGTAAATGGTATAGCTACTGTGGAAAACAATAGTGATTCCTCAAAAAATTAAAAACAGAACTACCATGTGATCCAGCAATTACCTCTTTTGGTACATACCTGAAAGAACTGAAAGCACAGACATGAAGAGATTTGTACACTTGTGTTTATGGCACTGCTAAAACGTGGAAACAACCAAGTCTCCAATCATCCAATCAATGTATGAATGAATAAGAAATATGGCATATGTATGATAACAGATTATTATTCAGACTTAAAAAGGAAGAAAATTCCGACAAATGCTACAACATGGATGAACCTTGAGGACATGATGCAAAAGGGAGGGACATACGCCACTCCCAAATGACAAATACTATATGGTTCCACTTACAGGAGGTACTTAGAATAATCAAAATCATGAAGACCTAAGGCATAATGGTGGGTGCCAGGGAGTGGCAGGGAGGGAAGAATGGGGAGTTCTTGTTCAACATGTACAGAGTTTCAGCTTTACAGAAAGAAAAATTATAGGGATGAATGGTGGTAACTGTTGCTCAACAATGTACATGTATTTAATGTCACTGAACTGTGCACTTAAAAATAGTTAAGATGGGGGCACTTGGGTGGCTCAGTGGGTTAAGCCTCTGCCTTCGGCTCTGGTCATGATCTCAGGGTCCTGGGATCAAGCCCCGCATTGAGACCCGCATCGGGCTCCCTGGCCAGTGAGAGGCCTGTTTCTCCCTCTCCCACTCCCCTGCTTGTGTTCCCTCTCTCACTGTGTCTCTGTCAAATAAATAAAATAAAATCTTTAAAAAAAAATAGTTAAGATGGGAAATTTATTTTACCACAACAAAAAAGAAAAATCTAGACTTTAATCAATATAGAATGTGGGGAGAGTAAAACTAATTTGAACATAAAATTAGGGCCTCTTTCAGCTTCGGTACCCAGTTTGTGAGAAGGTATACATTAAGCAATTGTATAAGGACACCCACCCTATTGCACAGTACTCAGCAGGGAACCCATGGGTGTTGAACACCTGGTCCTTGACAGTCTAAACCAGAAACCAGGAATCCAACTCTTCAACATCATGACCCTAAAGCATGTTCTCTCACAACTGTTCTCTCTATATACCCAGACTATCACCATCAGTACCACCACATGGTGTGTAAGTGCCATTATGGGCATTAGTCTACAAATTCAACACACTTATTCAATTGCTCCCCCCCAATCCTAGAGAGGGGTACGGCTATTGCTCCCATGTTACAGTTCAGCAAACAATCTCAGAGGGATAGCCAAGATCAGAGCAAGTAAGCACACGGCCAGGGTCTGTTCTCAAGCGAATCTGCAGCCAGGGCTTGCACCTTCGTGCAGGTTTATTATGAAACAGGCAAACTGAGTACGCTTCTTCAAAACTATACCTTATCTTCCCTGTTTTGAGACTGTGTACGTTTACATTTAGAACACCACACAGTGGGATCAATGAACAATTTGAAATAGCCAAGAATGATCTCGTTACATCTAACAGAAGCAAAGGAATGTGAGAAGTTCTCAGAGGTGAGAACCAAACCACACTTTAGAAAGAGAAGGATTTTTCTAGGCAGAGAATATTCAATTTTTGAATATTCAATTTTCTAGGCAGAGAATATTCCACTTAACAGTTCAGCTATGTAGCTGAACAGCATTTCCTACATGACTTCATCTAAGCCAGTGATTTTTAATTATATACAATGGAATCTCAAGAAACAGCCAAGGATAAAGGAAGAACCCTGAGGCTGAGGTCTAGAGATCTTTCCTGGGTGATGCCAGATCATATATGCTACCTGTATTCTTTAACTGTAGAAAATATTTCACAATATAGACAGAAACAAAATTAAGTAGGCTCTACACCTAAGACTGACTGAAATTTTGGATTATGACAACAATTAGGGTCTACAAAGATGTAGGAAAAAACTCTCATGAAATCCTGGCAGGACTGTAAACTGATTAATTCACTTTGAGAAAGAATTTAGCAACTTAAATTTGAAGACAGTATATACCCAATCACTCTGCAATTCACTTCTAGGTGCGCAGGCTCAGGAAGTGCTTGTTACATGCACAAGAGACAGGTAATACGAGGATGCTCACCAAAACACTGTTTACAATAGCAAAAATCATTTACCAATAGAGGATCAGGTAAATATTATATTTATGTAAAATATTACTATTATACAGTGATTAAAATACACTGATCTGACTTAAAAGTATCAATATGAAGACCCTGTAAATATAATACATGGAAAAAGGCAATACAGGCATATCTTGTTTTACTGCATTTTACAGATACTGCATTTTTTATAAATTGAAGATTTATGGCAACCCCATCTTAGCAAGCCTATCGGTGTCATTTTTCCAACAGCATTTGCTCACTTCTTGTCTCTGAGTCACACGGTGGTAATTCTTACAATATTTCAATCAATATGCTAATAAGGCTTTGCAGTGTGGACAAAATAGCCTTCTTGCAGAGGAAGATGCCATCTAGGACGTTCACAGCAAGAGAGAGAAGGGCAGGGCCTGGCTTCAAAGCTTCAAACGACTGGCTGGCTGTCTTGTCAGGGGCTCATGCAGCTGCTGACTTTAAGCTGAAGCCTGTGCTCGCTGAAAATCCTAGGCACCTGCAGAATTAACACTAAACCCACTCTGCCTGTGCTCTCCCCACAGAACAACAAAGCCTGGACAGTACATATGTTTACAACATGGTGTAATAAATATTTCAAGCTGGCTGTTGAGGCCTACTGCTCAGAAGATTCCCGTCAAAACGTTACTGCTCATTGACCATGCAACTCGTCCCCCACGAGCTCTGATGGAGATGTACAAGGAGAGTGCTGTGGTTTGCACACCTGCTGATACACATCCATTCTGTAGCCCATGCATCTAGAAGTAATTTCAAGTCTTACTATTTACAAAACACATTTTGTAAGACTATAGCTGCCATAGATAGTAATTCCTCTGGTGCATCTGGACAGAGTAAACTGAAAACCCTCTGAAAAGGATTCGCCATTCTGGATGCCCTTAAGAACATTCGATTCATGGGAAGAATTCAGAATATCAACATGAACAGAACTTTGGAAGAAGCTGATTCCAAACCTCACTGATGACTCTGAGGGGGTCATGATTCCCATGGAGAGAAGTCACTGCAAATGTGGTAGAAAGAGCAAGAGAACTAGAACTAGAAGTGGAGCCTGAAGATGGGACTGAACTGCTGTGATTTTGTGACCAAACTTTAACAATGAGGAGTTGCGTCTTGTGGGTGAGCAAAGATGCTTGAGATGGGACTGACTCCCAGTGAAGAGGCTGTGAAGATTGCTGCAAAAACAACAAAGGATTGAGAATATTACATATACTTAGTTGCTAATAAGGCGGAGGCAGGGTTTGAGAGAAGGGACTCCCAGTTTTTTCCATTGTAAATATTTATATTATTATATTAATTTTATGTCTCAAAATTGAGAATGTGTCTATGTATGTATTAGTATTCTATCTTAATTTTATGTTATATTACAAAAATTTTTATGTAACTGAACACACAGAAAGCCATTATTTTCAAAAGGTATTATTCTAATAACTACATAATACTCCATCACATAAATACACAAAAATATATTTTCCTCTTAGGAGACACTTGGGTTTTTTGTTTTTCTTTTTTTTCTTTCCAAAATCTTCACCATCATAATGATGCTCTAAATATCCTTCTACATAAATCCTTATTTGTCTTCATTATTACTCCTTCGGAGACATTCTCAGATCTGGACATAGTGAGTCAAAGAACATGATGATTTTTAAAGCAAAAAAGTGATCTTTGAGGCTGAGTTGTAAAGAAGCTGCAGTGGCAAACCCAGGAGCAATGCCAGGAATCTTTCCCAAGCACAAAAGAAAACGATGAGTCAACACTCGTTTTCTCCACCATGGGAAGGCAGCCCGCTCAGAGGTGTGGCTTCCATTTTGTCCTCCACCTTTTTGCTGGAGAAATGGGAAATCAGAGTTCAGAGGACAAATATTTCTTTCATATCACTGGCCACCAACCGCTGACAACTCTCACAAGAACACCCAGGGTCTTTGCCCAGCCCACAGTACCTGCCCACTCTGGCCCTCCCACTCCCTTCCCTACTCTTCCTTCAGTGCCTCAAACATGCCAAGCTCCTTCAAAAGCCTTAGTCCAACCTTTTCTGTCTGGAATGTTTTCCTCACACTCTTTACATGATCCAGCACTTTCTCTCCCTTTAGGACTCCATTTTAAACACACCTCCTCAGAGAGTTCCTACCTAGGTCACTCAAAATGTTATTACTTCATAGCACTTACTAAAACTGTCAATTATTTTACTTATTTCTCCACTGAGTTTGTTTTTTCCTTCTGTTTCCCATCCATGATGGGAGAGGAGGTTCTGAGGATGCCATATCAAGTCAGGAATCCCTGGAGCCTAACAACAGTGACTGGCACGAGGTAGGCATTCCCTATTTGTGTTGAATTTCTGATGAATTCGGTCAATTGTGGCAGTGGGACCAAGTGTACAGTAAGAGATGTGGACTCTCAAGCCAGATTTTGCAGGGATGGACCTGAACTACAGGTCCAAGGTTGAGCTGATCATTGCTTAATGTTCTAGCTGAATGAGGTCTCTCAAAGATGTCCATGTCTTCATCCCTGGAACCTGTGAATGTCTCAGAATGAAATAATGATGTCTTCTTCGCCCAACAGCCAAACAAGACATCCCAAGGTCAGGGCAGCATGATCCAGGTGCAAAGGCCAGGGCTCTATGGAGTAAGCCCCGGGTGCAGTGGAAATCTGACCTGCAGTATCACAGCTTCTTCTGGAGCCCAAGACCAGCCCAGACACAGAAGTCAAAGCTGGGTACACACGTGCGGACACCTAAAGATGCTGTCTGTGGGAGCCCAGCATGAGGAAGTGCCCTGATGCTAAACAACATGCACTGCTACAGCAGACTTTGGTGTGCCTCTGAAATTAGGCCCTTACTGACTAGCTAGGTAGCCCCGCACAAGTCCTCTAACCCAGAGGAGATTTGGTTTTCTCATCAGTAACATGGCATCGACTCCAATTTTAAAAGAAGTTCTACTGTTGGCAAAGTACTATCAGGCCCCATTGGGCGTTAGGGAGAACTCATTCCTGAAAGGGTCGAATGATGCAGCAAACTTCATTGTTGTCTTATTTTAACAAACTGCCACAGCCACCCCACCTTAAGCAACCACCACCCTCAAAAGTCAGCAGGCAGTGACATCAACACAAGACCCTCCGCCAGTGAAAAAACTAGGACTTTATGATGGTTAATATTTTTTAGCAATAAAGTATTTTGCTAAGTATTGCTAAATATTTTTATTAAAGTATTGCTAAAATATTTTTTAGCAATAAAGTATTTTTCAATTACAGTATATACTATTTTTCAGACATAATGCTATTGCACACTTAACAGACTACAATATGATGTAAGCATAACTTCCATTGCTGGGAAACCAAAAAATTCCTTTGGCTCGCTTCACTGCAAAATCCACCTTGCTGCAGTGGTCTGGAACCCAAACCACAATTTCCCTGAGGTGTGCCTAAGTTCCCAACATGTCTGAGGTAACTCAGTGAGATTTAAGCCATTATTGGCTGTCATTCATACTGGAATAAAATTCATACAATTTTCTCAAAGAAAAACAGAACACGTATGTTGAATCAAGCAGATTTTCTGAGTTTTTAGCTTGCATAAGCTAAAGGACAATAAGGGTCATTAGCACATGACATATACCAACAAACAGAATAATAAACTTGTACTTTCTTGGAAGTTAGAAGAGATAAGACCAACTAGCATTCTTAGTTCCCACTGTGCCCTTCTCCCATTTGCCCTCCAGTTAGAACAATTTAATAAAAAAAAAAAAAAACAAATTTTACAGTTACCACAAGTCAGTCTTGTTTGTCATGAAATCTCTCCTTCAGACATTTAGCTACTTCATGTTCACATACACCTGCATCTTTAAGGGAATTATTTCCACTGTCAAGTTAGGATTTAAATCAAAGGATATATGATGAAAAAAACCAGCAATTACTAGTACTTTTTCTGCAAACCCCACTACTGCCAAATTTCTTCAAGGCACATTTAAAAAATTAAAAACATGTTCATTTTCAATTAAACTAATTCAAACAAGAAACATTCCTTCAACATTCTTACAGCATTCTGCAACGTCCACAGAAGATTATGAAATGACACCTTTTAGGACTTCCAAGCCTTCTTGTGAAGTGCCGTCTTCGGGTATGCTACTGTCTCCCCTCCACTAGCCCATGGGATAGCCCACAATTCATCAGAACTAAATGCCTGTTGACCTGCTTTCACAGTTAAAAGTAATTAAAATATTTAAGAGATTCACTGTCCACCACAGCAGCCACTAGTCACATGGCTACCAAGCACCAGAAACATAGCTAGTTTCAACAGAGCCACACTGAAAATGTGAAAGACACTAAGAAGAGAATATGGTATCTCACTAGTAATTTTTATATTAACTAGATATTAGCTTATTTTACATATGTTAGTTCAGATAAAATGTTAATATCCCTCTTAAAAAAAAACCTTCTTAAATGTGACTACCAGAAAACCTGTAATTAGATCCATGACTCACATTATAATCCTCTACATAGGTAGTCCTGCTATATTTGACCTACCCCTTTTTATCCAGTCTTTTTATGGGTCATAAAAGAGATCTGTGCATCATAAATCAAAGGCAGTCTTCATCCAGAGGGGAACCCTATTCACAAAGTAAGCTACAAAAAGGGGCCAGTATTACCATTCAAGGTCATTCTTCATAGGCTTCACAAGAAAGCCACTGAGAAACAGGTTTACATACATACATAGTGTATGTACAAAAACATACACTAAAGGTTTCAAATCTAAGTCACCTGGTAAATGATCATGAATTCCTCGGTTTACGGGTGTAGTGCAGACTCTATTGAAATCCAGAGAATTATCCAATATGGCATTTATCCTTCGAAAGATATTGGCATTGCTACAAGTGGAGAGCGCGGGTGCTTCCTGGTTGTCCCAGCAATCTTTTATCCGCCCAGCTTCTTCTTCCTAGACACAGGAAAAAGATATTTAGGTTTTCATCCTAGACAAAAAAAAAAAAGACACTTATTTTTTTTCTATACTCCTTTATGGTAAATAAGCCCCCCACTTTCTCCCAAGCCAACAATGAGTTAGATAAAGTAACAAGGACTTGAATTTTTTGCCTATATATTAAAACACTTAATGAATCCAATAATGAGCAAGGTTTCCTGAGAGGACTAGAAGAGGGAATAAGAAAAACACAGAAAAATACAAGATACTACCCCCCCAAGAACCTTCTAATGAGACTTGTATAGGAATTAATATGGTATGGCAGCAGCAACTGTAGAACCAGAAAATTCTGGAGGTAGATCTATATAACAGAATATTATCTTGAAATTTAAAAAATGAGGGGCACCTCTGGGTGGCTCAGTTGTTAAGCATCTGCCTTCTGCTCAGGTCATGGTCCCAGGGTCCTGGGATCAAGTCCCACATCCCAGCTCCCTGCTCAGCCTAAAACCTGCTTCTCCCTCTCCCACTTCCCTTGCTTGTATTCCCTCTCTCACTGTCTCTGTCAAATAAATAAATAAATAAATAAAACGTAAAGAAATCTAAAAAATGAAGCACTTGGGCACCTGGGTGGCTCAGTCAGTTGAGCATCTGACCTGGTTTCGGCTCAGGTCGTCATCTCATCAGGGTCCTGGGATCCAGCCCTGCCTGCATCAGGCTCCCTGTGATTGTCTTCCTCTCCCTCAGCCCCTCCTCATTGTATGTTTTCTCTCTTAAATACATAACTCTTTTTTTAAAAAATGAAGCACTGAAATGTGCTTCCCATGGATAAACCTCAAGCACTTGATGCTAAGTGAAAGAAGCCAGTCACAAAAGACCCCCTATTATGAGCCCATTTATAGGAAATGTCCAAAATAGACAAATCTAATCTAGAGGAGTTGCCTTCATCTAGGGGTGAAGAGAGAAGAAGTTTTGGAAATGGTGGCTAAAGGGTTCAAGGCTCCTTTCTGAGATTCTGAAAACATTCTAAAATTAGATTATGGTGATGACCACAAAACTGTTAACTATACTTAAAAAAAAAATCACTGAATTTTATGGTAATGTGGATTATAGCTCTACATAGCTGTTTAAAAAGTTTGGTTCTGCCCTTTATTTTCAGTTGCTTAACCTCTTTGCCTCAGTTTCCCCATTTGTGAAACAGGAAGAGTACCTACCACCTTTTTTTCCTACCACCCTTTTGACAAGATGTAATAAAGCACTTAACATGGTGCCTGGCATACGCTGGCTGCTATTTCCATACCTAAAGGCACAGGAGAAGACATGGTAAAAGCACCAAGAGCAGTACAAGCACCACACAAAGGAATTGTTCCAGTGGTACAACTGAACATAGTCATTAGAAGTACAGAACTCATTTAAGACCCTGAACTTGCAATGCAGATAGACAATCCAACACCCCCTGCCGCAATCAGAGAGATTCCCTTGGTATTATTCTCTAGCTCAGTAGACAACACCAGCATCCACCAGGTATCCCAGACAGAAATCTGGGACCATTCTTCACTCTCTCACTCAGGATATCTGAAGCCTGACACAGTTAGCAAGGACATACTGGCTGACAGTGTCATTTCTAAGGGAAGTCTGACTCATCTGCTCCACAATTCCCAATTACCTCAAGGAAAAGAAACAAAACTCACACCAAGTAAGGCAACTAGCACCTAGAATCTTATCGCTGGTCACTTCAAAACCAAACTTTTTTTTTTTTTAAGATTTTATTTATTTTGACAGACAGAAATCACAGGGAGGCAGAGAGGCAGAGAGAGAGGAAAGGAAACAGGCTCCCTGCTGAGCAGAGAGCCCGATGCGGGGCTTGATAGCCGGACCCCAGGATCATGACCTGAGCCGAAGGCAGAGGCTTTAACCCACTGAGCCACCCAGGTGCCCCCAAAACCAAACTTTTAAAAAGCTGGGTGTCTCTATGTATAGCCTATTACAATTCAGGTACGCATGAGAATAACCAGAAGTACCTAAGAATTTTATCAACTTTGCAGGATGGCCTTAAAGGGTCAAACTTGAGTCCCACAGCATTCTCAATCTCTTTAAAAGACTGGTATCCTCTGCAAGCTGTCAGGAGGAACAGAACACACAGTCCTGCAAGGTTGTTTTCCCACGCCCTCCGGAGAGCCACACACACAAGGCCCCTTTCACAACTGTAGATTTCGAAGATGATTCTCAGCCTCACTAAGGCAACATCACAAAGGGTAAGATGCAAGCATTCACCATCAATCTGCAGGTCTTAGGGCTACAAACTTCACTCATTTGCTGCCTAATCAACATTAACCAACTGTCTGCTATGTACAGTGAGCAACCAAAGTGTAGGCAGATTAGACTCGTTCAGCCAACGATTTCTGAAGTCTAGAAGGGGAACGAAGATCTGATCATGCTGTCAGCAGCCACCACACTAGCTACAGTTTGCTGTGGTCAAACACTGTCCTCTCAGCCAAGGGCGCTCAGAGCTCACTGTCCGCTCAGCCAAGGACGGGCCTGAAAGAAAAGGTAGGAAGAAGGTCTGAAGCACAAAGAGGACAGAGGGGCATTATCGAAAGTTGTCCAGTGTGGCAAACCATGGTTATACAAGAGCGAGAACGGGAAAGAAGGCTTCATGCTAGGTTAAGGAGTTAGAATTATTTCCTACATCAGACGTTTCCAAATTTTAAGAGGCCCCTCTTAATACACAAATACTAATCTGATTTTAATTCACCAGTACGGATGTGCTCTTAATCTGTGGATTCCCAGATCCTGGCAAGGAGGTAAACATTGTATTTGCGTCTCAGGAGACCTTGAGCAACCATGAAAGAGAACAGGAGGAACCAGGGAGGGAAGCCACAGTCGTCTGGGGAAGACACGGGCCCAGAGGCCCTCCGGGAGAAACCCACTTCCCCAGGAGAAGGGCAAAGTCTAAGAATCTTACCATCTCAAGCAGCCTGAAGAGACCCAGTTTAGAAATGCACTTGGCCAAAGCTTCCCCGCTCCAAATCCCATCTGGAACATAGACCGGAACTTCAAACCCCAGCAAATGCCGTCCGGAGTGCCTCCCTACCCCACTCCCGCTCAGGGACACCAAAAGGAAATGGAATGTTTGATTAGTATCCCAAACTGCTTGATCACATCAGTTAAGTACCAATGGTTTGCCTTAAAAAACCAATTTGGAAGGTGGGGGAGGGCGGGGGCCAGGAAAAGCAAAGCTAGCAATGACTGAGGGAAAGCAGACCTACCACTTTGCTTAGGGGTGCAACAGGAATAAAAGGCATACTACGGCTTCATGTGGCTTTTAGATTTTATATTTATGTGAATACACATAACATGCTTGGCACAGTACCCCGGCACATGAATACACGCTGAACAGAAGAATGCTGGTCAGCAGTATCATCACTATTACTCCAAGGGGTCAGAGGCCAGCACAAGGATACCTGAAGAAAAGACCATTTGCTATTGAAAGGAAAAAACGTACTGAGGACAAAGCCAACTATTCTTTTGAAGACCGCAGGCCCTTCCATGCTTAATTTTCTTAATCCTTTTACTTAGAAATTTTAATTAAAAGGACTAAAGACAGGATACAAATTGAACTGCCTAAAACATGTCCCTAACAACACAATTTAGTGATCCTTCAAACTCTCCAGCTAAAAGAATTCAGTTTCTCATTTTCAAAACACAGACCTTTCATCCACACCTATTCCTTTGTATACTCTATCTTAACTGATGCGTAGGTCTGAGCTCATACCAATGTTTTACCATAAAGAAAAAGACCCCCTTCCCTTAGTTATACTACTGTTGTCTGATACTTTTCATGGTTATTTTTGGCATATTTTGCCTCAAAGTGAGATCATTTGCAGGACTGTCCTTTTTTTTAAACCTTTATTTGGTCTTTCACAATGGACAGGAAAGGAGGCTTTAAGAGGATCAGAGACTTGAAATGCAAATCATAATACTATTGAGAACCACGGATCAAAAGAGCAAATTACTTGGCGATGCTAGTAATTCTTACTGTCACTGGCTAAAAATGGTGTTGAGACAAAACCAGCTGTACCTCCTTACTGTCAGAAAGAACAGTTCATGAGGAATCTCTGCTATAATACAAGCTATTGTAGAGCAGATCTCAATGTTCTCCTCAATAGGTAAAAGTTGGCAATCCCATCAGGACACACTGGTCTCCTACAGCAGTAATTCTCAGCTGGGAGAGGGAAGGAGACAACCGTCAGAAAAAAGCATTCCCCTTTTCCACAAGGGAAGAATCTTCCCCAAAACTGAATCACTGTTTCACAAAGCAGAATGAACACAGGCTTTGGAGTACAAATACTAACACTTAAGTGTCTTCTAGGAGCCTTGGTAGCCTTGGGTATAGAACAGAGTACCATCTACTTTGCAGACTTTGTAGTAATGAGGAATCCGTAAAGTACACGGCTAGGCTCATCCCAGTCAAGTTCACCAAGAAGCCCATTCACTTGGTTAGCACTTATTTTTTTTTTAAGATTTTTATTTATTTGATAGAGAGAGAGAAATCACAAGTAGGCAGAGAAGCAGGCAGAGAGAGAGAAGGAGAGCAGGCTCCCTGCTGAGCAGAGAGCCCGATGCGGGGCTCAATCCCAGGACCCTGAAATCATGACCCAAGCCGAAGGCAGAGGCTTAACCCACTGAGCCACCCAGGCACCACCCCCCCCTTTTTTTTAAAGTTTTATTTATTTATTTGACAGTCATCACAAGTAGACAGAGAGGCAGGCAGAGAGAGAGAGGAGGAAGTAGGCTCCCTGCTGAGTAGATAGCCCTATGTGGGGCTCTATCCCAGGACCCTGGGATCATGACCTGAGCCAAAGGCAGAGGCTTTAACCCACTGAGTGGCCCAGGTGCCCCTCACTGGGTTAGTACTTTTAACTGGAGGTTTTTCTGCACCTGTGGTTTGAAACGATCACTCATAACGCTTTAAAAATCTGAACCCATACCACCTCACTAGGTTTTCTACTTAAAGATTAAGACCCCAAATTTCATACTTATTTGTATGCTAGAATTGCTTAATTCGAAAACCTTGGCCTTGCCTTTGGAGACCATAAAATCCAGCATGGCCATTTTTTAGGTCTGTGGATACTTAATGGTCATAAATAAATTCCAACGCTACAACCTCTATGTTGATTATAACTCAGTTTGCCATTAATAAAAAACACAGTACCTATATCAAAGACCCCCTCAAGACTATTCCTGCTAATCATTTACCATGGCTTCATGGAAAAGCCAGTTGAGAGACTTATGGGGAAGACTGTCTGAATGACACACAGTTTATTCTTCCAGATGGAAGTTTTAACCTGGAGTCCATACACTGGAAAATACTAAGCCTCCAGCAAAATGATGTTCACACTAAAAAGTTTTTCTGAGGATAAGATATTCTAATTAGAGAGGCTTTTTTCAGATGAAAGCATTAATCTTGAACATTTAGATTTTTTCAATTAAAACACACCAACAGAAGAGAATCTGGCTGTCTCAATCAGTTAAGCATTTGCCTCTTGATCTTGGGGTTGTGAGTTCAAGTCCCACCCTGGGTGTAGAGATTACAAAAAGAAAAAAAAAAAAAAAAAAAAGACATGACACATCAACAGAAAACAATAAACTTAGATGCCCCAAAAGAACTGGTTCAGAGATTTACTTTGGCAATTTGCCTTTATTTTTACAGTAATAAAGCTGAGCAAAACCTCTACAGCATTTATACTCATGATATTGGAAATACTATTTAACTACAACTCTTTTTTTTTTTTGACAGAGAGAGAGAGATCATAGGTAGAGGCAGAGAGAGAGGAGAAAGCAGGCTCCCCGCTGAGCAGAGAGCCTGATGCGGGGCTCAATCCCAGGACCCTGAGATCATGACCTGAGCCGAAGGCAGAGGCTTAACCCACTGAGCCACCCAAGTGCCCCTTAACTACAACTTTGAACAGACCTTATATGAATACCCACTTAGAAAATTATCATTCAGACAAAAGACTAAGAAATGCTACAGTTTCACCTGAGGAATGGATATGTTTTCTTTAGGGAAAAATGTAAATCATCTAGCCAAATTCCCATGTGTGCTTTGTCACCTGGTCATTCAAAGTCAGTTTCTGCTTGAACTTTACAGACTCTACAGTTAAGAAATGCTTCTCTGGGGCGCCTGGGTGGCTCAGTGGTTAAGCCGCTGCCTTCGGCTCGGGTCATGATCTCGGGGTCCTGGGATCGAGTCCCGCATCGGGCTCTCTGCTCAGCAGGGAGCCTGCTTCCTCCTCTCTCTCTCTCTGCCTGCCTCTCTGCCTACTTGTGATTTCTCTCTGTCGAATAAATAAATAAAATCTTTAAAAAAAAAAAAAAAAAAAAAAAAAAAAAAAAAAAAAAAAAAAAAAAAAAAAAAAAAAAGAAATGCTTCTCTGTGGGGCACCTGGGTGGCTTAGTGGGTTAAACCTTTGCCTTCAGCTCAGGTCTTGATTCTGCACAGCGGGGAGCCTGTTCCACACCCCCCTCGCCTGCCTGCCTCTCTGCCAACTTGTGATCTCTGTCAAGTAAATAAACAAAATCTTTAAAATAAATAAATAAATAAAATCTTTTTTTAAAAAAAAAAAAGCTTCTCTAGATTTTTCTCCTTGACTCTTACTTGACCATTCTTTTTTTTTTTTTTTTTTAAGATTTTATTTATTTGTTTGACAGAGATCACAAGTAGGCAGAGAGGCAGGCAGAGAGAGGAGGCAGCAGGCTCCCCGCTAAGCAGAGAGCCCAATGCGGGGCTGGATCCCAGGACCCTGGGATCATGACCTGAGTTGAAGGCAGAGGCTTTAACCTACTGAGCCACCCCGGCGCCCCTTGACCATCCTTAACTGAACTTCCACCTCAGGTCTTCTGTGCAACACTGTAAAAACTTAAAATTTATTGAGTTGGTCCATACAAAACTGTCAACATTCTACCTTTTGCAACCAACAAAATGGCAGTTTCACACAGTTCAATCTAATATTTCATAAATATTAAAAACCTGTTAGGTTAGATGTTGAGATTACAGGTAAATAAAACATAATCCTTGGCCTAAGGAGAATTAGTCAAGCAGGAGAAAAAAATCTAGTTAGGTAAGTGGAGATTAAGTACAAAATGCTACATACACAAGAAAGAACTAAATAAGGTATCTGGATGGCCTGACAACTCGGACTTTTAATCTAGAGAATGAGAAATCAGAATTTCTCTAAGCATGAGAAACGACAGAGAACATACAGAGTGGATACAGAACACAGTAAACTAAGAAAAGGAAGTGGCAGAACAGGGCTGGACAGGGAGGGTCACCAGGAACAAAGGAGAAATGGCTGCAGGTCCTTACTTGGAGAAAGAAAAGTGAATCCATCACCAGATACAAGACTCAAGATAGCACTCCTTCTTTCTTTGCCTTCATGATCTGACCTTCCACTTTCTTCTCCACTGCTTCCTTCCCATCAGTCTGTAAGTATGCCCAAGGCTCTCTCATCCTAAAAACACCAACACACCTTGTTGACTTAAAATTCCTCCCATACCACTGCCTCCTTTCTCTTGCTCTACTACCAACCTTCTAGAAAATATGCTATACTTACTTTTTTAACCTTCTGCTTGTCCTCTTAACCCACAATATCCGGCTAGTATGACCTCCTCCCACATACACACACACACACACACACACAAACACTAAAGAACTGCTGCTAAACTAATGACTTCGTAATTGCCAAACCCAACCAATATTTCAGGTTTATCTTACTTGGTATCTTTGGAGATCTGATCCTTAATCATTCTCCACTCTCTGAATTCAGGAACCCCCTTCTCATTGATTGCTCTTTTCTGGTTAGTTTTCATTTTCTACAGGATACAGCCAATGCGACACACACACACACACACACACACACTCACTCTCTCTCTCTGGAAAAGGAAATACTACAATTTCCAAGACAGGTTTCTGAGAACATTAAGGGATATTTAATACCATGACTGCTCAAGAATATCCAGAACACATGGTCACTGCAACCGTAGCTCTTGTCCCACTTACCTGTCAAACTGTTAGCTAGATGGGCTGTTAGTTCTGTGTTTGATAAATGGTTAAGGTCTTGATCTAAGCAGGACCTTGATCTAAGCAGCACTCCGCATACCTGCAGTGTTGGCAGGGACTCAACACAGACAGCCCAGGAGAGGCAGACCCATTTCACACCACTTTCACAAGTATGTTCTACCACCTCGACCCAACCTCCAACACCAGCAGTGACTCCTTTCTTCAATGTTAAGATCAAAATCAATACTCAGTCACCAAGTCCATCTCTTCTGTCAGATCTGACCTTCCACTTTCTTCTCTAAGCAACTCAGTCATTTCAGGAACTGGGGTTTTCAACCCCTTGGACCAGAGACAATTCACATGAACAACAAACAAAGAATTCATAAACAACATAACCTGGTGATCGTAGACCCAGAAGTTATAATTACATTTACGGACTGTATTTGCATCATATGCCAGGAGCCATTCTGGAGACAGGATAAATAAGATAATCTGTGCACCAAAGAGTGAGTCTAATGGGAACACAAGCACGTAAGCAAACATGTGCTGTACGCTAAGTCCAGCAATAAATATATAGAGAAATAACAAGAATAGTAGGAAGGTGAGAAGATAAAAAGGTTTTACCAAACAGTCATAGGAGTGGGGAGGGCATTCTAGGTAAAAAGAACAACATGTACAAAAGGCAAGGAGTTATGAAACAGTGATGCTTTTAGGCAACTAGAAATACACTAATGCTAGAATTTTAAGTGCAAGGGACACCATCCTATGACCCAGCATTGCACTCAGGTTCATTAATGCAAGGGCAAAGATGGACTGTAAAAAGGCACGTACAAGAACAGTCACAGCAGTTTTAGTTATACTCAAACTCTGAAGAGAAGCAAAAACTAATGCCCATTGTGTTAGTGGTCTCCAAGACCACCCTCACTAGGTTTGATGATTCACTAGAAGAATCACAGGACTCAGCATACAGTTGTACTGAGCACATTTATCACAACCAGAAGATACGGAGGAAAACCAGCAAAGGGAAAAGGTATATGGGACAAAGTGTGGGAGAAATCAGGTAAAACCTTTTTTTAAGATTTTATTTATTTGAGAGAGAGAGAACATAAGAGGGGGGAAGGTCAGAGGGAGAAGCAGACTCCCCGCTGAGCAGGGAGCCTGATGCAGGACTCAATCTTCAGACTCCAGGATCATGACCTGAGCTGAAGGTAGTCACTCAACCAACTGAGCCACCCAGGCACCCCCAAGTACAAACTTTCCAGGATCCTCTTCCAAAGGATTCAAACAACATAAGCTTAACTGCTTAGCTCCCCCAGCAATAAGCTGGGACGACACACAGAAGTTTTTGCCAATCAGGGAAGCTTGCTGGAGACTTAGCTCCCCGGGTTTTTATTGAGGGGTGGTCACACAGACAGCCTCTGCCTGGAATATGCCCAAATCCCAGACCCCAGGAAGCAAGCAGGTGTTCAGCATCCATCACACTGTTTGCACAGTTTAGGTGTAGTAAGTCACTACTGGTTCTGGGACAACAGCAATAAACTTGAACTTCATGGCAACTTGTTGAAATCTCAGATACTAAATTAAGTGGGGGGGAAAAGGTCAGACTCAGGAAGAGTACATGCTACAGAACTTCATTTTAAGTTCAAAAATAGGCAAAACCAATTGAGGACAACACAAGTCAGAGCAGGAGTTAATCCTGGCAGGGGGGTGGGGGCGGAGGGCAGGGCACAGAGATACCAAGCGGGAAAGTGCACAAGGGAACCTTAATGAGTACTGTAAATGTTCGGTATCTTCATCAGTGTGGCCGTTACTTAGGTGTTTAAAAATAATACAAACATGTAAAATAGACTATGTTATACACTTAAAATTAGTGCCTTTTACTATATACTATACAGACATTCTCAATTTTTAAATATTTTTTAAAGATTTATTTATTTATTTGAAAGAGACCAAGCAAATGCATGAGCAGGGTGGGGGCGGAAGCTGACTCCCAAGGAGCAGCGAGCCTGATGCAGGACTCGATCCCTAGACCCTGAGATCATAATCCGAGCCAAAGGCAACCCTCTCTCTCTATTTTAAAAAAGGTCAAAGAGGAGACCAGTAGGGATTAAATCCAGCCATTAAACTGAAGCCAGATCATGATGGGCTTTGTGTGCTACCACCAGGGATCCTGACCTTCACTGTGCAGTGGTAGTTCTCCAAGGGAGGACTTTTGGACCCACAGAGGTCCCAAGACCCTTCCAAGGATCGACAAAACCGAAACTACTTTCATAATTTTAAGATACCAATTTCTTTTCTCATTAAGCTGACATTTGCAATAATGGTACAAAAATAATTGCAGTGGGTAAAATTGGCATCTTAGCAGGAATCAAGGCAAGGCAATGCCAATAAACTGTAGTAAGCAGTTACGGTACTCTCCGTGCTCTTCAATCACAGAAACAGCCAGGTTCTCTGACCAAGGTCCTTGAGAAAGCATTAAAAATGTATTTATTGGGCGCCTGGGTGGCTCAGTGGGTTAAGCCGCTGCCTTCGGCTCAGGTCATGATCTCAGGGTCCTGGGATCAAGTCCCGCATCGGGCTCTCTGCTCAGCAGGGAGCCTGCTTCCTCCTCTCTCTGTGCCTGCCTCTCTGCCTGCTTGTGAACCCTCTCTGTCAAATAAATAAATAAAATCTTTAAAAAATAACTGTATTTATTAAGTTTTGAACCTTGAGTACGGGCCTTCAATATTCTGTGAGACAAATGGGAAGCAAGCATGAAGCCCATCTGCTGCATATTGAAATATAGTAGTTGTTTCAAGGCCACGGGTTTATGTGACTGAGTTTCAGAAAGAATTGGGTTTATTTATTTATTTATTTATTTATTTAATGAAACCTCTTTTTTACTTGAAAGAGCCGACCTACTATGGTTATCAAACTTTGGGTATTTGGCAAGCATTCTCTTGAAAACAAAGCAAGCTAGACACTTCAAATAAAATACTAATGGTCTGTACTTGTTGCCAATGATTAAAGTTTGAGCTTTGAAGGAAAAAACAGAACTCTGGGAAATTTTCACCTACACCCTTCCTCAATACTTCAAGACTTTTCTTTGAAACTGGTGATGTTATTAACTAGCGTCTCAGCATAGTGTGTATATGTGAATATGTAATACATTTACTATGCAATATTGCATAACAGTGAACCAGTATTTGTCAAACGACTGAAGTATAGGGTTACAAAATCAGACATGGGTGAATGAGCTAGCCAAAGTATAGGAGGATCAATATGCTTTAATGTAACAAAGTTAAGAACAGTACACCCATCTGGCTTCAGATTCCATGTTGCAACTGACCTTGAGGAAGTTAAAACTTGCAGAGTTTTGGTGTAGTATCCAAGAGGAATACCCACAATAAAATGAAAAGGCTACCCAAAGAGTCCTCCCCTTTCCAACTACATTATCTGTGTGAGGTCAAATTTTCTTCATCTATTTCAACCAAAACAACATATGGCAACACATTAAATATAGAAACAGACTGGAAAATCCAGCTATCTTCTAATAAATCTGATACTGGAGAGATTTGCAAAAATGTAAAGAATGCTCACTCTTCCCATTTTCCTTGGTTTTCAAAAATCTAATTGTGTTAATATGTAATGGATTTGTAACTTTAAGATTAATTTATTTTTCCAGTTTTAATTTCTAACGGGCAAGTATCAATAGATACGATCCACATACACAAAAGCTCTTGAGGTCCTCAGTAACGGAGTGCTGAGAGGAAAATGTCTGAGAACCTCTGCCTTATGGAGCAGGTGATCAAACTGGCACTTTTTGAAGATCTTACAGGAACATCCAGGCAGAAATCCGACCACCCTGAAAGACTGAAGAAATGTTTCTAAGGGCATAGTGAACTTGGAAAAGACACTCAGAAATGCACACGTGAGAAGGGAGAGGAGCTCTGATGTCCCATCTCAAGGCTTTAAGAGATGAACAAAGGGTGGGCCAGTCAAGATGAGGAGGGAGCTACTCAGTAGAAAAGCTTAATGGGAAAGAGCTAAGCAAAGCCGGTGAGGCTGGCTGCTCGAGGGGAGTGCTGTACGAAGATGTGGTCTCAACGTGCGAGAGACATGATTGTGTTTACAGACAGAGGTGGAAGGTGTGGCAGCAACAATGCACCAAAAGGTCCTGAGAGTGTGAGAAAGATGGACTCCAATGCACAAAATTGCTCCCTGAATAGGGGATAAGCCACTCCCGCAATAGCCAGAGATTGGGAATGTAATCGGAGCCAAGTCCAGTTGGTGAAAGAACAGGACCTAGATGACCCAACTGTGCAGGACCCAGAGTGTATAAGCCTGTATTAGTCTCCCATTGCAAAGGAAAAGATATGCTTAGAGAAACTGAAAATCTTGTTCAAAAATCAACCAGTTAACAGAGCACAAGGACTCAAATCAGGATATCAGACAGCACATCTCCTCTTCCTCCCCTTCAAGATAGCATGAGAAATGGAGAGGAGGAGAGGAGACTGAGCAGGCCAGGGAACTGCTCCGTGGCAACTCTGAAGCTGTATGGGAGGCTCTCACAAGGGCAGGGAAAAACTGTTCTATTTCATGTGAAACATATGGAAACCTTGGCAATGAGAGACCTCCCCAAACTCAGGGTAACATGCGCAGGAAAAGTGGCATGATGGAAGAACAGATATAACCTCCTGACCAGCAGCACTAAATTCAGCTTTGTGAAGTCCAAAATCCAAGGCAAGTTTGAGTTTCATTTGAAAACTCCTAAACTAACAGGCACCTGTGTGGCTCAGTCAGTTGAGAATCCAACTCTTGATCTCAGCTCAGGTCCTAATCTCACCATCATGAGTTCGAGACCCATGTTGGGCAAAGAAACAAAAACAGAACCTCCTGGACTTAAGCAGGACCTCAGTAGTCATTCCTGGAGGTCAGGGATACAGAGGGATGAGCTTGGACGACACACCCATCCAAGGACCAAGGGTGAGAAGGATAGGTCTGGGGAAAAACAGAATGACTAGTGGGATAGAGCTCCACACAGAGTAATGGGTGTGAATAGGCAAGAACTAAGGAAGAAGGGAGAAAGAGCAGACTGAAAACACTCCTCCAAGGGAGACCTGACCTAGCAGCAGCAGTAGAAAGCAGCAGCTATGAAAGGATGCAGGAGCCAAGAGAGACAGAGCACATCAACACCATAGTTACAGAAATTGCAAAGAGGTTTCCAAAGAAAAGCTACAAATATGCGTTCATCTAGCTTCCAGAATTCTGTACAGGGGCCTCCAGTGACTGAAAAAATAAAAAAATGAAAACCAAAACACCCCAAACACAGTTCTTTCCCCCAAGAGAACACTAGTCTAGTTGGAAAAAAATAGACTAATTGGGTGGAGGGGATAGAATTAGATTAGCCTCAGGAGATGAGTAGAGAGAAGAAATTGGTTCTGTTTTTAAACCTGCTGGGTTTAATATGCCTCCAACAGATAGAACTCCTTCAATAGGCCAATCAGACCGACGGGTTCTGAGAACAAGCAGGGCAACCTAAAACTTGGTCCCAGAAAGAGGGGCTAGTGCAGCAGGAATACACAGGCCCCTCTGTACAAGAGGAATGAAGAGCCAACAGAATGAACCACAGGGAATGTGGCATTCGGGGGGAGGAAGCCTGTAAGTGCCAAGACAAGAAAGACCTATCAGACAGGAGGAGGAGGGAGCTATAGAGTCTCACAAGACAGGTGGAAATTTTAAGTAGAAGGAAATAATCAGAGACCAACAGAGCAAAGGACGAGGTGCATGAATTCTAGAAATACCAGGCTGGAAATCAAGAGACCTGTGTTCCAGTGCTGGCTCTATCATCCACTCGCTGTATTAATTTAGAACAATCACTTCTCATGTTAAGCTTAGTCCTCTTATCTGAGAAAATAGACATTAGAATCTGTGTTTGTTAACTCTGAGTTATATCTGGGAGACAGGTCTCTAATATCTTCTGAGCTTCACAACAATTCCAAAATTACAGCTTAAAAAAAATGTCTCAAGAGAAAGGACAGACTCAGGAGACAGATGGCATCAGAGCCAGAACGCACAGAGCACAGGTGTTAACGTAGTAAGAGATTAAGCGTTCTGTCAAAAGACAAAAAAATCCAACCAGCCCTTCAAGGTAACTGCTTTCCTCCAACAGAGAGCTACTCCCATACTTTTATCCAGAAGACTTTGGGCCAAGATGCTAAACCTGTCGGGATGGTACCTATATCTGCACAATACTGACCAAGAGTAAAGAAACCAGTAACGCTATTATAGCTAAGTTACTCCCAGAATCAACAGCTAGGTGCAACTGTGACCCATTTTTCGAACACAAACCTGTCCTCTGAGGATTCTGCATTACCTCAAGGCAAGTCATCACAAAATGCCTTAACAATCAAAAGTGTTCGGTGCCTGGGTGGCTCAGTGGGTTAAGCCGCTGCCTTCGGCTCGGGTCATGGTGTCAGGGTCCTGGGATCGAGTCCCAGCAGGGAGCCTGCTTCCCTTCCTCTCTCTCTGCCTGCCTGCCTCTCCGTCTACTTGTGATTTCTCTCTGTCAAATAAATAAATCTTAAAAAAAAAAAAAAAAACAATCAAAAGTGTTAACTCACGGTAATCTGAAGGGTGCTCCAACTATATATGAATCCTAAAAACAAAGTGTAAATCAAAGGTTATCCATGCCTCAGTGTTCTGCACTCCTGCACACAATGCTCAACCCCATTTAATCAGGAATTTTCACCTCAGGCCTGTGTTATTTAAAAACACTCATATTACACATTAAAGCAGCAAAATAATTCTTGACAGGAAATTTTTTGAATTCCAATAACAAAACTCTGTGAAATTTATGTTTATAATCCAAATTTAACACTGAAGTTTGGATATTGACTTTATGGAAAGTCAGATGATTTTCCCATGAAAAATGCAAAATATCACACACGTGATGTAACTTTTCATTCCATCCTTTCAGCCGGTTTACTATAATTGAGGTATGTCTTGTTTTGGGGTTCCTATCTTACACATAAAAACTTCTAGCACTTGGAATCTACTCTTACAGAAGGGGATGAACTCTCATGAGCAGGTGTGACCGAAACAGGCAGCAGCAAAGGCAGGAAAGAAAACAATGAGCATTTCCAAAGCAGTAATGTGGGGAGCCAATGAGCAGGGTCAGCGGTGTCCAAAAGACGTAAGAATAGTGAAAGGGTACAATCAATGCTTCTTGGCTTTAAACCAAACAACAGATAGAAGCAAAAAGTCTTATAACCTCCTCTTTTCCAAACTTTGGGTCTAACCCCCTTTCTACCCCTTACCCTCTGTCTGCAGGCTTTCTGGCAAGTTCTCCCCAGAGTGAGTACAGGTTAGATACTGCCTAGGAAAACAGATTTGCAGGACAGGATGGGATTAGCACAGCTCTTCCATAGGAAAGAAAATAATTTGCTATTTGATCCTGTGATTCTTTTACTGACTTCAACACTAGCTACTGAAGACAACAGTCTACACATTAATATCCAGGTTTGGTGTACATTCCTGTCCCAAACTTTAAGCCATTAATTTCCATTTTAAACAAACACATAATATATTTTAGGGAATGGTCATTTAGTCAAGGTACCTGAAACCAATGAATAAGAAAGTCTACACAGGTACTCCCTACCACAAAAACATTAAAATAACAGCAGAGAGCTACTTCAGTCACCTCACCCTTCTTCCCTACCCCCAAATTCACAAACACTTAACTCATAGCTGAGTGCCTGAACTAAAAACATTTGCTAGAGAAGCAGGTGGAAACCAGGTAACATTCTAAAGTTTCCATCTTTCCAAAAACCCAGGCATTAAAAAAAAAAAAAAAAAAAAAAAAAAAAAGTTATCTGGTATTGGAGTCTGCATTTTTGCAGAAAAATCCCTTTGGCAAAGGCTCTGAATATGGTCTTTACTGCTTTATGCTTTAAATCTTTTGGGAATAAAACACAGAAATAAAGGTACATATCCTTTTACATCTGCAAGTACGGCTGTGTACACTGCTGTGAGTTCAAGTTTCTTTCACCCAGAATGAAAACCCAGTCTCTCATTCCTAACACAGGGCTATTTTATGTCCTGGAAGCTTATTCCAGAAGATCTTAGCACATACTGCTAAAACCCTTATTAATTCTTCCTGGAAATCTAAGAGGTATGATTATGGGAATTTTAGCTAAGAGAGAAAAGGTGAGATTTAATAAGCCACATTCTACTTTTAGAGGTCTTAAAACAATTACATAATTTCAAATCTGCCTATCTCAGAAGAAGAAATTTATTGAAGTTTTAACTGTCCTGAAAAAGGAAAGTCTGTTGTGCAGAGGGTTGGGAGGGTCACCCCCACAGTGGGAGGAGCCTGATTTCTCCAGACCTCTGGCTCTCTCAGGATCAGCTAACTGCTCTGACACACATCGTGGAATGATAGACACAGCACATTCCTCCTGACATCATCACTGCTGCACTAATGCTCAGAAGACCCACAGTGACTTCCACAACAACCAGAGATTCCCTCCAACGCAGGGAAGGTTTACTGTGCCTGCAAATGGACCGGGCTATAAAGCACTGCATTTTTTTTTCTTCTTAAATTTTATTTATTTTGACAGAGAGAGAGATCACAAGTAGGCAGAGAGGCAGGCAGAGAGAGAAGGGGAAGCAGATCCCCGCCGAGCAGAGAGCCCGACGTGGGGCCGATACCAGGACCCTGAGAACATGACCTGAGCCCAAGACAAAGGCTTTAAACCCACTGAGCCACCCAGGCACCCCAAGCACTGCATTTCTTATACAATGTACACCAACAAGAACTCCTTGACCCCTATGACTTACCAGAATGCACACAGTTTCACACTTTGAAATATGGCACCAGAAAGACCTAGGTTCATACTTGGGTTTTATCCCTTGACATCCCTGTAACTTGATTTCTGAGCCTGACCTCGTCATTTGCAAAACGGGGGGAAAATCTCAAAAGAAGATTTTTAAGACTGAGATCCCAAACTAGCCCTCAGCTTGACTCTTGTCTTCAGAGACATGTTACCTTTGATCCTTACACTGTTCACAATTTTTTTTTTTTTTTTTAAGATTTTATTTGACAGATCACAAGTAGGCAGAGAGAAGGGGGAAGCAGGCTTCCAGCGGAGCAGAGAGCCTGATGCAGGGCTCGATCCCAGGACCCAGAGATCATGACCTGAGCAGAAAGCAGAGGCTTAACCCACTGAGCTATTCAGGCACCCCTATTCACAATTTTTTAAGTGCTACATTTATAACAGAGACTAGTAGCTTAACTAGGAAAAAAAGTCAAAGATCCATCAACTCTGGGCCCACATTTTTATGTGACAACAACCAGCTCCTGGCAGCTCCCTTCACACACAAACTTTATAGCTCAGTAGGCACTACTCTTCTCTCTCTGCTTCCCTCATTGATGTAACCTCAGTCCCCTCCAGAGATCTGAGCACACAACCAGTTTTAAAGATTAAAAACAAAATAAACACCTTGATGACTCATGAAAATACTCAGTAAGGCAGCTAGTATCACGAGCTTACTTGCTAACAAGTTTGGTGGGAAGCCTGGAGTCTTCCTACTTTCACCACCTTCCTCTGCTTTCTGCCTCAAGATCACTGCCATGAAAGGTGGGCCCGGGTAGAATACCCACCCCCGCATCAGGTGCTTATGGCCCAACCCCAGTTGCAAATGTTTCCGTTCTCCTTGACCCCACGCACCAGCTCTGGCGGTGCAGACAAGCCTTGGGGGGCAGGGGGCGGGGAAGGGCGGGGGGGGGGGGTGCAAGCATTTTTGTATTACCAAGACTGACTTACACATAGGGTGCCCAACTTCTAAATTCTAGTCCTACAGACTGAGCATGCATGGCCAGGCCTCGCAAGTTTCAGTCCAGTCACTGTGACAAACACCAAACTCTACAGCAACGTGTTCTGGGAACAAAGAAGCCAGCTTCACCGGAACCACGGAAGACCGGGGGTGAGCCCCTCAGCATTACTATCGCGAGGGGCTCCCCCCCACCCCGAGCCCAGAGCTCCCCTGAGCTCCAGAAGCGGAACTTCCTTCCCTCCTCTCCTACCTACGACAAAAAACCAGCCAAGCAGCGAAACAATCACCGGCCTGAGGTCTCCGAGGTTTTGTGCTGCCTGTTTGGACTTACTCTTATTTTTAACCCAGCACGCATCCCCAGGCTCAAACGGAGCCTCAGGGTGCAAACTATGCTCCCCAGCCACACTTCCCGCCAGCACGCTGTCACCTGGGGTTGGGGGAGGGGCGCAGATGAGAAGCAGGCCGCACACCTGTGCCTCCCAGAGAGCCAACTGGCCCGCCTGCCCCTCGCCCCCCCCTCCCCCCATGACTCAGAGCAGTTTACTCAGGTGCCAGAACAGGGAGTGAGGCGGCGGAGCGGTAGCCAGGGAGACCAGAGGCAGTTGCCAGAGAAATGCAGCGCTGAGCACCGAGGCTTGGGGTGGGGGGAGAGTGCGCGTGGGGGAGGGGAGCCCCCGCCCCCCCGCTGCGCTTCCAGAAGCGCCCCCTGGCTTCCCAGCGCTGTCACGGAGGCTGCGGCGCTTCGCAGTGCTCCCGGGAGGCACGTGCAGAGGGCCGAGGCCTGCAAGGCGCACCCCGCTGGCCGCCTGCACCGGGGCTGCCTCGACCTCCCGGAGGCCCCGGGGCAGCCCTGGGCCCCGTCACGGAGCCTGTGGCCGGGCCCGGGCACCCCGCGAGCACGCTACTAAGTCAGAAGCGACTGAATGACACACAAGACCCGCTCCAGGACGCCGCCCAGGGAGCGACGCAAGTGAGGCACCCAAAGGTGAGTGACCTGTCCTTGGTCCGGGTCCCCACCACCCCAGTGGGGCTGAGGGCTGGCCCAGGCCTTCCTGGCCCGCTACCCCCGCAGCTGCAGCTCCACCAGACCTGAGGCCGGGGCGGAGTCCGCACCCCTTCGTCCCAAGTTGGTGCACCCGGCCCGGAGCTGGACTGACCAGAGAAGGGCAAAACCAGGGCCGCATGCACACGTCCTCTCGCCGGGCCGCCGGGTCAGGAAGGCTGAAGCAGGTGCGGCCTACGCTCCCTCCTGGGCGGCGCAGCCTCCACGTCTGCACGTCCGCCCGCCGGGGTCCGCAGGACCCACCTCAGAGCCGCCGCCTCAGGCCTCCCCCGCGCGAAGCCCCGGTGCACGTGCTAGGCCACCCACCCGCGAGCGACCCCACCTAGCTGACCCCGCCCCCAGAACGCGGCTCCCGCACAGTCGAACGTGTGAAGCCACGTGACCCACCGGGCTGGGGAAGCCGGGCCGCACGAGGGGCCTGATCCCTCCGCCTTAAAGGAGCCGCGCCCGCTGCCGTCGTGGCGCTCTCCAGGCAGCGTAGGCCCGGCGCAGGGGAGTCGCGGCCGCCCGTAGCCCCGCCCCACCCGGGCCGCCCGCCCACCCCCGCCGCCCCCTGGGTACGAACGAGGCTCGCGGTGGGCGCTGCGAAGCGCGTGAGCTCCCTGCGCCGGCGTCTTCGGGTCTCACGTGCGACGGCTGCGGGAGATGGAAGTGTTCCCGGCGCCGAGGCGCCCCTCCGTCCGGTGGGCTCCCGTCTGGACATACACTCGAGGCCACGGGGTGTCCGCAGCGCAGCCTCGAGGCCCCACCAGCCGCCCCCGGAGGGCCGCGGCGCCTTTAAGCCCAAAGGCCCTGAGTCACGAGGAGGCTCCCTGCCCCCCCTCGCCACACGCCCCTCCACGAGGCCCCACGCCCGCGGGCACGTGACCCGCGCCCCGCCCGGGACTCGCGCTCACGGGGCGGGGGGGCGGGGAGGAGGGGACCGCCGAGCCGGCCGAGACTGCGCGCGGACCGTTAGCTGCCGCGGCCGGGACCGCGCCCCGCCCAGCCCCGCCCCGGCGGGCGGCAGGCGGCGGCGGGCGGCTCTTACCAGTGGGAACGCCATGGGGCCGGCGTAGCCCTGCGGGACGGACGGGCCGGCCGGCGAGCGGCGGGCCGGCGCGCCGAGGGACGCGCAGACACGTGGGCACTATTTTTGCAGCGAGCCGCGCACAGCGCCGCGCCCCGGGCCGCTTATAAAGCCCCCGCGGAGCCGGGCCCCCCCCCCCCGCCGGCCGGATGCGAAGCACCTGTGTCGGCCCCGCCCGGGCCCCCGCCCCCGCCGCCCCGCCCCTCCCGGCAAGCCGGGCGGAGGGCTCAGCCGCCCACTCGGAGCCGGGCTCCTGGACGGGGGCGGCCGCTGCCCGCGCCCGGGAGCCCAGAGGCCCGCGCCCAAGCGCGCCACTCACCCAGTGACTCTGCTCAAGTCACTTTCCTCCTCGCGGCCTCACTCTCCGCACCCCGTACGCGTAGGGCGCGACTTACCAGACCCTGCGACGCGGCGGCGGCGAGGTGCTTTGTCAGCAGAGCCCCGTGTCCCTGCTCCTGTTCTTCCAAGGACCCCTCCAGGGCGGGGGCCAGCCGCCCTAGCCAGTGCCCTAGCCTTTGCCTCTGCCCCCAGGACTGTTAGATCTGCTGCTCCGTGTGCTGGAATGGCCCGGGTGCTGGAAAGGGGGACGCGTCGGGGTTTCCCAAAGTTCCAAAGACACCAGGGATCCTCTCTGGACCGTAGTTTCCTGGGGAAACCGCTTCCGACGCTCCTGCCCTGCTGTAATGGGAAGCTTCAGGGAGAGCGGACAAGGGACAGGGCGGGGATCACAGGACAAGAGACACCACTGTGGTCCTGGCTGTTGTCAGGAAAGGCGACCTGGGGTGGCTGGCGCAGGAGCGGACCGGAAGCCCCAGGCAAGCGCAGAGGCGGAGAGGGCATTCCAGGCGGGAGACCAAGCAAAGGCGGGGAGGGAGGATTGAACGGAGCAGCTCAATCCGACCAGGACGACGATAATGCTGATACCGCAGGAGGGAAGCCTGGGCCCAGTCTGTGAAGGGCCTTTATTTTGCAGACAGCAGGGAACTATTAAGAATTATCAACAGGAGAATGGCCGTATCGGGTCTCATAAGATGTGACTGGACACTCAGTAGAGGCCGAGAAGAAGTAAGGGACTGGAGCGAGGAGAGGGACCGGCGTTTGTAGGGCGTGACTAAGTGAGGCACATGGGTTAGCTCATCATTATAACACTAGCTATAAAGCATTCATTATGCACAAGGCTTCTCCTGGCCGTTGGGAGAACAGGACTGCTGCCTTTCCTGGCAGGCTGGTGAGGCTGGCCTGGATCTAATGACCAGGGCCGGGGTGGGCAGGTAACTTCAGGTTTCTGTGGAAGGAGAGGAGGTCAGTGGGCTTATCTGCTGTTTCAGGAGGATTAAGGGGAGAAGGTAGCCAGGATAAGAACAGATGGGAGTACAAGTCCACAGGAAGACTCCGGGTGACAGTGAAGTTGGCTGGTCTCCATTCAGAAGAATGTCCTCATGCAGGGAGCTTCCTTGTGTTGCCCGGGTCATGGGCAGAGAGGGTGATGCTGCAGGGGCAGGGCAAGAGGGGGTCCTGGCACCCCCTACCCATCAACTATTCTGACCTCTTTCTGCCTAGCCATCTGCCCTCCTTCTCACGCTGGGCCATTCCAGCCACCGAGAAAACCATACCTCGTGGTTCAGCTTCACTGGGACCCTCCTTCAGGGGTTCCTTCCTGGGGCCCTTCCTTTTTGGGGAACAGCCCACCCCCCAAGGCTTACTCTGGCCCACAGACAGCATAGTACAGCTGCTCCAAAGTGGTGCATCTTGCTTGTCTTCCTGGGGGTGCAACCTGGACACCATAGCCCAGGAGCCACCTAGGGTGAAAGCATGGAGAAGGCCCAGACGCACGGAAAGGGCCAGTGGCAGATAGATGCCATGCCAAAATAAGGTCCCAGCCTAGGCAGATCTTTCAAGACAACCTCAGTTGTCTTGGGTTTTTTCAAGGTGAAATCTTACTAATTTTAAACTTGGTCACTAATTCGATTTTTAAGAGCAAAGCCCCGTACATCCAGGGGCCCCATGCAGCCCTTTTGCTGCAAACTTGTGTACATCCTTCCTTCTTGACCCAAAGCTGAGCAAGATAAGAATCTGAAACCTGGAATAGTGCCCAAGGGAGTAGGTATCTGGGAGCTCTTTCATATTTTAAAACTCCTAACCATAAGAAAATGAAGGTGTCTTTCAGGTGACTTGGAACAGAAATTGCTGCTGCCTAAAATCCCTTTTCCTAAACTTGCTGGCACAATGGTAATAGCTGACCTTCACTGAGCACTTGCTACATGCATGGCAGAGTTGTAAGTGTTTTACCTGTGTTTGATGAGAAAACAGAAGCTCAAAAAGAGTGAAGTACCTAGCCCAAGGATTCCCAGCTAGAAATAGAGTGGGAACTCAAACCCAGTCTTCTTGCTTCAGAGCCTTGACCAGATAAGAACAAAACCTCCAGCACCCTTATGTGTGCAGTTCTTTCTGACTGACCCCAGAGCTCAATGCAGATGGTGACGGATGGAGTGGCTGAGTCAGAATGCAGTCATGGCCTCAGGTGTGGCCTGCCCCTTTGCTCCTTGCCCTCACTTGGCCATGCCTGCAGGTAGAACAGGAAGAACAGTACTTCTGACTGGAAGGTGTCCACAGGGTACAGTGTGGAAAGCAGCAGAGGTGGAGATATTAAATGACTCGGTCAAGTCCCGACAGCTGGTCACTGGCAGAAGTAGCAGGAACAAATAGGCAGCATTATCCATTCTCAGAGTCAACAAACATCCTTTGAGCCCAGCAATGCCTGGCACTGTCTCTGCAGTCAAGCTCCAGATTTGCAAGACAGGTTTAAGTGCAATGGTAATTCCCTGGACTAAGTTTTAAATGCATGTACGAGGAGGACAGGAGGAACCATGTAGTCGTGTATGTGCTCAGGTGTTCGGTACTTCCACAGCAAGCAGCTGAAAAAAGAAAAGACAGTGTGGGGAGGAAATAATTTTCCTGGTTGAAAAAGATCAGAAGAGGGATTGACTTAAGAACTCAAGACCATAAGGTAAAGTTAGGCACACAATCTCTCCTAGACTTTTCCTAAGCTCTGTGAAGAAGAAACCATGTTCTTTTGTTTGTTTGTCTTTTAAAGTGGGATTAAAAGTGTGAATCAGATCCACCTTGCATCATACACAAATGTGAATTTAAAGTGGGTTGAAGGTATAAATGTGAAAGGCACTACTTGGAAAAGTTTCAGAAGAAATATTAGAATATTTTATTACCTCAGAGTGTGGGTGAATTTTGTAAATCAGAAACATAAAGCACAGGACATAAAGGTAGATTGATAAATTTAGCCACATTAAAATTTAAAACTTTGATTTAACAAAAGATCTTTAAAATTTGAAAAAAACAAGTCATAAACTTAGAAGAAGATACTTGCAATGTAAGATCTATAAAGAACTGGTACATAAGTTCTTATACATAAGAACTTCTATAATCAATGAGGAAAAGAGGCAACCCTATAGAAAAATGGGCAAAAGATGGGAACAGGCAATTGACAGAAGCAGAAAAAACCAAATGGCTAACAAACATAGCATTAGGTGTGTACCCTCAGCAATAACCGGGAAATGCAAATCAAACCACAGGAGAGACAATTCACAACTCTCACACAGACAAAATGGAAGTCTCACTGCCACTGAGAGTATAAATTGGCTCCCCCATTCTAGTTTTTTGCTTTTATTTTCTACATGTTTTAAATTGAGGGAAAACACATATAATATGGAATGTACAAATCTTAAATGTTCAGCTCAATAATTTTTTTTACCTACATATATACCCAGGTAACTGTCACCTACATCAAGGCATAGAATCTTTCCAGAACTCCACAGGATTCCATCATGCTTTTTCCCACTTCATACCTCCCTCCTTGAGGTAACTATTATTCTTACTCATTTCCTGACCTCCATTCTTCCTGTTGTAGAACTTCACATAAACATCTGGCTTCTTCCATTCAATATGGACCCACGCATGTTGTTGCCTGTGGCAACAGTTCAGTATTCTTCTTGTTAAGCCATATTCCATTGTGCAGATGTACCGAATTTGCTTCTCCATCCTCCTATTGATCGGTATTGGAATTGTTTCCAGTCTGGGGACTCTTGTGAGCCAAGGTACCATGAAATTCTTGATGTGAATTACAGCTGCTCTGCCAATGCTGTTTAAGTTGCACATGTTTATATTCTATGACCTAGCAATTCTAATCTTAGGGTAATATGTTAGAGAAACCTTTGCATATTTTAAAGGAGGCCTGAATAAAAATGCTAATAGCTGTACTATTGACAATTGCAAAAATAAAATAGCAACTTTAAATATCCACCAGCAGGAGAGTACATCAATAAATTGTGGTAGAGTCATACAATGGAATAATATGTATAAGTAAAAGTAAATGAAATAAAGCCAGACCACGTCAACATAGATGACTCAGTAATAATATTGAGTGAAAAAAGCAGGAGGTAGGAGAAGATACACTTTATGATCCCATTTATATAAAAATTTAAAACATGCAGTATACTGCTATCAAAAGTATATATATATATATATATATATATATATATATATATATATTATATCATTTAAGGGCCTATCCATATGTAGAATAAGTACAGAAAAAAATGCACATCGATCAACAGAAAATTCTGATAGTGGTTTACTTCAGGTGAGGCAGGAAGAGCTTGTGAAATGAGTACAAAGGGTATTGCCTAAATCAGTAAGTGCTTTGGTCCTTAAGCCTGGGAATCAGGACAATAGCCATGGTTATGTTATATTCGTTATCATAGTTTTTTAAAGAAATAAGGGACGGAGATCATTAAAGGCAGTGGTGTGCCGGCAGAAGCCTGACAACAAGCTGTGAGAAGGGAAGTCCCTGCAGTAACCACCTAGTTCTGCGATGTGAATATTCCCACCACAGCTGATTTCCAGCCACCAGTGCGACACCACCTGGCTCAGAATTCCTGGAGGCATGGCGGTCGGGGCTCTGAGCCAGCACAAGCCCACTCCAGCACACTGCGCACTGAGTATGGGAGCCAAGTGCTTGCAAAGCCAGAGCCTGGGGGCCAGGCCCCGCTCTGAGGACTTTCCCCCGCTGTGGGTCTGGGGCTGGATGGTATTAATTTGTGGCTGTAAAGCTAACAGCTCGAAACAATGACATGTATCACCTTGCACAATCTCTGCAAGTCAGGAATCCAAGAATGACTCTGCTGGGTGGCTCCAGCCTGGGGTTCCTCCTGAGACTGCAGCTGAGCTGGGGACCAGAACTGCAGTCATTGGAAGCTTTGCCTGGAGCTGCAGTTCTGCTTCTTAGTTCGCTCAGGTGGCCCCTGGCAAAGCCTCAATTCTTTTGTCGCATGGACCCCTCCATAGGGCTGCTGGCTTTAGCTCAAGACATGTTACCCAGCCCTCTCCAGAGCAAATGACCAGATGGAGAAAGAAAAAGACTGGGGTGGAAGTACAGTGACTTTTATAACATCTCAGAAAGGACATACTGTCACTTCTGCAATATCCCACTATTCACACCCATCAAGCCTGATGAGAGGCCCAAGGCCACAGATGGGAAACAGCAGGGATCCCCATGCACAGTCCTGGGGGTCAGTTGCCACACTGATCACAATGGAAGCTGAGGGCTGTTGGCCCAAGATGCTGGAGAAAGGGTTAGAGATATCCAGAGTCTCAGGAAAAGGAGCAACGGGAGAACTCAGGAGGCTATGGCCTTTGTTTCCAGCAAAGGATAAAGACATGATTCAGAATTTACTTCAAAGAATGCAGCTACCATTGTCAGAATCCTGAGGCCTCCGTCTTGCCTCGTCCTAGGGGTATCCCCTCTCCCAACCCCACCTCTTCTTGCCTTCCCTCCGCAGGTGCAGATGGCTGGCTTCTGATACATAAAAGCCTACATCGAGGTCACCTTGCCCAGGCCCTCAAGAATTCCTTCTTCTGCAGAGCTGCTCCCTCACATTCTCCCTCAGTTAAAAAATCCTGCTAATTTCCATGCACCCTGCCCCTGCTACAGGGGTTGCTGGTGCCCTAGTGGCCCCAGAGACCAGCACATGCTACCGTGCCGCCATTGCCAAACACGAGTCCGTCCCGGCTGCCCAGGATCCCACTTCCAACTGGAGCTGGGTATCAGATAGCTTCAAAGCTCCATGATCTCTGAGCGAAATAAAACACTGCACAAGGGGCAGGGGCTGTCATCACACTCAGCTTCTCGTTTACATGGGTGGTTCCTTCTATGAAAACTTGGGGAACTGCATACTTGTCATTTGTACAATTTTCAATATGAATATTATACTTAATTTTTAAATAGTATTTTTAAAGTCTTTTTTAAAAAATATTTTACTTATTTACCTAAGAGAGAGAGAAAGCAAGAGACAGAACAAAAGCAGAAGGGCAGAGGGAGAGGGAGCAGCAGGCTTCCTGCTGGACAGGGAGCCTGATGCGGGACACAATCCCAGGACCCTGGGATCATGACCTGAGCCGAAGGCAGAGGCTTAACCAACTGAGCCAGACACGGACCCAGGTGTCTGGGGTCTTCCCAGAAGATATGACAAGCATTCTGTCGGAGCTCTTGCCAACCTCTGTTCTCTAGGTACCACGGGGAAGCCGCGGAATGTTTCTGTTCAAGCGGAATCTCAGAGTGGAAGATCTGAAAAGTGGCTCCAGCTGGAGGACTCCTGGCACCAGGATAAGAAGTGGTGAGGTGTTCAGGCAGTGTGGGCACCCCCAGCATTGCTCACGCTCCTCAGGACGGTTCCAGGCCCAGCTGTGAGGCCTCAGGGACACCACAGCATCCTCCGCAGTAATGGAGCAGTAAGGATAGGAGCTCCTAATGGCCAGGGTCTAACAGTGCAGCCCTAAGTGCTTTCTTGATAGATGAGTGGGGTGGGGGTTGGGGCAGATAAAGGGCTCAGACCACTTTCTAGTAGAAAATCCCAGACACTATGTCCTGCTTTTACCCCCTCATTCTCCGCAGCCCACCCTGGGCTTCACCCTTCCAGGTACTCTCGTTCACTGTCCTTCTCTTGATCCTGGGACACAGGACTGAGCAGGCAGTTAGGGAAGGAAGACCCAGACCACCGCCTTGAGGACCCCAGTCCATGAGCACCCTGGCCCAGCTCTCCCATACACACCCGACTCCGCCACCGGTTGTAGGCTGATGGAGTCAGACAGGATCTCCGGGGCTGGGCAGGCCTTCTGTGGTTCACAGCCTTGTCCTGGTGGCCAGTGGTCCTAGCTTTGTCACCACAGTGCCCAAGACACGTTGGCTACTCAGTCACCGAGGAGGAAGAAAGGACCCAGGCAGGCCTCCTCGCACCCCCACCAAGCCCTGGCATGTTGAGCTAGAGTAGAGACAGGGGTGACCGAGCAGGCCATGAACTTGGGTCAGCAAGTCTCAGGCAAGCAGCTGGTGGTGAGGATCCTGGCTGTCCAGAGGCCAGGCCTTCTTGTGGGTCAGAGTTTTCCTGCTTTCCCTTCCTTGCCCAGTCAGACCTGGGATACCCTGTCACACTGAGTTACACATGCAACCCCTTTAATCTGTAGGCTATGCTAGGAGGTGACCCCAAAATGCCCAGAAGAAGGTTCTGAACTAGTATAGGGCTTGTCCCATGCTGGGCGGGTTCCCAGCATGGGCACAGCCTTGTGGTGGCTTCCTTGATGTCACTAGATAGGGATATCTTTTTCTGCAGATAGATTTGTCCCCCGGCCCTGGCGGCTAGCCAGTTGCTGCAGCCGGGGGACAGATCTTCAGGCCAGAACCTGAAGACTTTGCCTGGGGCGCGACTTTGAAGCCGTGCTGGGCTGGGCTCCAGTTCCCAGGCCCTCTCTGCGTTCACTGTACTCTGACCTGTAGAGACCCATGGTCAGGCTCGGACCACACTCAGACCTCCTGGGTCTGCCGTCACACTCTGCCCTGGGGACGCTTTCTGCCTGCCTTCTCTCCCCCTCCCCCTCCTCCCCGCAGCTGTCCCCGGACACTGGCAGAACAGAACGCTAAGAGGACTTCCTCGGCTGCGCTGCAGTCCGGTCCGGGGCCCTCCATGAATCCCCAGCCCTGGGCCAGCTTCCTGCTAAGGGGGCAGCGTGAAATCCAGGAAGCCTGAGCCCAGGCCCCTGAGGCCCTGGGGACAAAGCAGTACCACAGGTACAAAGACTTGGGTCAGTGACAAAATACAGGGTATAACACAGGTTGGAAAGAAGGATGTTCTGGGGGAGACTGAAGTCCCCCAGCCCCCGCAGGTCTGGGCAGCTCCCCCCACTGTGTGCTGGGCGGGCCCTTCTCACCCTGGCAGAGACCCACTCAATCCCGGTGGCTCGGGGAAGGTGTGGCCAGGGACCTAGGCTCTTGGGAGACCTGGGCTGGGCCAAGGACTGGGGCAGCCACTCCCTTGCCCTGGCAAAGGTTTGCTCTCCCTAGACCATTCCCTCAGCCCAGACCCGGCCCCTTCCCCCTCCTGGCTGGGAGGCTGCTGCATCTGCCAGCTCCAGCTGCGCTGCCTGCCCGCCGGGGCTCCGCGCTCTCCTGGCCAGCTGCCCAGGCACACCTCGCTCTCCTCCTCCCTGCCTCTCCCCTGACACCAGCACAAGAACCATTTTCTCATGAAGGTCTGAGACTGCTAAGCCCACAGCCTGGGACACACTCTGGAGAAAGCAGCCTGGGGCTGGGACCAACGTTCTAGCACATGGAGTCTCACTCGAGGTTGGATCCCAGGGCCCTTCCTGAGAGGCTGTGGGAATCTGGGCTGCGAGCTCCTTGAGGGAGGTTGGGGGAGATGCCTGACGCACTTCTGGTTCCAACAGACTCCGTTCTGGGGCCTTTGTTGCAAAGTACAGGTCGGCAAAGAATTCTCTGATGGTCCCCGTTCAGTGCCTTGGGAACCGCGCTCACCTTCTTACGCTGCGGGCGCTGCGGATTCAAGACAGGAGAGCAGGCTGACCTCTCCGTCTGCCCTTGACTGGCCGATCGGTCCCATCGCCAAACCTGCAGTGACAAAAACCGTGATTCCAGGGAGACTGTGGGGCTCCAGCTGCTGTCTAGCGCCACCGAGCCCAGCGTGTCCCCAGAGACGGAGGCAGGGGTGTCCCCTGGCAGTGCCTTTGTCCGCCTTCCCCGAGAGGAGGCCACACCTGCTGCACCTGCCTCTCCCCTGCAGAGACCTGGCAGAGACGCCTCAGGGGCAAGGCGGTGAGGAGGGAGGACCAAGGGTCTAGAGCCTCAGTCACAGAGGAGGGGGTGGGGGGAAGCTGAGGCGTCTCCTCTCAAACCATCGTTTGAGTGTGTTTTCCTTGTAACCCTGGCAGTCAAAGTATTCTGGGGGGAAAGACTTCCAAAGTCAAAACCAGGTTTGGATAACACTGCGCCAGCCCCTTTGGGGCAGGGATAGGTCACGATACAAATTGGCGCAGTAAAGTCCCTGAGAAGGCCTGTGGGAAATAAACTTGTTTCGTTTAAATCCATTATTCCTAGGGCGCCTGGGTGGCTCAGTGGGTTGAGCTGCTGCTTTCGGCTCAGGTCATGATCTCAGGGTCCTGGGATCGAGCCCCACATCGGATTCTCTGCTCAGCGGGGAGCCTGCTTCCCCCTCTCTCTCTCTGCCTGCGTCTCTGCCTACTTGTGATCTCTGTCAAGTAAATAAATAAAATCCTTAAATCCGTTATTCCTAAACTTGATCGTAGACTCTCATTTTTTTGTTTTTCGGTAGAACACATGCTGCGGTGTGACATTTTACATATTTTGGAAGCACTGCTCACTCAGCCGCTTTCCTCACGGAGAAAGGCGTCAAGGAGCCCCGACACTCACCGCCACCTCCGGAAGCCTCGTCCCGGCTGCAGAGGCCGTCCGTCTTCACTGCTCAAGTGTGTCCGCGGAGCGCCCTCAGCCCCCGGGGCTCGGTGAGAAAGGGCGCTCTCCTGCAGACGCCAACTGGAATATGTGGGGTTATCCGACACGGGGCTGTTGGGGAACGCTGCTGTACCTCTCCCGCTCCCGCCCCTCCATGACGGCTGGTTGGGTCAGCGCCCCAGCCGGGCAGGGGCCCCACTGCCGACACAGTCCGAACCCCACGCCGATGTCGGGGAGTCCCCCACGTTAGCGGTCTTTCCCAAGGGCCCATGAGGGAAATCCATGGGGACTGACAGTGACCAGAGAGGCCTCCCTTCTGCAGAGCCTGCTAGCAAGGACAGGGAGATCTTCCAGCTCGGCCCCCCCACCCCTGCCTGGAGGTCTCTTCCACACATAGGCCTGGAGACTCACGGAGGGTCACCCTGGAGTCTGGCCAGAGTGAGTCCCAACCTCCCCTAGAAAGTCAGCGATGATCATTCACAAGAGTCACACGACCGCTCAGAGCAGCTTGCCCCCGCACCCCCTCAGACAGAGCCCAGAAGGAGGGAAAGCTGAGGCAGCATATCGGGAGAAGCCTTTTTATTGGGATTCTGCTACACACACAGTTGCAGAAAGCCGGGAAGACAAGGGCGCAGTCAGGGCTGCCCCTGCACAGAGCATGTGGAACCCGTGGGGAGGGGCGTTATGGGGGAGGGGGGCTGGGAATGACCAGAGGGCAACAGCTCCACCACCCCCACCCTTGGTGCTATCTGGCCTGAGGAATCTGCTAGGAGAGAGAGAAGAGGGAGAGAGAAGGAGGGATGGGGGCTAGCAGCCCAGTGCCACGAGGGAGAGACAAGCAGGGCTGAGAACTCCCGGCCCGCGGGCATCACTGGGTCAGAGCCTGCACCACGTCCTTCACCAGCATGGTGCCGATCACCATCTTCTCGCTGTTGACGGTCAGCTGCGCAGCCCCCGAGGGCCGGGCGTCCAGGGTGAGCAGGACCAGGCTCCCGCTGGTCAGTGTCCTGCCTGCAAATCTGGGGTGAGGACAGAGGTAGGGGCTCAGCCTCGTGGCCGGGGGCCCTCCTGCAGAGCCAGCCTGCCCAGAGCCCATCTCGTCCCCTCTGCTGGTGGCCGCTACCTGTACTCGTCAGAGGTCCCACAAGGGACACGACCCAGGTTGGCAACGGTAGTCACTTTCTGCACCACGACGTGGTCACTGCGACAGCTGTCTGGCAGCGTGAGCTTCTCTGTGATCTCACTCATGCCTGTCAGCTTTCCTGGGGGGGGGGGGCAATGGTCACGGTGAGGGCAGAGGCCATGCTGGGTCCAGAGACTGGCACCTGCGTCTGTCTGAGCACCCTCCACTGAGTTCCCCACAGGCTGGACAGGTCTCAGGCTAAAAGTGGGTCTGAATCCCTCAGACTCAAGGAGGGGCTATTTCCGTCCTGGACCGCACCCTGCTTCGGGAAGCCAGCCTCCCCACCCCGAGCTCTAGCCATGCTGCTGACCAAAGATGGATCTGGCCCTTCCCCACCATCAGACTTCTGGACTACCCGCCCCGTGGGAGGGAGGGCCTGTGGACCTGGTGGCTAGTGTCCTCTACCCCTGCGGTGTCCTCCACCCCAGCCCCCACATGCTCTGGTCGTTCCTGGCTGGCCCTCCAACCTGAGTTCAGGTCCCTCCCAGCTCCAGAAAGCTGAGTCCCCACAAACAGATCGCTGGTGGCGATTACACTCTCGGTCAAGGCACTGGTCCTCAGTGGACAGGCCAGAGTGCAGTGGTCACGTGAGGCTCTGAGACGGACGTCTCATGTCACCTGCAGCCCGAGCTCCGGACCCCCGGGCGTTCACAGCACCGCACAACCCCTCACTCTGCAGGCCAGAGCTCTCCTCTCCACTCACACACTCGGTGAGTGTGTGACCTCCACACACGGCCAGCTGTGTGACCTCCTGCCGCCTTCCCTGCAGCCCCTCTGTCCTCCCTCTGCTGCTGCCCCCATCCCCTTCCTTCTGGAGTGATGACATTTCCGTGCCCCTGTACCTTTACGCTCCCTGCGGCCAGGGGTCCGAGTCCTTAAAAAGTCCTCTCTATCGTGCTATCGCTGTGTCTCCCTCCCCATTCATGGCCAAAGTCCTCCCAAGAGGGCTCCACTGCCTCAAGCCCTGGCCTCCTCCTACCCGCTGCAGTTGGCCTCTGTCCCCTCTTGGCAGTGACCTGCTCTCACATGTGGGCAGCAGCCGCCTATCGCATGGAGCAGAAGGTCTTGGGTCATCCTGGCCTGTAGCCACCCACCCCAGGACAGTCTTCTGTCCTCTCTCCTCCCCGGGGCCTCCTTCTGCCTCTCGCTGTTCCTGCTCTGACCCCTCCCCTCTTTCTCCTGAAGAACGCGGGTTTTCCTCAAGGACGCCCCCTGGCCTCACCTTCCCACCCACCTCTCTTCCGGGGACAAGCGGCTCATTCACAGCTCCAGCTCTCACCTCGGCTCCTGACTCCAGCTGAGAGGTGTTGCTGGGGCACAGACCCACACCTGTGGTCGCTTACCAAAGGGCCAGCTCCCAAACATGCCCCGTGCCCCTCACCATCAGCTCATCTGGAACCAACCACGCTCCTCCCTCCTCCCCTGCCGAGCCCATTCCTCCTCCTTTGGCATCAGGGGTTGGGCAAATTTCAGTGGGCAAGCCAAATCCAGCCCACGGCCCATGATGTATTTTATATTTTTTAAGTGTCGGGGGGAGGGGTGCAAAAAAAAAATCAAAAGCTTAATATTCCACGACATGAAAATTATGTGAAATTCAAATTTCAGTGTCCATAAATAGAATTTTATTGGAGCATAGCCACACTCATTCATTTACACATTATCTGTGGCTGTTCTGTGTTAACACCAGAGTTGAGTCATTGAGCAGAGATCACATGGCCCACAAAGCCTAGAACATTTGCTTTCTGGCCCATCATGGGAAAAGGCTGCCGACTCCTGGCCTAGGCAAGGGCACTGCCATTCTCCCTGCCACCCTGCCATCCGTGTACACCTCCCTCTTCTCCTTCTCAGGGCAGCGAGCGGCCCTCAGCTGCCCCCTGGTCAGCACCACTCCCTGCCCCAGCCCTGCAATGCCTTTGCCAGGGCGCTCACCCCAGTCCTCAACCTCTCTCACCAGATCTAGTGCAACAGCCTTATACACGGTGACAGGATTTAGTCCAAGGTCACACACCAGGGAGTGGCGGGGTCAGAATATCGAGCCAGCGCTCACAAGGCCCCATGCTTCTCCTCCCCAAGCTGTCCTGCCTCTTTGGCTGTCGCAGGCTCCCCAGGGCGGTCCCAGCTGCTGCTGGTGTTGCCGGATTCCCCTTGCTGAAGCCAAGGTCCCTTGGTCCATTCCTCAGGGACCTGGTCCCTTCTTCAGACACCTTCGGGGACCCTCCATGGCTAGGAAAATGAGGTCTACAGTCCTAATCTCCCTCACAGTGCTGGTGGACCTGGTAGCTTTGGCGACCCCTTCCAACTCCCAAATTCTGGGACTGAAATCCTGTAGCACAGCAACCCAGGCATCCAGAAACTAGAGCAGACCTTTCCTTTTCAGTTTTGTTCTGACTACCCCTCTGTGCTGTGGACTCCTGAGCCCCAAACCAAACTCTCCTCTGTTCCGGGTAACTTTCCCTGACACGTACTCACGATATTTCCCCCAAGCTGGAATGCTGGCCTAGAATTTTCTGCCTGGCTGAGTCCCCCTCCCTCCAAAGCCTCAATGATGTGCCCCACCCTCAGTGAAGCCTCTGTTCTGAGGCTCTGCCTGAAGCTGGGGAGGCTCCTCCAGCACGACGGCACTGTGGATGACTGAGCCCCTCCCGTCCACCCCAGGGAGCACTCACCCTGTTCCTTCTTGAACTCATTCTCGCTCATGAACACAGGAGCCATCAGCTCCCCGACAGGTGGCTGAATGGAGACATAGAACTGCCGGGTTTGAGTACTGCAAAGGTGGGAGGAGACAGAGGGAGAGGAAATGAGGCTGGAGTCTTGCCCCTCACTTCCCACTTTGCCCGAAGGCAGTAGGAGAGCAAGAGAGAAGATCTGAGGGCCTGGGATGGCTCCCACACCCGGAAGCACATGACATATCCCTGCAGTTCTGCTCCCTCTTCTCCCCATCCTCTGCCCTGCCCCACCATGAGTTAGATGCTCACCACAGCTGGAAGTTGGCCGCCTGGGTTGAATCACAGAAATTAATGCCCATTACAGCAGTAGCAGATTCTCCAGGTGCCAGGGACTCTGCGGGTATGAGGCAGGGAAAGGGGGAGGGGGGACACCATCACCTAATAGGTCTGGAACCCACCACTACCAGAGCTGACCACCCCACCATGCACTCCTGACCTTCTGGGCCCCTGGGAGATGGTTCCTGGTTTTCTCCTTAAACCTAAATACTCTCCCAACCTCTTCCCCCATTTAAGTCAGTCCTGAAATCACCAAGGCCTCAAGCACCTTCTGCCCTGATACAGAATTGCTTGTTTCCTAGTCATCTTGTCTACCAGGGCGTGATCATATCAGATGCCCTCTCTGAGCCCTCACAGCCTGGCCCGGCACGGAGGGCACCGGCAGCCACAGAAAGACTGACTCTGCCCAGGAGCCGCCTCCTCCACCACGTCCAAGGCCCTCCGTACCGATTTCAGGGAACTCCTGGATGCTGATGCCGGCAGGCAATTTGGGGGTGCCCACGTGCAGGCCCTTGATGGGGGTTTCAGAGCTGTTGGAGAAGTGGATGTGCACAGACACCATGTGGGGGTCACCCGAGAAAGGCTGACGGCTGAAGGTGTAGTCCACAGCCAGCCCCTCGCCAGCTACACGGTGTAGCAGCTCCTGCCTCCCAGCACCTGACGCTGGACTCAGCAGCTGGAGGGGAGGAGGGCCAGTGTGGAAGTGAACAAGGAGAGGGCCTGTCCCACCTTGCCCTCACCTAGGGTCATCGAGCAGTGGAGGCTCAAGGCTATCCCCTACGTCTCACCCCCACACACAAATCCACACTTTAGAATGCACCACAGAGGTGTCCCTGCCCCAGAGTCCCTCCCCCATCCCACTCACCGAGGGCACCAGTGGGGAGTCTGTGAGTGTCAGGCCCTCCAGGTCAGTAGCCAGACTGGTGGACACAATTGTAGGGGGAGATACAGGTTGGACACTGGCCGGGGTGACTGTGGGAGGAGATGAGGAAGGCCATGAGGGAGAGGCAATGCAGAACTGGCTTGGGTTGAGTAGAGAGCACAGAGCTCAGGGAGCACACGGTTCAGCACCGCGGACAGCGACGCTCAGGGCAGCCTAGGGGCTCCCGGTGGCTTTCTGCTCCTAGATTCCAACCCCACACCTGGGGAGGTTGTCCCGCTGCCCTCTCAAACCCAGGAGTGTGTTCTGTCTCCTCCTCTTACCCTGGAGATCTGAGGAACCTAATCCAGAGCTCCCATGGACCTTCTTAAGCCACCCTCCCGAGGTTTCCTTCCCCTGCTATTTCTACTACCCAAACTCACAGTCCTCTAGGTCAAGCAGGGAGATCTCCTTGGCTACGGGGGCACTTTTGCCACTGGGAGGCTGAAAGAGAAAAATGGGATGCAGGTGCGGGAGGAGAGAACCTGGCCTGTTGTGGGTTGGATAGGTGATACCATGGTCCGTTCTAGATGGCGCGGAGATGCCTGGGCCTGGCCCAGGACATGGGAAAGGCTCTGGCCCAGGAGCCCACTGCCCCGCTCCGGGCCCAAGGCTCTCACTGTTTTTTTCCGCCAAGAGGCAGGTTCCACCTGCTCCTCCTCTGTCTCTGACGTCCTCTCAGACTCGGAGGAGCTACTGCTGGAGTCACTGCCCTCATCTGAAGATGAACCATCTCCTTGTCCCTCAGCCACCTTCTTCCTCTTTTTGGTCTTCCTCTTCCCACCTTCCTCCTCACTCTGTTCACTGGAGGAGAGGAGGGGAGGCAAATAGGGCTCAGGCCCAGCCTGGACACCTCTCCTTGCCTCCCAGAAGAGCAGGAGAAGCCCAGGAAAGTGGGAGGGAGGAGAGGGGAATCAAGCCAGTGGAGGTCACATGTGGGTTTCTGTGCCTGGGCCCTGGCCCCTGGCCCCAGACTGCTTCTCCACATTGCCCCCGTGAGGGGGCAGGCCCAGCACAGAGACCCCTGCAGCCAGCCACAGCAGCCATCATGGGAGTGGACTGGAGGTCTGCAGGCCCCACCAGATCAGGAGGAAGCTCAGGGGCTCTTAGGAGAGTGGCTAAGGCTGAGCATTCCCCCTTGTTTTCCAGAGGAGACCCCCTGAACCCCACCAGCCACCTGGCTGGCTCCCGTCTTACCTCTCACTGCTCCTCCCTTTCTCCTCCTCCTGGTCTTCACTATCAGACTCGCTGCTGGACTCCCCGGAGCCACTCTCGCCGCTGCTCTTGCTGTCCGAGGCGCTCTCGGACTCGGGGTCTGTGGAGGAGCCGGCTCAGGGCCCCTCCCTGTGTGCAGACCCCCTTGGATCCAGAACAGGTGCCCTGGGATCCCACCATGACTCAGCAGGGAAGTTGCACCCTCCGAGGTTCCCCCGGCCCCAGACGTCACCTGGATCCATCAGGACACAGATGGACTCGAAAGCGACGTGCCACCCCCTGGGCCCACCCACAGACATACAGGTCCGCGCACGCAGCTGCACAACCCCCTGCACATGTGAAACCATGTGGAACACACACGTGGCCAGGGCCACGGTACCCCTGCTCTGCTGATCTCCTCACCGCTGTCCGCAGACTCTGTGGGGCCTGACTCCCCCTCAGAGTCCGAGTAGAAGGGCTTCTCCTTCTCCTTCCTCTTCTCTCGATTTGAGCACTTGGTCCATTCAGGTACCTGGAGATGGGGGTGGGGCGAGAGCAGCATCGAATCATGGTTGGGGCGGAGGAAGGGAAGCTCGAGGTCTCTACCGCGCACCCTGCCCTCCTCGGTCCGGTCTCCAAGAGAGAAGAATGGGGAGGGGAGGGGATGCTGCTGACACAGGGAGAACTGTGAACCCAGAAGCAGGCTACAGCACACCAGGGGAAGGGGAGGGGCCGCACGGGGTGGAGGGAGAGAGCACGGCACACGGGCAGGGGGACCTCTGTGTATTCGCCCAACAGGCCCACGTGGGTCTCGATAAGGGAGAGATCTTCTTCCTGCATGTGGGGAGGGTGTCAGGAGAGCCAGGCCAGCACTGCCGGGCGCTCTGCTACCTGTGCCGCACCCCCCGCTCCCCAAACACACAGTTCGACCATCACCCCCGCTGACCTCCACATTTCGCACAGATGGGTCTGGCGCTTCCTCTGGCCAGTCTGGGAGCTCCTGGTAGCCTGTGGCCTTGGCATTGAGCAGGTGGGACAGTGAGCCCAGCTGGAAGTGGTCCCGGTCTGGGGGCAGGGTTAGAGGTGAGGGCAGGAGGAGGTATTAGGAAACGCCCTGGGGGAGTTATCTCCCAGGTCGGGTGGACAGCTGGACCCCCCCCAGCTAGGCAGGTGAAAGCAGTGGCTGTGTCCTGTTAGGGACTTCCAGCCAGAAGTTGGGACCTCGTGCCAGGAGATAAGGTTGTCTGGCCTGACTAGAGCCGGGGCTGAGGGATGGGGTGGGCGGGATTGTGGAGGAGGGCGGAGAGGGGGTGGCAGGGGGCTCCAGGCCCAGAGACGCTGCTGGCCCATCTGCTTGATTCTGTCTGGGGGGAGGCCGACACGTGAGTGGGGCTTCTCTTCCGGGGCAATGGGGTCTGTGTGCCTCGGCACGGCCAGGCTTGGGCAGAGGCCTGGTTGGTATGAGGACAGCAGCTGTGAGGAAGGGCTGGCCAGGCTGGGTCAAGGGGGAGGAAGAAGACCTGCCTGGTCAGGCTCTGGACCCCATGGGGAGGGTGTGCAGTCGGAACGGGAGTGGGAAGGAATCAGGGCCAGAGGCCCAGCCCGTGGCATCCGGAAGGTAAGGCAGAGAGGGGGTGCTGTCAGGAAGGAGAGAGGACCCTCCTCTTTCCTGAGAGATTTTAAAATCTGTCCCCTCTTGGGGATGGGGGTCTGGCAATTCTCCAAAGGTCCTGATGTCTGGCTAAGACTGGAAACTCAGGGGCACGGGCCGGGTCTGGGGTCCTGACCAATTCCTCCCCCTCCCCCAGGAGATCACCCTTGATTTCAGCTCCCACCTTTGAAGGATGACTCCAAGACGGGGGCTGGTTTGGGTGCCAGGAAGAGCTTCTTGGCATGGCGGCTGAGGGCCCCTCCCTGTTCTGACGGGACAATCAGCTGTCGGGTGAAGCGCGCTCGGTCGCGGATGTCATAGTTCTGGTCGTACTTGGCCAGACTCAGCACATACTGGGTGAGCAGCTTCGTCTGGGGGACGAGAGTGGGGACACAAGGGTGGGCGGGCCCTGCAGCAGATTCCGCAGGCCAACACCTGCTGGCCTGCTGCCTCTCCCACTCGCTGCTATACCGTTCTGTGCTTCCCCTCAAGCCCCTGGCCCTACTCCTGACCCCAGCTCCAACAACTGCTGTGCCCCGCAGAAGAGGTCGCCCTATTATAATCTCTTCCCTCTGGGCCATGGGCTCCATTATTCCTCAGTCCGGGGGTCCCCCTGTCCCAGACCAAGCTCCTACCCTGCCCACTCCAGCCCGGGCCAGCCTCTATACTGTGGGGTGCCAGGGCGAGTGCGGGAGGCAAACGGGGATCCCCTTGGCAAGGGCTGTCCTCATGTCCCATTGACCCACACGGTATATTTTGAGCAGCCCAGAGTCCCAGAGGCCGTGAGCTCCCACGGAAGGTTCCGAAGAGACGAGAGCAAACTGCAGCTGCCTTTGGGGCTGCTGGAGGCCTGTGGGGTCTATGGAGGCAGCCGCATCCCAGGACCCCAGATCTTGATTTCTGCCTTGATCCTGGCCTTCCCGGCCCTGCGTTCACGGCATGACAGGCAGCCGACCTCCTTCAGGGAGGCCTTCCAGCACCATGTGCTGTGTAAGGCACTTCACAGGCTCTCATGTAACATCCCAGCCCTTCTGAGAGGCAGGGGCTATGCCCCCCCTTCCAGAGGAGCAGCAGAGTCAGAAGTGACTCCTCTCAGGTTAAGGAGTCAGCCAGCGCTGCTTCTAGGCCCAGGCTTCCCAGAGCGGGCCATCGACCGGCTTCCCTGCACCGCCTCCCTGCTGACATAGGCTGCTGCCCTCACCCGGGTCTCCACCGCTTACAAGCAAGACAGAACCACCACGTACACAGATCTCGTGTCCCACAGCCAGAGTGCCCAGGCAGCAGGAAGCAGCGGAGGAAGTCTAGAACCCAGTTGGGTCTTCCTGATGTTGACAGGCATCCAGCCGAGGACATGGCTAACCTCAGGTGACCCAGAGGGAGTGTCAGAAAGATGCCCATGAGATGTAAATCCCCCAGCTGCTGGCCGAGAATCAGAGCCACTCCTGTGGCAAAGCTAGAGAGCCACTGTGACTCTCTTGTACCTACGACGTAGCCCATAGGGACTACAGCAGTACAGCGCCTACAACACTGTTCCCATCACAGGTAAGCACTCTCAGCGCCAGACGGCCCAGCACACCTTGCAGTGGCCCTCATCACAGACCCTCTCCCCGCCCTGGGCCAGACATCGTCTGACCAGTCACGGCCAGTCGATGCCTTTATCGACATGGTCCACTGTCAAGATGCTGCTGATTCCCTTTACAGACATCCCAGCTGGCTAACCAGATTCTCTCCCTCCCCAAGTCCTTGCCTAGTTCTGGAAAGAAGTGGAAAGAAGTTGTTAAGGGTTTGGATCCCTCTGTCCGCAGCCTTAACTGCGCATCAACAACCAACACAGGAAGGGCCTGGTTCACCCCCCGCTTGTCACTGCAGGATTTGCTTATAACAATTCACTACCCTTCCACACCCCAAGGACCCACCAGAAATCCTAGCATCCAGCTGCACCACCAAGACTCTCCCCTCACTCAGCCAGGATGTGCAGGATTCACGGGCAGCTCAAGAGACCCAGGAGACCTGCTTCAGTGCACCAAGAACAGAACGAGGTTCCCACGGACCAGCAGCCTCCAGCTTCCGGGGGAAGACTTTTAAGTGGTGAACATGGACCCGTTTTTGAGAACCAATGTCAACGCATCTGCTACCTTGGAACCACCTGTTAAATCACACCGGGACGCTGGTTCTTCAAAATACGAAAGCAAAATATATCCTGACCTCACATATGAAAACAAGCTCTAGATGGCTGTGGCCTGCAGATAGTAAGGTCCTCCCGCACAGTCCCTGCCTCCTGCTGCTCATGCCTTTACGTAATCGTCTTGCCGTCAGTGTGGGCAAGACCCGAAACTCGCTTCTGATCAACAGGCAAGGGCAAAGGTCATGGGGGTAAAACATAATTCCGTGATTAAGTTTCATTATATAAACCTTGCTCTGGAGACTTTTTTTTTTTTTCCCCCCTGGTGACCTGGAAGAAATAAGCAACCATGTAGGGAGACCCCCTTGGCAAGGAACTGAGGGTGGTCTCTCGAATGGAGGGCAGTCCCCAGCCAACAGCCAGAAAGAAGCCGAGGCCTCGGTCCCACCATCCCAAGGCACTGCATCTAAGCACCAACCAGGCCAATCTAGAAGAGAACCCTTCCCTGCAGAGTGCCGGACGGGAGCCCAGCCCTCAGTGGCATCTCGGGGCAGCCTTGCACACGACCCAGTGAAGCCGCGCCTTGACTCCCAACCTGCAGAACTGTGAGAAAATACCCACACTGTCTTAAGCCCCTGGGTTTATGGTGACTTGTGACACATCAAGAGAAAACTACTACGATGGATCGGAAAATACAAAAATCTAAATCTAGAGAAGATATAGGTGGGATTTTTAATTGATCTGTGAATGGGGAAACAACCTTCTAAATACGAAGGCACTGGAAGGAAACAGAAATGGAAAAGTTAGGATACTGAACGAGACAAGGATGTGTAACTTTTGGATGACTACATGTAGGCACCAGAAATGTTTTTTTAAGAGTTAAAGAAATAGACGATTAAAAGGGATCTTTTCTAAGTGGCAGACCTATGGCTAACTTATATTTTTACTTACTAGTTTTCTGGGTTTTCCAAATGGGTTATAATGATCATGCATGACCTTTATAATATGTTAAACAAAAATTACTTTTTTTTTTTTTTTTTTTTAATTCTGCAGAACTCTATCAAAATTTTCCATCCACGGTGGAGGCCAGATTCTGGCTCCCACCGCACTCCTAGCAGACCCTCCTCCCACACATGTCAGCTGGCATATCAGAAGCAAACTCACTGCTGAAAGTTGCCCCAGGTGTCAGACCCCAGGTGCTGTCAGGACCACCTGCCCTGGGCTGCGGCCCCCAGCCCTCTGTCAGTACCTCTCTATTATCAGAGCTTTCGTGGCTTCTGGCCCGGAGCCTGATTACTGGCTGAGGCTTACAAGGCACAGCTATGTCCAGCCCCTTGGCCTGGGCCAGGACCCGGCATGTGCTAGAGACAAGTAAGTGGGGAGTGGCTGGGATTGCTGTGGCCCATGGCAGCCCAGAATGTCACCCACGGTCCCGGGAGGGGGAAGCATTACCACCCTTTTGCACAAATATCCATATGCACCCCCACACCTCCTCCCTCCTGGTATGCCAATGATTCTCTTTCCTCCGGCACTCTGAGGATAGGCTGGGAAGAAACGAAGTGGAAAACGGGAGGACAGGAGAGAGGAGAAAATCTCTCTTTACTGAATTAAAGAACCATCCTAAAGGGCCTGTGCCTGGGACCCATGTTCAGGTAAAGGGCACGTGGAGGTTCGCGTCCATTTGCCTGAACAGCCTATGCCGGCTGCCATGACGGGGCCAGCCCCTGGTGTCCTGTCTGGGAGACGGCTTCAGCTGGCCACAACCACACTCTGCGCCAACCCTGCTACAGTTCTTCCTGCCCTGTGTCTCCTACTGTTTCCCCTACTTAGCTGGGAGCATTTGGAGGCCAGTAAACATGTCTCATCCACTGTCGTGCTCAAGGACACCCCCGCGGTGCCAGGCACTGTGAACCCTGGAGAAATCTATGTTAAAGAAGGAATGAGCTGGGGCGCCTGGGTGGCTCAGTGGGTTAAGCCGCTGCCTTCGGCTCAGGTCATGATCTCAGGGTCCTGGGATCGAGTCCCACATCGGGCTCTCTGCTCAGCAGGGAGCCTGCTTCTCTATCTCTGCCTGCCTCTCCGACTACTTGTGATTTCTCTCTGTCAAATAAATAAATAAAATCTTTAAAAAAAAAAAAAAAAAAAAAAAAAAAAAAGAAGGAATGAGCAACTGCACCGTAGCTCACAGTGACAGTTTGGGGCAATGCCATGGGGACACAGCAGCCTTCAGGAACATGCCGACATCACCCATCACCATCTTGGGGCTCAGGGGTTCTGCTCAGCCCATCTGGGGGACTTCCCACCCATGTGGCTTCATCTTTCCAAACGGCCCTCAGCCTGTTCCTTCCTCCCCTCTGAACAAAGGAGGCACACAAATATTCACTCAGGGAGTGCACTGTCCAGTTTCGCTTTCCAGCCTGTTTCTCCCTCGACACCGACAGTCACAGACCCTGTCCACCATTGCTTCCACGCATGACTGCTGCCTGTTCCAAATCCTGACCAGCATCCCAGCCCCTGAAGGCCCTGCCTCTCCAGCTTAATCCCTGGGACCCACCAAAGCCACCAAGGACCAAAGGAGCCACTGAAGACACGAGTGCCACTGCCTGGAGACGCGATGGGACGGCAAAGAGGCCACCTGCAGGTGGGTGGGGATGTCACCATCTCCAGGGTACAGCCTCGCTGCTGACCCAAGCCACCTGCTCAGACACTCAGCTCTACAGGTCACCCAGCTTTTTTTAGGAAGGACAGAAAGTAACCATTTTGGGTTCTGTGGGCCCTAGGGGCTCTCACAACTTGTCAACTCTGCTGTTGTTGCACAAAATTATCCATATGTAATAAACAAATGAACGAACATGGCTGTGTCCCAATAAAACTTTATTTACAAACACAGGCAGCAGGCTGGCTTTGGCCCCCTACCTCACTTAACTGAGAGGGCCAGTGAGTGTGGGAACTGCCATAGTGCTTGGACTCTCTGACACCTTGAGAACTCTGCACGTAACACTTTATTCTTAGGAGAATCTCCTCGGACCATCTCACAGCTTGCTGGACATGTACCAGGCTTTTACTATCCTGATATACCAGCCTAGCTGAGCCATTCACTTGGCTATGGTACCTCCCATAACCTTTAACCTTGAGAAACACAACATACACCAGTACCATCCCAGACCAAGCAGAGACTTACCCTCACGTCCCTGGCACAGACTGGCCAAACATAGCTATGCTCTGGGAGAACGGACAGACCCCACCTCCTAGGAGTGCCCACCAGTGCCCACCATCACCGGCCCCTCCCTCAGGCCCACCCCTCTGTGGTTCGGTCCGGCCCTACTATTCCCAAGGCAGCAGGGAGGAACGCTCGCATGGGCAGACCGGACGTCACAGCCCCATAGGGGAGCCTCTTCGACCCCGTCCACCATCCTTCCTGGCCCTTGAGCCCTTGGAGTAGCTGTGGACCCTACGGGTACACTAGACATTTGACCTGAACTCTGTCTTCAAACAGAAAGAGAGGCTGGAGTTCCCGGCTGCCTGGCGAGGGTCCCAGCTTCCCGCCTGGGCTGTTTCTGGGGCTCAGTATGCGTCCGGGGATTACCTCTCCCTCCTCACCTGCTTGGAGTTGGTCAGGTAGAGCTTGGCTGCCAGATTGATGACCTGCAGCTTGACAATGTCCTCCTCTGCCGTGAAGGACTTGGCCATTTTCCTCAGAACGTCAGGTGCGATCTTGGGGACGTGCTCGCAGTACTCGCCGATGAGCCACAGGATGCTGGCTCGGGCCATGGGCACCTGCGGGTGTGCCGGAGCGGTCAGGACCCGGGTACGTGTGGACTTGTGGGTGGGCACGTGGCCAGCTGAGCAAATGCCATGCCTCCCATCTGTGCTGGCCAATGAACAGTGGGGTCCTCGGGAAACGGGCCGGGGGCTCAAGGGATGCCTTTATTCGAAAGTTTCAACATCACAAGACAAAGAGAAAAACACGAGGTCCATCGGCCAGAGCTTCAGAGAAAATGTGAGCCGTGGTTCAGGCCGTGGAGCTCAGCAAGGGACCCGCAGCGGGGAGAGCCAGGCTTGGGCAACCCGTGAGGGTCTCCTGGTCCCCCCTCTTTCTACCTGTGGTCCTTTCAGAGCCTGGACGGAAGGTATGGAAGCGGATTTCATTAAGGCTGGGGAGGAAGGAATCACGGAGGAAGCTGGCATGAAAGGGCAAGCGGAGGCACGCCCTCACCTGGATGTTGTCCGTGAGCTTGGCCAGGTGTTTGATGATCTCGCCGTGCTGTGCCGGCTGCATCTGCAGCAGCTTCTTGATGACAACCACGGACTCTGCCACCACCAGCTCTGCCAGCCGGGAAGGGAGCGTGTGGGCCCGGGGTGGTGAGGCGGCCGCGCGCGGGGGAGTGCACGCGCCTGCCCCGCTCCCAGACCCTCAGCCCTCCTCCACGCCCCCCTGCACTCCTCCAGTGGCTCTCAGAGATGTGGCCACACTTAGACGCTGAGGTGGATGGACAGACAAACATGCATCATGCCCGGACAGACAGGCCTGTCTGTCAGACGCCCTCCGCTCATCAAAGGCAGACACGCAGACCAGCACTGACCATCACGGTTAGACAGCAGCTGCACCAGGCCATTGAGGCAGGTGTCACGGACTCGGCCGATGTTAGTTGCACAGCGCCCAATGGCCTGGATCGTGGCCGCTACGAAGTCCTTGTCCATGCTGCGGATATAGGTCTGTGGGACACCACAACAGAGTGACCCCTGCTGGCCGTGACCCCCTTCCCCACGATTCTGCAGGCCTGAGAGTGGCCTTCCAGGAAGGCTGGCACCCCTCATTCAATGACTTGTCATGCCAGAGACAAAACTCTGGGAGAGGGAGCGACCCTCTTCCCCATCCCACAGTGATTCCCGGGCCCACAGCCACCAGAAGACACTGGGAGGGGGTGTAAGACAACCGTTTCTCTACTTCTGGCTCTGAAGAGAATAGCGGCCTCTCAGGACGATTGTCACTGAGCACCAGGAGCTTCCAGGCAACTCTCCGGGGTCCCTCCCCTGGGAGCTGGGCCTGGCCCGTACCTGGAACTCCCGCAGGACAGTAGGGATGTTGGTCTCATTGGCCAGGTTGGTCAACACCTCCAGCTGTGGGGAGGCAAAAAAAATGGGCGGGACGGCCAGTGGGCTTTGTGTATTTCAACAACCCCTGGTCCCAAACACACTTCCCAGGCCGGGAAATAATCCTACGGGCAGCCCTGCATCAACCTTAAACTGATGAAGGAAATAACAGACTGTAAAACTTGTCCAAAATGCAGAAAGACCCGTTTGCTCCCTAAATGGATTCCCTGAGTTCGCGGATAGAGAGCATGAGCATGTCACCCTCCACCTCCACTGAAAACAAAGCATCCTATTGCTTTTAGGATAAAGGGCAACATCCGTACCATGGCCTATAAAACTCCACGAGCCAATTGCTGTCTACCTCTGTCCTCACAGTGCTCTCCCCCTTACCCTCCATGCCCCAGTCATACTGGCTTTTTGTCAGACCTCTTCCTGCCTCAGGGCCTTTGCATATACTGTTTCCTCCCTGTGAAGCAGTTCCTGCCATTCCTGTCCCTGCATTCGCCTAGACAATTCGCGTTCATTTCTCAGGCCTCAGCTCAAGCCTCACCTCCTGGAGGAAAGCCTCCTTGGCACCAGACTAGACCAGGGCCTCCTTCTCTGTGCTGACAGCCCTCTGCACTTCTCTTTCTGACCATATTTCTCAAATGGATTCTTACATTTGTTTTGCAATTAGCAGCTCAGTGTCTTCTCTCATTCCACTAGACTGTAAGCTCCAAAGGGCAAAGTGTCTGATGAGTCTGCCATCCCTCGTACCCTGAGATCTAGCTGTGACTGACAAGTAGTAGATGTTCAGAGTTGGGATTAACTGCCACTGAATGAAATTACTCAGTAAGGAGGAGGCAGAGCGGGAATGGAATGTGGGTAGGGGCTCCTGACAACACTTCTGTGGGTGTATGTTTGCGTGATCCCCTGACGGGGGTAGGTGTGTGGGGAAAGGAACATGGTGGGTGGAAGACAGGACACCACAGTGGGGGCAAAGGAGGAACTCTGGAGTCAGCAGAACTGACTCTGCGCTAGGGACCTTGGGTCTACATTTTTACCGAGACCAAGTCTGCTTCCTTAGTTTATTATGAAAATCAGGTTACTTTACATGTGAAAAGCGGCAGAGGTTTAACAGGTGATAGGCCAAGGCACTGCCTGCAGCCCAGCTTCCTGAGCAATCACTTCTGACTCAGTGGCCCTGGGCCCAGCCCCAGAACCTGGCAGGAACCACGGTGGCCACTGGGGATGTCCGGGTTTGTGGGTGGGGGCGGGAGGGAGGCAGAAAGTCGGCCTCACTCACCTTCAGGATCTTGATCTGGGTCGGGTCCGTGGATCTGATGTAGAAGCTCTTCAGGTAGGGCTCGAACATACCCTGGCGCGAGAGAGGCGGCCCCAGCGCGCTCCTTCGCAGCCCGAGCGGGCCTCATTCCCAGAGCTCCCCAGCTCTCCCGACCCCAGGCGCAGACTCCATCCTGCCGCCGCCCTGTCCTCCCACCTCCCTCTCAGACGTGACCCCGTCTTTCCTCTCTGGGTTTTCCTCCCTCAGCGGCTCTCAGGGTCCTGGCCCTGCTCCTCGTCCTGCGCTTGGGGTCTGCCCTTTCCCACGCTCCGCCCGGCTAAGGCATCCCCCTCCTGCCGTCCCCGGGGCCGCCCGCACCCACAGGCGCCGCTTCCCCGACCGCCACGCAGGAGGACGTGCTCACCCGGCGCTTGATGGACATGGTGGCCACGTTCTGGAGCACCACGTACTGCACCTCACTACGGGGGAGACAGGTCAGAGGTACCCCGGGCCCTCCGCCCGGGCGAGGGACAAAGAGCCGAGGGAAGGGAGGTGGGCCAAATAGGAGGGAAGGGAGGGCGCCAGTCGGGGGTGGGCACTAACGGGGTCAGTACGGGGCGGGGAGAGGGTAGGGAGGAAGAGTGGGGCACGACGTGTGCACCCAGGGTCGGAGGAAAGCTGGGAGGGCCTGCCTACCCCTCCGGAAATGGGCAGCGTGGGTGGATGTAGGTCAGCCCGCGGGGAGTGGGGGTGCTGACCCCCCAGCCACCCCTCCCCTTGCCGGTGGGGCAGGCGGTCGGTGGGGGGCGCACCTGTGGCTGCGCAGCAGACGCACCAGCGCCTTGGCGATGACGCCCACCTCCGCCTTGGGCGCCAGGTGGAAGTAGAGCTGTGCCACCGCCATGACCACCGCGGCGCTGCGGCTCTGCAGCAGCGGCTTCGTGTTGCGCAGCAGCAGCCGGTGGTCGGGGTCCATGACGTAGGGCTTTCGGGCCGGCACTGTTGTGGTGGCCGCCTCCTCCGAGCCCGGGCCCTTGGCCTCATCCTCTTCTGAGCCGTAGAAGGCTTTCTCAGGGTTCTCCTCCAGCAGAGATTCCTAGGCGGAGACGGGGGTGGGGGTGGGGGGCAGTGGGCGCCTCCTCCCGGCCGCCCTCCTCCCCGCGCTGCTGGGGGCGGGGTCCACTCACGTTCTGCGTGGGGCTGAGGAACTGCGTGCGCGCGTAGCGGGTGAGCATGCTGATGATGACCACCTGGCCCCACTCCTCCACGTCGATGAGCAGGTTGCAGAGTTTCCGGTAGTTCTTGTGAATCAGGTCGATGCGCTCTGGGCAGACCTCCTCGAAGGCCATCACCACGCTGCCCGCCACCAGCTGGGGCACAGACAGGGGCAAGAGAGTGTGAACAGGAAGGGCAGAGGGCCTCTGGGCCCCTCCTTTCCACCACCCACCCGTGTGTGCCCATGTACACACTGTGGTCTTGTCGGCCAGAAGCTTCTCAATGACCTCAATCAGCTGGTCCTTCTGGTCAGAATCCAAACTGAAGGAGAAACGTTTGTGATTTGCGATCCGCCCTCCCCAGCCTTCCCAGTATCTGCTCACACTGTGCTCACCACCCCCACCCCAACTTTACTGGTAGAGGTGTGAGCTGCCACCAACACTGTCCATCTCTAGCAGTTCCCCAAACCATTTCAAACCATCCCAAGTACAAGAGAAGAAGGGCGATTTGCAAGACTTGGAAGAGCCCCGGGGGGGTGGGGGGGGGTGGGGGGCTTGGGGCCACTCCCTGAGGAGTGAAGGGCTAGGTTGGGGGCGTACCTGTAGAGTTTAGGGATGGCGTGAGCAGCTGTCTTCCGTACATAGGGTGACATGTCCGAGGCAGCTTCCTTGATGGCCAGCATCATGATGGGCACAATGATGGGCACCCGGATGCTAGAAAGGACGCGGAGGGCACTGGCGCGAATCAGCTGGTTGGGGTCCTAGGAGCAGAGGTGGAGGCAGAGCCCTGAGAGAGCACAGTGGCCTGATCGGAAAGGCCGCGTCCGTGGAACTCACTGTCCCTAGCTACCAGCAGTTCCTGCCTCCCTGAATGAAGTGCCAGTCCTAGGGACCCCAGGGGCGGGGGGACCATTTGAGGGAACTGACTCTCATCCCCGCTGCAGAAATCTGACACCGGAACAGTTGTGGCAGTACGTTGCTTCATTTTTCGGGAAGAGGGAAAATCTTCCAGGATACCTAGAGTTCCTGAAACACTTCCTGGTCCTTGGGTGGGATTTGGGGTGGGGGAGGTCTTTGTATTTATGCCAGAGGTGACTGCCTGCAAATTCAAACCGGCCTCCTTTGCAGAGCTCATCGTTAATACTCCTTCCCCCCAGCAACCTCCCAGAATTTGCTCTTTTTCCTCTTCCTTCAGTGTTTAGAACAGATGGGCACAGGAGCCTCTTCTTTGCTCCTGTGGCCTCCAGGGCACACGGGAGCACAGCCTTAGACATGGTACATTGCAATCATGAGAGAGCAACAGCAGCTGCGCTGGCTGTAAATTGCTGTGAACTTTACAGAATGGTGGACAATGGGAGGAGTGCCAAAACACAGACAGGTGCCTTCTTGATGTTCTAAAACGGAGGAAGAGAGGATTCACAAAATGACAGGGCACGATGATGGTAATCCCTGTCAAAATTCTAGCAGCGATTCTTAAACACATGGTTTAGAAGCCTTATTTAAAAACCAGGAGTCTGGGGGCACCTGGGTGGCTCAGTGGGTTAAAGCCTCTGCCTTCGGCTAAGAGTCCTGGGATTGAGCCCCGCATCGGGCTCTCTGCTCAGCAGGGAGCCTACATCCCCCCCCCCCCCCCCCGTCTACCTGCCTCTCTGCCTACTTGTCATCTCTGTCAAATAAATAAATAAAAATCTTTAAAATATATATATCTTTAAAATAAACAAACAAACAAACAAATAAATAAAAAGCAGGAGTCTGGGGGCACCATGGTGGCTCAGTGGGTTAAAACCTCTGCCTTCAGCTCAGGTCATGATCCCAGGGTCCTGGGATTGGGCCCCACATTGGGCTCTCTGCTCAGTGGGGAGCCTGCTTCCTCCCCCTCCCGCTTCCCTCTCTGCCTGCTTGTGATCTCTGTCTAATAAATAAAATCCTAAAAAAAAATAATAATAAAAAGCAGGAGTCTGTATTTTCACAGAGTCAAATCATATCCTATCTACGGCTCTAACCTGTTTTTTCCCTTGTATTTGGAAATGATTATGGATTCACAGGAAGTTACTAAAAAAAGGATTTTCCTTTTTGATAGGGTAAGGAGGCTGGTAGATTTCAACACTGTGGATCTTGATTTCAGCAAGCATTGGTGGGCGTCTTGTAGCCCCTGGCTGGCCATTTTTGATGCAGGCCTTTCGTTTCACTTCATATGTAAGCATGTGAAGAACAGGACTCATGTCTGCTTTGTCTCTGTATCTCCACAGCCCTTTGCAATGAAGGGTGTTAAGAAGTTCTTCTGCTATTGAATAAGACCGTTTCTAACCAGGTAAGAAAATGCCAGCTGACTGTATAGTTAGGTGGATCCACATCTTGGTCAAACATTATACTTGGGGAAGATTTATGAGCAGACTGGCATCTTCCTGGAAACATGATACACAGTGGGACTGAGTCTGCTGGCCTAGTCTGTGCACTTTATCAACATCTTGGAGGAAGATGCAAAATCAGGAGGACAAGAATTAAAATTTACAGTCACCCTGAACTGGATGCTGTGCTAAACCAATAAAATGAACTATAATAGGGTTTCATAGGGGCCCTAGGGACCAACTGCATTAAGACAGGATGTAGGGAGACCTAGATTATTTGACTGCCCACTGGAGATCTGTCTGAGTTGAGCAAACCACAGATGTGGGCTGCTAAGGAAGCAAACAGTCTCAAGCCTGGATTGATCAAAAGAAGGGAGAATCCTTGCTGGAAATGAATGGTTCTAATCATTGCTTCTGATTGTTCTAATTGTATAATGGTCCTAATCACCTTGTTTCAACACTAGAGGAATGACCAGTTGTACTGAACTCACTGGAAATGGACAGTCATGTGTTTATGGCGTCTGCACTGACCTTTGAACCCAACACACACACACACACACACACACACACACACACACACACACACGCCTGAGGCAGCTCTCCTAAGGGGTGAACTTTGTTGTTTTCCTCTGGGTAGAGCTCATTTGTTTTCAACAAACCCTTCTGTCCTTCTCACTGAATTCCAGAGTCATTGTTCTCCACAGAAACCCAGACTAGGAGCCCCCACTGGTGCCAAGGCTGTGACCCACAGAGGTGAGGAACCCGGTCAGCTGGCCCCTCACTTAAGGAGGAGTGTCTGGTTGTGGCCACAATTCCTTTATACCAAGGGGCAGGGAGCCCAGGGCTCTCCATGTTCAGGGGCTCGGTGGTTCCTTTTCGTGGCTGCCATCAGCACAGGCTCCTCAGGGGAGGAGCGACAGGGCCTCTGGGCACCCGCCCCACGTCTCCCGACCCTTGGGAGCTGGCCTCCCCCTGCTGAGGGTCCCACTGGTCCTCTGCTCTGCCGCAGACCCTCCCCACTCCAGGCAGGTAGGGCCGGGGCCCCAGCGTACCCCCCTGGCCCCCGGCCTCTCCCGGGCTGCTCCTCCGGCACAGGGGAGCAAACGACCCCTCTGACCTTGAGGCCGCGCTGGAAGGTAGAGATGGACAGCAAGGCCAGGTCCTGCTGCTCCTCGGCGTAGCGCACCAGGTACACGTACACGAGCTTCTTCACCTGGGGAGGGCGGTTTCTCAGCGGGATCGTGTCCCCCGCACCCCAGGAGATGTCACCACCCGCGGGCTGTGGTCCCGGGGACCAATTCTTCCCGTGGGGGGGGAGCGTCCCCAGTGTGCCCAGGTCCTCCGCTCGGGCCCACGCAAACAGTGACTTCTCCTGAACCGAGCGCGCTCTGAGCAAGCCCAGCCTGGGGGGCTGGACTGTCCTCCTCACCCCAACTAGCGGGAGCGTGGGGACCCCTCCTGGGAGGCGCTCACCTCTATGTTCTTGCAGGCCACGTTCTTCACCACGGCGGGGAACAGGTCGGAGGCGTTCTTTCCCCGGGCGATCATCTGGGGCGTGGGGCCAAGGGAGGGGGAGGAAAAGCGGGGAGGCCCACGCTTACCACGGAAGGTCCGCAGGGAGCCGAGGGGAGCTGCTCTCTGATCCCTGCCCCCCACCCCGAGGTCGCCTTCCTCACTCACAGCCACGATCCTCTTCATGGCCTCCAGCTTGAGGGAATCCTTGTTGGTGTCCAGCATCTCCTTTAGGTCGTCATGCCTGGCGGGTGCGGGAGGTACGGGAGGTCAGCAGGGGGCACCCGTCCGGAGCCAGGCAGGAAGAAGGGACCTGGGCAGGGGAACTGGGGTCGGGAGAAACGGGGGCCAGCCCATGGTACGGGATCTGGGTCCCCCTCCAAAGAGATGTTGAAGTCTTAACCCCGAGGACCCCAGAAGGTGACCCTCTTTGGAAACGGCTGCCACAGTTGTAATGAGGAGGAAGTCACACGGGAGTATGGCCGACGCGGTGTTTCTGGTGTTCTTCTCAGAAGGTGGCCATGTGGACAGACGCAAGGGATGCCAGGTGAAGGCAGAGAATTGGGGTGATCCATCTCCACGTCAAGGAACACCAGGGATTGCCAAGAAACCGCCAGAAGTCAAAAAGGGGCAAGGATCCCTCCGCAGGTTTCAGAGGGAGCGTGGCCCTGCAGACCTGCCTTCTGGCCTGCCAGCCTCTGACTGTGAGACAACACACTTGTTCTGAGCGACGCACTCTGGGGCTCTGTGTTACGGCATCACTAGGAAACCCCTACAGGTGGGGACCCAGAGCTGGAAGAGCAAAGGTCTGGGGTATCAAAAGTAGGGGCCCCACCCAGAAAATGGCCAGTTGGAGAGAAGGGAAAGCTCTGGAGCTCATGGGAAGCAATCAGTGTCCAAACAGGGACAGAATGTTCTTGCCCCAGCCCAGGTGTGTTCCTGGGTCCGGACTCCACAGATTGACCTAACTCCCAGGACTGGACAGGTCCCAGGGCTCCAGAAATCTCTTGAGATGCCCTCAGAACAAAAGCCAGAGCTGTCACTGAACATTCAACGGGGATTCCAGGAAGTTATAAAACTGTCCTGGGAGAAATAAATGAAGATTTGAATAAATGACCCCGGCACACGGCTGAAAGGAAAAGGGGTCGTCCTCAGGCCAATACATAAATTCCATGCACTGTCCAGTGAAATTTCAATGAAGGCATTTTGTCAAACTTCCTGACATGGCAGCAAAATTTGCCTGGAGCTCCAAAGAATAATTTGGGGAAGAAGGGAACAATGGGGTAATGACAGGCAGCTCACCCTCTGGGAGCTGCAAACACAAAACAGGGCAATGACAAAAACTCCATGGTACCAGTCTAAAAACAAAGTCAAAGGTCCTAGGGGACGATTTCATCAATAGGTCTGAATTGGTACATTAGGAACAAGTAACCCACCAGTGGAAGGAAGAACCTTTCCTTCCCGCACATGCATGCTGCTGGGACAGCTGCTGTGCAGCAAAGCATTGAGCTGGTCCACATTTGGCATCCCAGGCCAAAAGAAACTCCACATCTGTGATGAATTGTGAAATGATTCTTAAACATAGAAGTGGAAGGGGAAATTCTTCTTTCCAAGGTCATAAAGTTATCAGTAACCAGGTGGCTAAGGTTTAATTTTTTTTTTTAACTTTGATATATGAAATTACATTAAAGAAAAAAAAAATAGGGCAACTGTATTTGTTTGCTAGGGCTGCCGTGACAAAGCATCACCCACCAGGTGGCTTAAACAACCTAAATTGAGTTTCTCACAATTTTAGAGGCTAGAAGTCTGAGATGGTGTCAGCGGGCGTGGTTTCTTCGGAGTCCTCGCCCCTTGGCTTGTGGATGTCTGTCTTCCTATATCTGCACAGAGTCTCCCCACCCCTGTGTGTCCCTATGTCCAAATTTCCTCTTCTTATAAGGACACCAGTCAGACTGGATTGGAGCCCTAAAGACCTCATTTGAACATAATCACCTCTTTAAAGACCCCTTCTCCAAATACTGTCATATTCTGAGGTACTGGGGGTTAGGATTCCAACACAGGAATTTGAAGGGGACACAATCCAGTCTACAATAGCAACAGAAAGGAAAATATTGGGGATGTGGCAAATTAAAATGAAGTACTGATATCAATTTAAGGTCTACATCCAGCATTCACTGTCACGGCTGCCGCAAGCATAGCCACCCTCTGCTTGCCCTCCCAAGTAGACATAGCCCTGAGCTGTAGCTCCCCAATCCATGAGTAGAGTACAGTCTGGTATTCCTTGGCCAGGTATCCTTGTGCAGTGAACAACCTGCCCAACCATGCTCAGTGGAACATAGGACTAGGGGCTGGTGGTCAAAGACGTGAGCAGAGAACTACAAATAAACTCATGGGAAAAAATGTGTCTGTACACAGCTGATACAGTTGTGGGACAACTGATGTGCTCATGTGTCACCAAAACAGTTCCAAAATGTGGTGAGCAGCTGTGTGTGGGGTCCTGCACGGTTCTCTCCTCTCCCAGACGATACTCTGATAACCCATAGCTTGTGACCCGGGCTAGAAAGGAATCATCAACGGTAGAAATTAAAAAGCAGTGAAACATTTAGAAACAATAGAAAATCAGAAGTAGGGGGGAGCAGTGAGAGCGGGGAAGAGCAGGACGATGGTCGCAGGCAGGCACGTGTGATGCTGCTGCAGGGAGATGCGTAAGGACGGAGGCTCAGGGGAAGAGAAGACGGGACGGCTGCCGCGCTCCTGCTGCATCCTGCAGGAACACCTGCGCGCCTCCACACGTGCAGAAAGGACAGAAGTGGGGCTTAGAGATGGATGTTCCAAGGCTTTTAGGAAGTGTCTTTCCTGAACAGATTTTCTGAAGGAAAGCGAAGTAGAAAGATGAGGCTTTCCAGAACACAGAGGATTTGCTAGCTTCACATGAAGGCCAAAGATGTGCAGCCCCAGCCGTGTTGATCTAAAATTCCCTCACGTGGGGGATACCCCCCAAACCAGAGGGTCCTCTCACTCCCCCAAACACAGACCTGAAGGTCAGTTCCCAAGGGGCAGAGCTCAGAGGAAGAGGGACAGACGGTGCAGCCGCGGTGGACAGCACCGCAGCTGCGGTGCACGGGAGGGGAGGGAAAGCCGGGCCCCAGCGTCCCCAGGGGACAAACGCCCACCACTGAACTGCCAGGTCCTTCCACACGTACACCTCACGGTCAACTCACGTCACCAACAACTACACACGCAACACCCTCCCCCCACCGGCACCATCCACACACGTACCACACACACTCCTATATGTCCCCCACAGCTCCCTCCATAGACATGCCCACCCCCACCACAGACACACACACCTGCACCCCAGACACACACAATTCAGACGCAAACCCACCCACGCCCACAAAAGCCTTCTGCAGACACACACCCACAGCCCCCAGAGAAACCCACGGTCACAGACCCACACACCTCCCGTTCAGACTCTTCCCACAAAAACACTCTCCACGTGTAAGCCCACATATCCACCAACACACACTTCCCCTACACATCCCTAGGCACCCACAAACACAGACACACCCCACAAGACCTCTCTGTTCTCCGCCACGCCCTCATCTAGACACGCACAACCCACACAACGCAGCCCCCCATGCCTCCTCTGCCACACACGACATACACAGATGCCCTTGGACAGAACTGTCACTCCAGGCTCATTCCCCAGTGTCCAGCGGACTCCTGGTTGAGATTCTGGATGAATTGAGGCTTCTAGGATCAAACACACACAGCCTCATGGATCCTTTGGCCTCCTTCTGAGGGGTCAGCCTGGGTCGACCTCCCCGGGAGCAGCTGGAGTTTGCCGGGTCCCCTTTCGCTCTGGGTGTTCTCTAAAGCAGACTGCCTCACGCCCGGGCATCCTCGCCACTCCCAGAAATGCCACAGGCCCCTGTCAAATGCCCCAGGGCACCGCTGCAGTGCCCATACCGCCCCAGCCTCCTGGCCTAGTGCCTGCACCCCAGGCCCTGGAGGCTCCGGGCCAGGCCCAGGGGAACTGAGGGAGCAGAGGGACTGGGGGTAGACAGCACACAGAGCAGGACCCCCCAATGCCCACTAACAGACAGCAGCTCCTTCCTAGGATGGGCCCACTCCGGGCCCCACGTCTTCATAGCACCAGCTTGTGTGCCCAAGAGGGAGAGGAAGCAAGGGATACATAGCGAGGCTCTGAAGCCTGGAAACTCCAGCCTCCCGTGGTCAGATCCCCTTACACGGCCTTCACTCTGACCTGTCCCCTGGCCTGGCCTGAGGAACTCTCCAGGGGCCAGACAGGGGGCAGAACCTGGCACTGAGGCCAGCCGTGCTCACCGCCCCCTTGATATACACCTTCCTCCCTCTCACCACCCAAACCCCAATCTACCAGGTGGGCCTTAGCCTGTCTCAGAACCTCCCCTGAAGCCCACCTGAGCCAGGACCGGGGATGGGGGGGGGGGGGGACAGGTCAAGGTCGGATCACAACATTATCCCTCTCCCTGAGAGCTGCCGGAGTTAAGTTCAGCCCCCTCATGCCCTCAGCCCCCACACTGTGCCCCTGACACCTCCCCCGGCCCTCAGGACCCTAAATCCCAGCTGGGTCCTCCTCCTGAGGAGCTGGGATGGGGAAGAGTCTGAGCTGAGAGCAGCGGCTGCCCACCGCTTCCTTCCCAGGGTCGGGAGAGGGTCCCCAGGAGTCCTCTGTACCTCAGCAGCTGGCTCTGGCTCTGGCTCTGGCTCTGGCTCTGGCTCTGACTCTGGCCAGGCTCTGGGCAGGGTCCCTCCGGGGGCTCTTCCGGGGCTGTGTCTTCCTCCGGGGCCTGCAGCCACCGCAGCTCCTCAGGCTGCAAGGCCTGGTACCAAGGTGGGGGCCCGCCTTCAGGGCCCAGCACGGGGCTGGCGGCCTCCTGGTCAGCCCCACAGGCCCCTCTGCCCCCCGCCCTCCCCGCGGCCCCCGGGAGCTGCAGGAACCGCTGCATTGGGCACCGCCAGGTCCTGTTCTGAGATGAGACTGAGCTGACCCGGGAGCCAGGGACGCCTGTCGCTGTCCTAGACAGCCCGCCCCCGAAACTCGGAAACCAGACACGGGCAGGGAAGGAGGCTCTGGTTTCCTTTTCACTGCTCAGAGACAGGACTCAAGAGGGGGAGGAAGGTAGGGAGTGGGGACTAAGACACCCCAATCTCTGGCCAGGGGGTAAGTGGGGCAGGGGAGAGCTGATCCAGACAGAGGGGAGGGACACCCTCCTCACCTCCACTCTCCGGCCACATCTGGACCTTGGCCTCTCTAGAACTGCTCTTCCTCAGAAATCCTGAGCACCTCCTGCCCACTCTGACCCGACCCCAGAGCCAGGTCCTCGATTCCATCCTTCCTATGGGCCTTCTCTGATCTCTACTTCCTCCCTCCCCGGCCCAGGGGGTTCTGCCCCCTGGCTCCAGCTGCTCTCTCACTCACACCCCTGGCCCTCCTGTCCGTGCTGCCCCTGCCCCGCCAGGAGTAGCTGGCTTTATTTGCTGCATTTCAGACCCCCTCGAAGTGCCTCAAATCCCCGCCCACAGCCTTGCTCTCTTGCTCTCAGAGCTTCGCCACCTGCTTCTCACAGCAAATGAAAGGCCCCAGACAAAATCCCCAACACCTGCCCTCCTCCCCGGGGCAGCAGTCCTCCTCAAAGCCAGCTCCGCTCCAGCTCTGTGCGCCTCGCCTCCCACTACCCAGGGGCCACGGAGCCTTCAGTTCCCTTCAGCCTCTCCCACACTAGTTAGACTTGCTCTCCCATCCTGATAATAAATTAAAAAAACAGCAGCAGTTAGACTTGCTCTTCCATCCTGATAATAAATTAAACAGCAGTTAGACTTGCTCTCCCATCCTGATAATAAATTAAAAAAATAACAGCACAAATAAAATAAACAAACCTTCTCAAACCACTGATCTCCTCAGGGAACTTTTTTTCTCTCCCCTTCACAAACTTCCAGAAAGCAAATTTCCCATTTGCTGTGTTTGATCTATTCACCTCTTATTTGCTTCTCTACTCACTGTCACTGGTTTTAGACGCTGATAAGAATTTAGGGCTGAGGGGCCATGACGTCTGGAACTTACGTGGTTCAGCCAAAATTGCTGATGGCTAGAGGGTTATACAAACCAAATATGGCAGAATGTCAACAGTGGTTGGATGGAGATGGTGGATATTCTGGTACTCCTTATATCACGCACTCAATTTTTGTTTGTTTAACATTGCTCATATAGAATGCTGGGGAAAAATTATCTAGCTCCCCCTCTTCGGACTTGGCCAGACTCGTCCCCCAGGACAGGAGGTAGGGAGCAGAGCGGGGTTGACCTGCTCTTTGTCAAACCAACAGTCATAATTTCTTTCCCTTGTCTGTGTTGACCTTGCTGGTGGCCTCCTCCGTCTTGAAAGCACATTCGGTTTTCCTCCTGTCTTTGGTTTACTTTTCCTCAAGCACCTTCAAACACTTTCCCCTGCATTCTGGTCGTGCCTAACGTCTGCATCTTCCCAGTTCATCTCTGCACTTTCTGCACGCATTTCATCAACTCTCCCTGAGTTACCTTAACTTCCTTCTGTGGCTTTGATTAATGCATATGTTAATAACCTCTCCTGCAATCCCAGCTACCTAATAGGCTTGAATATATCCCTCAGAGCTAACAATCTGTCTGTCAAAAGCTGGGCTCAGCATTATTTTCACCAACTTGTAACGTCTTTATTTCCAATAACACTGTACGGTGCTACCATCTACCCAGTTACAAGAAATAGTAACCTGGGGCACCTGGATGGCTCAGTGGGTTAAGCCGCTGCCTTCGGCTAAGGTCATGATCTCAGGGTCCTGGGATCGAGTCCTGCATCGGGCTCTCTGCTCAGCAGGGAGCCTGCTTCCTCCTCTCTCTGACTGCCTCTCTGTCTACTTGTAATCTCTGTCTGTCAAATAAATAAATAAATAAATAAATAAATCTTTAAAAAAAAAAAAAAAGAAAAAAGAAATAGTGACCTGAGTATTACCCTTATCTTCTCCCCACCGTTAAGCATCAGGTCTGTGACTTCTACTGCCTCAGAGGTCCTCAAATCCTCTGCCCCTCCCACAGTCTAGACCACCCTCCTGTCCCCCTCCCTTGTCTCCTGCTCAAACCAGCATACCCCCAACGCCTTCTCCACAATCCAGCCGAGAATCCTTCTAAAACGCCAGTCTGAGATCACCTGCTCTTGGTGAGCCCTTGGCATCCTCCCAACCCTCATTTCTGGTCACTCCAGGGGCTTGCACACGATTCGGGCCATATTGTATTAGCACCTACAACACGCGTGACCTGGCTCCCCACCTCCCTACAGGCTCTTTCCTCTGCCTGGAACATCCCTCTCTCTCCCCTCCCTCTGTCCTCCACGGATAGGGACCAGCTCCTAGCATCCCTCCGACGCTCCTGTAATACGGATTCTTCCCCTGTGCTCTCCTCTAGAGCAGCCAGAGGACGAGGACCGAGGGCTGTCTCAGGTTCACGCCTGTATTCACAGGGACTAGGAGGAGAATGGACACAGCAGCCCCTTACAAATGCTTATTTCAGGATTTACAAACAAACGAAAGAACCAACGAGTGAGCCGAAGGTGGGGGTTTGGTGGTAGAAGGGTAGGCGGTCCAGGTGGGGCTGATCTCTAGGGTCAAGGTGGGAAGCAGGAGTGTGTGAGCACCGGCCAGATGGGAGGAGATGGGGGCGCGAGCGCGGGGCCAGAATGAGGTAAATGGATTTGTAGGAGCGGCCAGGCCTGCGAGGTTCCGAGGGCCCCAGCGCGGGCCTTCCCAGACAGGCCCCAGACTCAAGCTCAGGGACGCTGACCCCTCCCCCGCGACCTCCTGGAGCCGGCTCGCCCGCGCGAAATCGGCGGGGAACCTGTAGTGCAAACCCGCAGACCCAGGCACGCCCGGGCCGGAGGGCCGGCCCCTCCCCCGCCGGCCTGCAGCCCCTCCCGGGGTCCCGGCTGGGTCTTGGCGCCGGGCGCCGGCGCGGGGGAGGGGGGGTCTCCGGGGCCCGGCCGCCGCGGGAGGGGGCAGGGCGGGCTTCCGGTCGGCGCGGCCGGGGCGCTGTCCATGGTGCCGGCGCGCCGCGGGCTCCCTCACCGCTTGTAGTCGGAGGAGAAGATGCCGCCGCTCGCCGGGTCGTGGCCGTACTCGGGCTCCCCCGGGCCGGCGGAGCCGCCCTTGTCCTCGCCGTAGGCGGGGGCGGCCGACATGGGGCTGCCGGGCAGAGCGCTTCGCCGGGGCGGAGGCTGGGGCCGAGGAAGCGAGCGCAGGCCGGGCTCCGCAGAGGCCGCAATCTGCGCGAGCGGAGGCAGCGCGCGGATTTATCAATCAGCGCCGCGCCGTGAGGCTCTTAAAGGCACCCGGGCGTGCGGAGCGGAGGGCGTGTCCACGGAGGGGGCGGGGCTGTGCCGCGGGGTCTGGGCCCGCCCCCACTCTCGGAAATCCCCGCCCCCTCCCCTTCCCGGGAAAGGAGACCCCTGTCCTTTTGAGGGATTCGATGCACCTCCGCGTCCTGAGGAGGGACAGCCTTCCCTCACCCTCCCGACCACAGGGTCTTGGTGGAAGGTCCCGACCACCCGGCTCCGCTCATTCCAGACACAGCCACATATGCTCCCCCGGGGCAGTGGAAGGAAAGCCGGGGACTGAAGAGGAGGCTGTGTCCCCGTGCTGGGGGTCCTAGAGCGGGAAAGAGGCACAGTACCCAGAGACCCGCTTCGGAGACCAAGGACGGTCCTGCTCCCAGCTACATATTTCCTAGAAAATCTGGGCCCCTCGGATGGTGCCTTGGTTCCTCACCAGGAAGCCAGGGGACTTCCTGGACCTGACAGAATTTAAGGAGGTTTTGTCCGTGGGAGGAGCCTACAGCCCGCTGTAGGCAGAGAAATGGAGACTGAATAGAAGGGACAGTGAACCCTGAACTCATCTTTGCAAAATAGTTTAATGACCATTCTGAAGCCCCAGTACACAGTCAGGAGGGCCTAAGGCCACACCTAGTCCACACTCAAGTTCAGGTCCACCGACATCTAGAAAGGAAGGGAGAGAGGAAGAAACTGGGTTAAGGTTTGGTGTGACAGGCAGGGCTCCTGGATCATGTCAGGCCTCCAGCTCAGCTGCCAAGGCCCAAAGTACCCCCAAGGAGAGGTGGCCTGGATCTAGAGAGAAAGTAGTGACCAGGTTTTGGGAAAGGGGTGAGATCCAGTTGGGCCCGAGTTTGGGCCATCGGGTTGGATGGCTGAGGTCTCTTGGCTGGGTTTGGAGGAGGAGGAGGAGGAAGAGGAGGAGGTGGTGAGGAGGGCTTGACTTGGAGAGCAGGAGTTCATAGGGCTGAGTCTTGATCTAGACTAGGTACCAGGTGTGGGATCAGAACCAGAATCTGTGGGCCTGGGTGTAAAGGGCAAGAAAGATGGGCTCCGTAGGTAGGTTCTGCTGGGGGAATGCAAAAGAGGCTTAACAAGGACCAGCAGCGTCCGGGTTTGGAAGCAGGTAGGCTGGCGGAAATCGATGTGCCCAAGATCTGTGAGCTGGGGCCTTCCTGGAGTGGGCCCAAAAGAGTTTTAGAGAAGTGGAACTTCGAGTTGGCAGGCCTGCTTTGTTTCTGGGTGCTTTGGGTCCGGCAGAGTAAAGTGGATCTTGGGTTTGAGGTTAGCCCTGTTTGTTAACTGGCTGTGGAGGCGGAGGCGGGGTGGGGTCGTGGCTGGGTAACGGAGCCACACTCACCGAGCTAACAGGACTGCCGTCTATTCGCAGGGGGTCCAGGGTGGGCCCGGGGCCGAGCAGACGCAGCGCAAAGTGCACGCAGTTGCTGCGCGTGGGGTGGTAGGGGGGCGGGTCGGCATCCATGGCCTCGCGCACACGGCGCTCCAGGCCCACCGGGTCAACGCCGCCACGTCTACGCAGCACACGCCACAGCGAGCGGGAGCGCTGCAGCGGGCGCTGCCCCTGTTTGGATACAATGCCTTCGCAGGAGCCCAGAAACGCGTGAGGCCCTTGGCTGGCGACATTCCTCCCTACAGGGATGGCCCAATGGCTGTAGATCAGAGCCGGGGTGGGTCCCGGGACCCTAGCCCTGTGATCCCGCTCCCAAATATCCCAGGACTTGGGGGTCCTGAGCCCCATACCCTGCGGGACAAGTACCCTTCTCCAGAGACGCGCGCCTCCAGCCTGGGACCTGCAGTTTTCATTCCCGTGGGCCCCACCCACGGGTGGCGCAGGGCTGCGACCGGCAGCCTCTCTTCGCAGACTGGGGCCGTCATCTCAGCCGGAGATGCTCACCTTCGAAATGGATGATCTCCCCGCGGCCACAGTACACTCCCACGTGGGCCCCGCACCAGCGTCCGGTGGGGGACAACAGCCTGAACAGGAAGAGGTCTCCCGGCTCGGGCTCCTTGCCTTCCAACTCCACCGCCTCGAAGTGCCGCCCCAGGAAGGCCTCAGACAGGAAGAACTTAATGGTGCTCACTGCCCCTGTCAGGGCCTGAGAGGAAACAGGGCCCCGACCACTGGGCATTTGCACAGGCTGGGGTGCAGGGGGAGCCGGTTCCTTCCCCTGGGCGTCAGGTCCGCTGGGCCTCCGGGGGCTCAAGGAGACCTGGCCCAGGGCCAGGCCTCACTAGCCCACCTGTGCCTCTGTGTGCTGAATTCCAGAAGTCTGCACATCACGGGTAAACCCTGCCTGGAGCCACCACTAAGAACCCCTCAATTCCCAACAATGGCGACCGCCTCCTCATCCAACCTTTTCTTCCCATCCTAAATTTCAGCCTTTCCACTCCCCTCCCCCACCCGGAGCTCTCCCTTCCTCAACGGGTCCCATCTTGACATTCCCTGGAGGCAACAGGCGGACTCGGTGGACCCGAGTCGAGCAGAAGGCCTGAAGAAACAGAAACCTGAGTGACATGCAGACCTGAGACAGACATCTCCTCTGGGGACTGAGTGGTCTAAGTCCCCTCCAACAGCCTCGGCGGCAAACATCTATTGAGCAGCTGGTCCTGTGATGCTTAATACCATTTTACAAGAGAGGTACAGTACCCCTGTTTGCAAGTTGAGGAAACTGAGGCTGAGGTTCTCCATTGCCTGAGTGCACACAGCTCTGGTCACCTTTACCTCCCTTTCCTCTGTAAGGAGGTAAGAAGGCCATTGAGTTCCGGTTTGTCCTATCGCCTGGGAACAGAGCACTCTGGGGACTTGGAAAGATGGCCCCCTGGGCCGTGCCGGAGATGGGGTCTGAGACAGTGCCCGGGAAAGAAGGGGAGAAGAGGGCCCGTTGAGCACTGACTAATCCCAGGCTGGCAGAGGACCTGGGAGAAGGTCCCAGGGCTCTGGGTATCTTTGTTGGGACGGAGGGGCTTGACTCCGGCGGATTCAACAGGGATGGGAAGGAACCCCGTGAAAACGAGGAGTGGGCGGCCCAGGCCCGAGCTGCAGAGTGCCAACCACTGCGTGTCCAGTTGCTCCGGTCCCTGACACTTGCGTTTCCTTCCTAGCCCTCGTCTCCAGTCCCCTCTACTTATTCCTGGGGGAGTCTCATTTTCCCAGACTGGAAGCTGTGGCACACTCAGGTGAGCAACTCATCCCCGATTGCCTGGAACTTTCCAGGTTTTTAAAATTGAAAGTTGCGGGGCGCCTGGGTGGCTCAGTGGTTAAGCGTCTGCCTTGGGCTCAGGTCATGATCCCAGGGTCCTGGGATCGAGCCCTGCATCGGGCTCCCTGCTCAGCAGGAGGCCTGCTTCTCCCTCTCCCACTCTCCTGCTGTGTTCCCTCTCTCACTCTCTGTCAAATAAATAAAATCTTAAAAAAAATAAAAATAAAATTTAAAGTTGCACATCCCGAACCCAGGAAAACCTGGATGGTCACCCTAGACTCCAGTCTCTCCACGTCCTTGGACTTCAGGAGACCACAGTCATGGTCATGCTTTCTGGCAACACACCACGTAGGGCGGGCACTTGGGTCCTGCTGCCCCCCCTCCCACTTTATCATTAGGCCAAGTCATGGTCACAGCTGTGCCCCGGGCCTCTGAAGCAGCAGACATCCCACCTGGGGAGACAAGACAAGTTGAGGATTTCTGCTCCGGTTACCTGGGACGTGAAGCTCATCTAGAGAGAAAACAAAACAAAACAAAACAGCTACCACCACCTGACCGCTTAGGAGGGAGGGTTCCAGCCGCCGCCCCTCCCCCTGAATCCCCCTAGGCTGTGCGCGCTGTGTGTGGGGCTGTCCATGCACAACTCTGCATTTCTTGTGCCCCTAAGTCTGAAGTCCTGGATGCAGGACAGGGAGACCGAATCCTGGCTGAGCCACTTCCCTCTATGGGACATACACACACGACTTCCTCCCTGCGGGCCTCAGCTTCTCGTTTGCGAACAGGGTCCGATAAGCTCAGAAGGCTGGGCATCACAGGCCCATTGTGAGACACTGAGAGCCCTTTGTGAGCTGGGCAAGGAGAGACGGGCGGTGTTTGTTGATCTTTGGTCCGCTCCGGAGCAGACTGAGTTAGAGAGGTGGGGGGAAGGCATCTTTCCCAGCTCAGAGAAGAACAATGAGCCCTTAGAGGCTGGCTGCCTCCGTGACCCCTACCCCGGAGCTCTCTGAGAATTACCCAGTTGGAAAGGCCCTGGCAGGCAGGGCCCCACCCAACTCTCCCTCTGAAAGTTTCCAGTGGTGGTGGGGTCATGGGGCACTTTGGCCACTGCCAGTCGGGCCCTGGAATTTGAGTCAGGGTCTGGACGAGGTGTCCCTTCAGATAGTGGATCTAGGGCTACATGCGGTGCTCCATCCATAGTATCTATTGCCAAAAACTATGCTAAAGCCCCACTGAGCCCTAATGACAAAATGTCCTAATGTCATAAAGGAGACACTGTTAATTCTTCCCATCTTACAGACACGGGAACCATGGCTTGGAGAGATTACCAAGCTTACAGGCTCGTAGGTGGAGAAACCAGGATTCAACCCCAGATGGTCTGGCTCTAGTGCCCTTGACCTTAACCACTGCACAGTATTGCCTCTTTCATGTTGCCAGCGCACGAGTGTCTCCCCTGCCCCCAGACCTCACCACCAGGCACTAGTTAATGCCAAGTACTGACCCCTTGTATCCTTCCTGATCTGGAGAAACAGCCGCCCTTCCCTTTGACTTTCATTGAACCAAGCCTCCACTTTTTTTGTGAGAAAGGAAAAGGACCAGGGCCCTGAAGCTGGGAGCCAGAGCCCAGTCCTGTCCTGATAATTCTGCCTCCTCTACTCCGCTGGGGCTTTGCTGACGGCCTGAGCTCTGCCTCCCTTCACCCTGAGGGTTTCGGGGGAACAGAATGATGAGGGTAGCCCTGCACCAGGGTGTCAGGCCCTCTCTCTGAGGCCCCTGCAGGACCTCAACCCAATGGGGTCCTGTCACTGCTGTTGTGGGCCAATGTGGTGGCCCTTGGTTCTGTGACTATAGTCTGACCCGAACTTCCGGCCCCTCCCATCCCCCTTCAGTATAGTCCCAGACACTGTTCCTCCGTGGGAGGCAAGAGTTTGGGGTCACTGCCCTTGGCTGTCACCTTCAGTCAGAACCAGGTTTGGGGCTCCCTCTTGGGGCAGAGCAGGTCCTACCCTTGAGCCCCCAACACCCTGCTCTGGCCCTTCCTGCTCTTACCAAGGGTTTGGTCACCTCCTCCCTCTTGGCACAGAGGAACCCCACTGGAATCCCAGCATCTACCCCAAGCAGCTTACCTTGCAGTGGCCGCACTCCACACCTTGCTGGGTGCTCTCCTTCTGTGGCCAGAGCAGGGAGGACAAGCCGTCTGTCCCTCAGGTAGACAAGGAAGCCAAGCAGGAAGCCCTGGGGCCCTGTCCTGAGCATTAAGGCCCCAGCCAGTTTGATAGCTGCACTCCAAGTGCCCTGTCCCCAACCTACTGAGGTCTGAGAAACTCTGTATTCCCTTTAAACGTGTTGAGACTTGCTTTACCGACTAACATATGGTCTATTTTGGTGAATATACCAAGTGCATTTAAAAATTTGTTTTGCTCATTTATAGTATTCTAGAAATACCAATTGGGTCAACATGGTTGATAATGTTCAGATCATCTATGTCTTTATTGATTTTTTGGTAGTTTTTCTATCAGTTGTTAAGAGAGGAAGGTTAAAACTTCCGACAATTGCAAGATGGTCTATTATTTCTCCCTTTAATTCTATTGAGTTCTGCTCTGTGGATTCTGAAACTTATTAGATACATAAACATTTTATGAGTGTGATGTCTGATGGGTTGACCTTATATCGTTATGAAAATGTTCCTTATCTCTGCTACTACACTTTGCACTGAAGTCTATTTCATCTGTTGTTGTTATGCTCCCTATTTGGAGTTTCTGTCTTTTACCGTCCTATTACTTTCAATTTGTTCTCTTTATATTTAAACTGCAGCTCTTGTAGACAGAATATAGTTAAATCTTGTTTTATTCATTTTGGTAATCTCTGCTTTTGAGTTAAACTGTTTAGCCCATATATATTTAATATAATAAATGATATGGCTGGACTTAGGTCTACCATTTTTTTTTAGTTCTTTTTGATTTTTTTTTAAAGATTTTATTTATTTATTTGACAGAGAGAGAGATCACAAATAGGCAGAGAGAGAGAGATGAGGAGAAGCAGGCTCCCTGCTGAGCAGAGAGCCCTATGCGGGACTTGATCCCAGGCCCCTGGGATCATGACCTGAGCCAAAGGTAGAGGCTTAACCCACTGCGCCACCCAGGCACCCCAGTTCTTTTTGATTTTTGTTCCTTTGCTCTTCCTTTCCTGTCTTGTTTCAATATACTCAAGTTTATCGTCATTTTATCTACTGTTAGCTCAACCTCTGTCTTAATTTTGAGTGTCTCTAAGTATTGCAATATACCTACTAAACTTTTTACAGTCTACTTAGAGATAATACCGTACTTCATGTAAAATGTAGGAGACTTGTAAACAAATGAGTCTATTTACCACTATCCCCTACTCTATCCTTTATGCTGTATTTATTATGTGTGTTTTAACTATATACTATAAAAATCAGAAGCTAATGTTCTAATTTTTGCTTTAAAGTGTCCTATCTCTTAGAGAAAGTGAGAAGACAAAAATAGTCTTTTGCATTTACTTCTGATCCTCTTCCGTTTTTTTTTTTTTTTAATTGAAGTCTACTTAATCTACAGTGCTCCGTACGTTTCAGGTGTACAATAAAATGATTGAACAACTCTGTGCGTTTCTCAGTGCTCATCAAGGTAAGTGTACTCTTGATCCCCTTTATCTACTTCACTGGTCCCTCCATCCCCTTCTTCTCTGTCAATACCGATTTGTTGTCTGTATTTTTTTTGTTTGGCCTCTTCATTCATTCGTCAAGGTTTAAGATTTTCTGATCTAATTTCTCTTTAGCCTGAAGAATTTCCTTCAGCATTCCTTGTACAGGTCTGCTGGCAATAAATTCTCTTAGATGATTTCTTTATCTGAAAAATATCTATATATCATCTTCATTCATTCTATTGGATGTAGAATTATTAATGATTTTTTTTCCCAGTACTTTAAATAAAGACTCCCCCCTCCCCCACTGTCTGACCTTCACTGTTTCAGGTGACAAGTCAATGAGAACTCCAACCATTGTTCTCCAGTATGTCATGTGTTTATCATTTTTGGCTGCTTTCAATATTTTATCTCTCTTTTCAGAAGTCGGATTGTCGGGCGCCTGGGTGGCTCAGTGGGTTAGGCCGCTGCCTTCGGCTCGGGTCATGATCTCAGAGTCCTGGGATCGAGTCCCGCATCGGGCTCTCTGCTCAGCGGAGAGCCTGCTTCCCTCTCTCTCTCTGTCTGCCTCTCCATCTACTTGTGATTTCTCTCTGTCAAATAAATAAATAAAAATCTTTAAAAAAATAAAAATAAAAAAATAAAAAAAAATAAAAAAAAAAAAAGAAGTCGGATTGTGATGTGTCTAAGAGTGGTTTTGTTCATATTTAATCTTCTTGCGGTTCCCTGAGATTTTGAATCTGAAAATTTTGTCTTTACAAAACGTAGGGATTTTTGTTGTTGTCATTAATTAATCACATTTTCCTACCCTGTTTTCTCTGAAAACTGGAACTCCAGTTAATGCCATCACCTGAATATTTTTTGATAGGTCATATTTTTTTTTTCAGTATTTTTTTTCTCAGTCCCTTGACTGAGAGGTCTCTTGATACTTGATTTCACTGACCCTTTTTTGGATTCCGTCGATTTGCTGTTAAACTCACTCATTGAATTTTTTATTTTATTTTCAGTTCTAGGTTTCTTTTTCTTTTCTCTGTTAAGATTTCTCTTTCATGTATCCATTATAACTTATTCCCTTAAACTCTCTTATAGATATTTATAATAGCTGCTTCAAATTCTGCTCCCCACAACATTTGGGGATTATTGCCATTCTATCAATTCTATTAATATTGAGTTACATTTGGAGGTGGGGCATCTCTAGGATTTTAAAAATGCGATAATGGACATTGGGTGGGGATGACACCTTATACAGAGTCTGGATTTTTTTTTGTATCTTCTGAAGAATGTTGATTTTTGTATTAGCAGGGAGTCAAATTAATAGCTGGAAACTGACCTTGTATTTGTGTAGTTTGGGTTCAACGTTTGTTATGGTGAGTTTAAGGTTCCTCATTATTATTAGAGTGAATGCCTTAATCCTGGCGGAGTCTTCCAAGATGTGGCCCCTGTGGGATTTCAGTGGACAATCTAAGACATTTACCCATGCCCCTCTGAATTTGTGAAAATCATACTATAAATCCTATCTCTCTTGGAGCAGGCAGCAGCTGAAATACCTGCCCTTCTCTTCCTGCCTTTGAGCTGTTGCTTTCTGCTGGACTCTTTGGGAGTTTCACCTAGTAGCTCTGCAGTATGGGGGTCACCCAAAGATTTGAGGGGATTTCATAAGCAGGTTTAGGGGATTTCCTCTCTGCAGATCCCTCCTTTCTGGGTATTCTCCCTCAATATCCAGCTGCTCTGGCAGCTGATCTGAACTTCACCCACTGATATCTTTTTTTTTTTTTTTTTTTTTTTTTTTTTTTTTTAACTATAGTTGCCATGATGTATATGACATTCCCGGGACTATCTATAACTGTGAGTCTGTGCCTTTTGACCACCTTTACCCATTTTTCCCAGTTCTCCACTAAAATCCACTGCTCTCTTAAGCCAAGAAGTCTGTGGCTTTCTGCAAGAGTTCTAGCCACCCACACTGCGCAGACTGGGGAGTGTCCTAAGGAGAAAGTTTTGTAAGGAGAGATCTCACCCAGTGCAGCTCAGTTCCTTCAAGGATCAAATCTCCAGGTTCTTTGAATTCTTGGTTACTCTCCAATTCTTCCAAATCATTTAAGAATTTTACTTTATTTTTATTTTTTAATAGTTTTTTTTTAAAGATTTTATTTATTTAATTGACAGACAGAGGTCACAAGTAGTCAGAGAGGCAGGCAGGGAGAAAGAGGAGGAAACAGTCTCTCCGCTGAGCAGAGAGCCCGATGTGGGGCTTGATCCCAGGACCCTGGGATCATGACCTGAGCCGAAAGCAGAGGCTTTAGCCCACTGAGCCACCCAGGTGCCCCGAATTTTACTTTTTTATTTTTATTTTATTTTTTTAAAATTTTTAAAAGATTTTATTTATTTATTTGACAGAGAGAAATCACAAGTAGACGGAGAGGCAGGCAGAGAGAGAGAGAGGGAAGCAGGCCCCCCACCGAGCAGAGAGCCTGATGCGGGACTCGATCCCAGGACCCTGAGATCATGACCCGAGCTGAAGGCAGCGGCTTAACCTACTAAGCCATCCAGGCGCCCCCGAATTTTACTTTTTTAAATGAACATTTAAAGTAAACTATTTTTGTTGTACATTGCTATGAATTTTAACACATGTATAGATTAATCATGGTCAAGATCGAGAACAGGTTTACCATCCCAAAGAACTAACCCATTAAATCATATTTGTATGGTCCACTTAGGACAATTAATGAACCAAAATTGGCACGTTATTTTTTTTTTTTAAAAGATTTTACTTATTTGAGAGCGCAAGCAAGCACAAGTGGGGGACAGTAAGAGGGTGAGCAGACTCCCCACTGAGAAAGAGAGCCCAACAGGGGGCTTGATCCTAGGACCCTGAGATCATGACCTGAGCTGAAGGCAGACACTTAACTGACTGAGCCACCTAGGTGCCCTGACACATTATTATTAACTAAGGTCTATTACTTCATTCAGATTTCCTTACTTTTTTGCCAAGATCCTTTTCCTATTTCAGGATTCCATCCCAGATACCATATAACATTTAGTCATCATATCTCTCTGGGCTGTTCTCAAAATGGTTTTGATTTGCCTTTCCTTCATAGGTTAAACATATTTTCATGTGCACACTTCTCATCTGTAAAATCTCGCTCAAGTTCACCATTTTATAATATACAATTTAGTGAGTTTTAGATTGTTCAAAAACATGCACAATAATCACCACTAATTACAGAACATTTTCATCACCCTCAAAAAATACCCTATATCCATGAAGCAGTCACTCCTGAATCCCCTTGTCCCCCAGCCACTAGGAACCACTAATCTTTTTGTCTCAACAGATTTGCATATTCTGGACATTTCATATGAATGGAATTATATAATCCACAACCTTTCGTGTCTGGCTTCTTTCACATGGCACAATGTTTTCAAGATTCATCCATGTGTAGCCTTTTTTTTATGGTCAAATAATACTATGTTATATGAATATACCATATTTTGTTTATTCATGCATCAGTTGATGGGCACTTGGGTTGTTCTCACGGAGTATTATGAGTAACTGTTATGAATATTTATGTACCAGTTTTTGTTGGAACTTATATTTTCAGTTCTCTTGGATAGATATCTAGGAGTGGAATTACTGGGTCATATGGTAATTCTGTTTAACTTTGTGAGGAACCATCCAACGGCTTTCCAAAGCAAACAGCAAATTTGCAAATATCCAAAGCAAATTACATTCTTACCAGCAATTTTCCAATTTTTCCACTTTCTTACTTATACTTGTTTATTTTTTTAATTATAGCAATCCTAGTAGGTTTGAAGTTGTATCTCATTGTGGTTTTGATTTGCATTTCCTTAATGACTAATGATGTTGAGTATCTTTGCATGTGGTTATTGGCCATTTGTATATTTTCACTGGAGAAATGTCTATTTAATACCTTTGTTGATTTTTAATAGGGTTGTTTTTATTTTTAGGTTATTAAGAATGCTTTATATATTCTGGCTACTAGTCTTGATCAAATTATAGTCCATAAATATTTTCTCCCACTCTGTGGAGTGTGTCTTTTCACTTTTTTGATATATATAAAAGTTTGACACCTGAAAGTTTTCCACTTTGGTATAGTTCAAATTTTATTTTTTAATTTTGTTGCTTGTACTTTTGGTGAAGAAAGTATTGATAATACAGAGTCACAAATTAACAGCTGTGTTTTCAGACTCTTCTAACTTAAACGCTCAGGCCTCTTACCCACTTTGAGCTAATTCTTGCATACGGTGTAGGGCAAGGGTCCGACCTCATTCTTTCACACGTGGATTTACGGTTTTCCTAGCACGACTTGTGGAAATAGTCTTTTCCCCACTGAATAATCTTGGGACTTTTGTTGAAAATCAATTGGCCATAGTTGTATGAGTTTATTTCTGGACTCTGAATTCGATTCTGCTGATCTATACGGTTATACTTATACTGGCATCACACTGTCTTTATTATAGATTTGCTGTAGGCTTGAAGTAGGGAAATGGGAATCCTCCACCTTTTTTTTTTTTTTTTTAAGACTGTTTTGGGTAAAGTCTCTTGCAATCCTATATGAATTTTAGAATCAGCTTGTCCATTCCTTTAAAAAAAAAAAAAGGCAGTTGGGATTTTGATTGGGATTGTGTTGAATTTGTAGATCAGTTTGGGAGAGTACTGCCCTCTTGTCTTCCAATCTATGAAAATGGGATGCCTTTCCATTTATTTAAATCTTCCTTAGTTTCTTCCAACACTGTTTTGTGGTTTTCAGTGTACAAGTTATGCTCTTCTCTGTAAAAAATAATTACTAAGTATTCTTTTTGATACTATTGTAAATGAAACAGTTTTCTAAATTTCATTTTCTGTTCATTGTCAGTGTACGGAAATGCAACTGAGGGGCGCCTGGGTGGCTCAGTGGCTTAAGCCTCTGCCTTCAGCTCAGGTCATGATCCCAGGGTTCTGGGATCAAGCCCCACATCGGGCTCTCTGCTCAGCAGGGAGCCTGCTTCCCCCTTTTTCTCTGCCTGTCTGTCTACTTGTGATCTGTCAAATAAATAAATAAAATCTTAAAAAAAAAAAGAAATGCAACTGATTTTTATGCATTGATCTTATCTTCTGATACCATCCTGAATTTATTAGCTCTATTAAGTTTGTGTGTGTGTGTGTTCTTTAGGATTTCCTATATATAAGATCATGTTATCTTTAAATAGAGGCAGTTTTACTTTTTCTTTCTAATCTGGATGGCTTTTATTCATTTTTTCTTTCATAACTGCCCTGCCTAGAATCTCCTGTAAAATACTAAATAGGGAAGGCAAGAACAAACATCCTTATTTTATTCCTAATCTTAAGAGGAAAGCTTTCAGTGATGTTATTGGTGGGTCTGGTGTGTGTGTGTGTGTGTGTGTGTGTGTGTGTTAAAACACACAAAACATAAAATTTACCATTTTAACCATCTTTAAGTGTATAGCTTAGTGGCATTAAGTACAATCATACTGTCGTACAACCATCATCACTAACCATTTTCCAGAACATTTTCATCATCCTGAACTGAAACAACCCAGAATCTCTGTCACAGTTCCCACCTTCCTTTATGGGGCGATTGTAACATATCAAGAACAAAGATGGTCCAATAACAATAACAAACCATACAGGCCAATAATTTTTATGAACAAAGATGCAGAAACTATCTTCTAAAATGTTAGCAGACTGAATGTAGGAATGTATTAAAACTCACCATCAATTTGGGTTTATTCTGAGAATTCAGGCATGGACTAAAATGAAAAAGCTGTTAGAATAAATCACCCACTATCAGATTAAAGAAGAAAAGTTATATATTATAATCTCATTAAGTACGTAAAAACATTCAGTAAAGGTTAACATCTAAGATAACAGCTTTTAAGCAAGCTGGAAATGGGAAACAACTTACTTAACAAAGATTATCATGGCAAACACATTTAATACCAAAGTGTCAGAGCTGCTCATGAGTTGAATTGTGTCCCACAAATATTAGTATGTTGAAGTCCTCACCAGTATCTCAGAATGTGACCTTATTTGGCAATGGAGTCACTGCAGATGTAATTAGTTAATATGAGACCATTAGGGTGAGTCCCAATCCAACGTAACTGGTATCCTTACCAAAAGAGGAAATGTGGACACAGAAGCAGACACACACACAGAGTGAGAACGTCATATGGACATGAAGGCAGAGGTCAAGGTGATGAATTTACAGCCTAATAGACATTAAAGGTTGCCAGGAAACCACCAGAAGGTAGAGGAGAGGCAGGGAGCAGTTTCCCCATACAACCTTCAAAGGAACCAATCCTGCTCACATGATGATCTTGGACTTTTAGCCTCCAGAACTGTGAGACACTGACTTCCTACTATTTAAGCCGCCCAATTTGTAGTACTTTGTTACAGCAGCCTAGTGAATTAATAGAGCTTCCTTTCAAAATTAGAACAAGACCAGGATGTCTGCTATCACTGCTTCTACTCAACACTGTACTGAAGATGTTAGTGTAAGGGAAGAAAAAAACCTCCTCCTCGACGCTCTTAGGGTCTCTGGCTGGACTGGAGAATTACTCTGATACAAGATTAACATGAGAAAAGCATACAAATGTTACTAAATTTCTACCAGTCCATGGTGGGGGGGTGGGGGGCAGGGTTCACAAAACAATGAAGTCCTGAAAAAGCGACCAGAGAAGGAAGCTTTTTTAACTTTTAGACAAAGAAATAATGTTTGCCAAGAATTAACAACACAGGGATTTGAGCTAAGTGTAGTAAATGGTGAATGTGAGGGTAGAAAAGTTATATATTGGTCTGTCCCTGGTTCCTGATTAGGCACTCCTAAAATCCTTTTAAATTCCTAAGGGATAAGAGCACTAGAAGCATCTTTAACATTTGGCCTTTTGCCCTGGTTTGAAACAGAGCTCCTAAATCCCTTGGATCTGATCATAGGTGAGAGCAATGTTTTCTGTTCTAACGAGGTAACTCTTGGTGGGCTTTTGGGGAGGCTGGTCACCAGAAAGACCAAGCCACGGTTACAAGGTTAGAATTTTCAGTTCCATCTCTCATTCTCACGGAGAGGAAAGGGGCTAGAAATGGAGATAATTTTATGTATATAAAAAAATGTTAAAATTTTTATTTAAAGTATTTATATTTAATATAATTTATATACAATCTCCATATTTGTAATTACCTCTAATAACATTAATAATATTATATAAATCACTACAGTAGATATATCGAATCCTATGTGTCAGGCATTATACAAACTTAGTGCTTATGACTACCTGAGAGGTAGAATGGAAGAGCCTGATATATCATGGATCCATCTTGTAATCCCCTAAGGAGCCACTGGAATAGGACTTTTGTAGTTAAATAAATTCTAGAGAATAACTAGTGGCCAGTGTGAAGGATAATGGAAACTGGGAAAGCAGGTTTTCAGGGGTGGCTGGACAAGGACAAATGAATTAAGAGATGAATGTGTTAACTAAGGCCATGGCAGGCCCAATAAAAAGACAGGGACATAAAGGAGAGATTGAGGTAACTGACACTTGAGAATCCCTTTAACTGGGCTGTGCCCAAACCCCAAATCTCCCTTCCCAGCCAAAATAGGTTAAGAGTTAAGGTTTCTTCCAGTTTTTGATTCACGTCCACTGGTAATTAATAGCACTTTCTACTCTTTCAAAGTGCTAGAACATTAACTTACTTAATCCTTTCAAAGTACAGACAAGCATGTTAAGAGAAAATGATTTTAAAGGTTTTTTTTTTTTTTCAAGGTCCAAAGGATACAACCAGGACCATAGCCCAGGTGTTCTGGCGGCTGAACCCCATGGGTAACAACGCAGAGCAACTACGGTCTATTTGGCTAATAGGGCTATTGAGAGAGCAGAACCTACATCTTCGTGAGGTTAGAGTCCTGGCTTGTTACAGATAAAGCTTCATGTCCATCTCTATTCAGGATCATTCCAAGAGAATACATTTAGAGGTTTTCAAATCAGGAAGATCACCAATATCCTCCTTGCTTTTCATAATTATGTCAATTTTCCTCAACAGAAGTCAGAGACTTACAGCATCCAAACAAAACTGTAGGGTTTTTTGTTTTTACCAACTGACCCTTCTCAGAGCCTAGCAGAAGCACTGAGGATCTGTCTATCCCCTGATCTTTGTTACACTACATTAGGAACAGCCTAATGCAAATAAGAACCATCTTTATCATGTTTTTATCACAGGTAATTGCCACCTGGTCTCCAAAAGAGAATGAGTTTTTATATGTAACCATGAAAGTATGTGTATCTGAATAGATGGATTAATCTGTGTTGAACTTGGGAAAACCATTGGGGTGCTTCTGTGGAATTCCTGCATTTGCTTGTATTTGTGGTTCTCAGGTCCCTGGAGGATAGAGAACTCATTATCATCCTGGATCTTGTCTGCACACATGTAGGAGAGCATCTGAAGGCTCTAATTTTGAATATTCAGGATTTGATTGAAAGGAGTAAGGATCCTGGAGTCTGAGAGGTACGTTTCATTTCTGTTTAGTAAGTCAGTTCTCATTTACTGAGAGCTCATTAACTATTTATTATCCACCAGGCTTTATTGGTCAAGTCACTGGAAGGAGAAACAACGGGAGGGGAGTGACCCACAGCAATCCCCAGAGGACAGAGTCAGCGCCACTTGCTGATAAAGCAGACTCTGGCCATGTTTCACTAGAGACAGTTTCCACAGGGAACAGCTGGGTCTTACCTGAGCAAGTGCAGGTTACACCTGAGTGGTTCAATGACTTATACAACTATGCCACCCCAAGGTATTTTGGGCCACGTTTATATTTGTCAGATTGTTCTTCAGGATTAAGAACAGAGGCAAAACTGTCACAACAACCAGAAGTGAAAAACATCCCTCAAACATACAGTGAAGACACTTACAGGTGACAAGTGACCCAAACTAAAATTTCAGGAAAAAATTTCAGGAGGAAAAAAACAAACCAAAACAAAACCATGTGAACCTGAAATTGAGAACCCTGTGAAATTTTGAAAGAGACAAGCTTAAGATAAAGCATATAGAACACATATACTATTTACTTGCACCTAAGAAGTAGTTTAAGCAGAAAATTTTGACCCCAATCTTATTTGAGGATTATACAACTCATGAATCATATATTCACCTTAATTTTGCAGAAACTATTAAGACTCTAAAATGTGTACAGAGCAGCAACGGGCTGAGAAGACTAAGACAGTCTTGAAGAGTAAGGTGTGTGGACTCATCTTACCAGATACAGAGTCTTACCATAGAGCTGTAACAATTAAGACAGTGTGGTGCTGGTGCAAGATGAGATGAAACGACTAACAGAACAGACCGGTGGGCCCAGAAACATTGGTGAACCAATACTTTAAAATTTGTATCTTGGAGTGAGGAGATGTGTCCATTTCATCATCACAGAAACAAGTTAACTAAAACAACTAAAGAAGATTAAGAAAATAAATGTGCCTTCCACTACTATTTATACCCCAGGTCCATGAGGGGGTGGATGTCACTAACTAACAAAGTCAAAGAAATGACTTTCTAGATGGTTTTGTTAAGGAGGGGATGATACCACAGGAGGCAATGATCCTTATCTTATTCCAAGCAGAAACCAAGAAAAATCATATCTTAACTTTACCAGTTTTGTAGTGTTGTAAGAATAGCCTGGCTCTTCTAAAAAATGACAGGTTGTGTGTGAGAAAAAACGCACGTGTGGTTGTCACTGCTGGTGCTCTTCATTTCTCCGGTACATCAAGGTTTCCATCTGGTGCCCTCTTCCTTGTGCCTGAATGACTTCCTTTAATAATTCTTGTAGGGAGGGGATGCTGCTGATTAATTTTCAGCTTTAACATGTCTGAAAAAGTCTTTATTTCACCTTGTTTCTGAAATAAGAGAACTGCTAGAGCATTCTAACTCGACAGTTTGGTTTTGCTTCCTTTTTAAAGATGTTGCTCTAATACGTACTTGCAATGTTTCCACCAAGTTATCTGCCATCATCTTTACTTCTGTTCTTCTGTAATATCTCCTCATACTGCAACGCCCCCTGGTCCCACGATTGCTTTTAGATTTTTTTCACTAGCTTAAAAAATTTTGATTATGATGTGCCTGGTATATTTTTTCCTGTTTCCTGATCTTGGATGTTTGCTGAGCTTCAGTCTGTAGATTTATAGGACTCATCTGTTTAGGAAAATCTTGGTCATTATTTCTTCAAATATATCCTCCCCTCTTATCTCTTTTAGGGATTCAAATTACAAGTATATTAGGCCACCTGAAGTTATTTAACAGGTCACTGATACTCTGTGTGTATCAAAATTTCAAAACAAAATTTCCTATTCCATTTTGGATAGTTTCTATTACTATGTTTCAAATTCAGTAATCTTCTGCAATGTCTAATCTGCTATGAATCCGACCCAGTTTCTCATGTCAGATGCTGTATTTTTCATCTCAAAAAGTTAAATTGGGATTTTAGATCTTCCGTTTCTCTACTTAACTTTTTGAATCTGTGGCATACAGTTCTAATAACTTTTAATGTCCTTCTCTGCTAATTCTAGTATCTTTGTTCTGGGTTGGTTTCAATGATTATTCACCCCATTTGGACTGCATCTTTTTTTCTTTTTTGCATGCCTGGTAATCATTGATGAGATGTTAGACATTGTGAATTTTACATTGTTAACTGCTGGATATTTTTGTATTCCTACAATATTTTTGGAGCATTGATATAGTTCTAAGATGTAATTATTTTGAATGTAGTCCTTTCTGGTCTTATTTTTAAGATTTGTCTGGTGGGACTAGAACTGTATTTAGGTTAGGGGTGTTTACTCCCCACGAATGAAGCAAGACTTTTTCAGTACTCTCCCCAATGCCTAATGACTTACAAGTTTTTCCAGTCTTGGTGGTGGGAATAGGCACTACTTTTTCTGCATAATTCTTTCAGGTGGTTTTTTTTTCTGGCATCACGTTTCCTCACATAGGGGCCGATCAGTACTCTGGTGAACAGTCCATGTGAACCCACTTTCTACATTGACCTACCCAGGTCTCTCCTCAGTGGTACACTGTCCTGTAAACTCTAGCTGTCTCGGTCTCCCTGGACTCTCACCTCCATTATCTTCAACTGAGCAAGTCCACTGGCATAAATATTTTACACTGCTTTTACTTCTCCTATCAATACTTTAGTTTGATACAATAGTAGAGAGATCTATTGACTTTTTTTTTTTTTTTAAGATTTTATTTATTTATTTGACAGAGAGAGACAGAGATCACAAGCGGGCAGGCGGGGGGCGGGAAGCAGGCTCCCTACCAGCAGGCTCCAAATACCAACACATTGAGAGTTGGGGCTTAAAATTACAAGTTTTTAGACCACATACATATTTTTTACAGAGGAAGTGAATCACTACATTGTACACCTGAGGCCAAAGTAGAACTGTCAACTATACTAAAGAAAAATGTTTTGTTTTTTTTTTTAAGATTTTATTTATTTAACAGAGATCACAAGTAGGCAGAGAGGCAGGTAGAGAGAGGAGGAAGCAGGCTCTCTGCTAAGCAGAGAGCCCGATGCAGGGCTCGATCCCAGGACCCTGGGATCATGACCTGAGCCGAAGGCAGAGGCTTTAACCCACTGAGCCACCCAGGTGCCCCAAGAAAAATGTTTTCTAAACATACATATTTTCAGGGGAGAAGGCACATTTCACTCCACAGCATTGTACCGACTCAGAAGTGTCTCCTCTGATAGTAACGACCGAACTCATGAACAATTCGAGAGTGTGTATGCCAGCCCCCTGTCACACGCTTATATGGGTAGCTTTGCTTATTACACAGGTCGAGCTCATTAACTAGACTAGGTTACAGCTGCTAAGCTGTTGCAGAGCTAGGATTTTTAGCTCAGGCAGCTTAACTGTAAAGTTCAAACTCCTAATTCTCTCCTTAAACTGCCTTAACTAGAGGAAAAGTCATTTTGAGATCTTAGGAACTGAGTTCAGGAATTTACTAGTTTAGTTGTTACACTTTTGGAACTGGATTGGAGAATGGCTTCAAATATAAAGTGACTCTTTTGATAACTACTTATAAGAAAATAAACCAGACACAGGACACAGCATTTAAGTGACTTGCCCGAGCAGTCTTTTGGCACATTGGCAGCAAGCCCCTGCTGTCAAACTGGGTCTCCTTTCTCTCATTCCCTAATGCCCCTATGTTTACACAAGTGTCTTGAATTCATTTAAAAAACATCTCCTCACACCGGGCATCCAGGCGCTGTCCCCAGTATCCCTCACACAGAAGCCCTGTTTGTACCCCCTTTAATCATCCAGGTGTCACTCTTGTTCTGAGATTCAACTCAGCATTGAGAGAAATCAGAGTCTGATTTCTTTCCGAGTTTAGTGGAATGTTTCTACTGCTTTATCATTAAGTATGAAATTTAGTATCAGTTTCTTTCAAGTGCCTTTTATCAAGTTGCTATTTGTCTATTCCCATTTTGCTAAGTGTTTTCAATCAAAGGAGATATTGAATATTTTCAAAAAACACTTTATCAACTGAGATGATCATACAGATTTAACCCTCATACAGATTTAAACTATTAATACAGTGATTTATAGAAACAGGCTTTCTAATGTTGTATCATTTCCAGGATAAAACCTTTTTGGTTCCAGATGTAGGGAACAACGGAATCTGCTAATATTTTATTTTAGGGGTTTGTATTTACGGGAGTTTGGCAGTTTTTTCTTCCTGTGCTATGTTGGTCAGGTTTTGGCATTAGTGGGTTGCAAACATAAAACGGGTTGAACAACTCTCCTTGATGGCAGCACTCCGGGAATAAGGGACAGCAGGAGCAGAAACACCAGGATGAAAAACAACAGGATATGCTCAGAGAATAGGATTTGAGACTTCTTAAATGGACTAAGTAACACAAAGCAGGTTTGACTAGGTTACTAATTAATCTTCAAAACACAACTTCTCTGCCAAAACACTTTTACTCTCATTTTACAGACAGAAGAGAGTCCGAACTCTTTGGCTTGTATTCAAGATCCTTCCTGCTTTAACCCAACTTACTTCACGTTCAACCTTGTCTGTGACGCTTGTTTGCCCAGAACGCTGGGTGTGAGCTATGACGGCACATCCAAATCCTACCCACCTATCAAGGCAATAGCTCAAATGTCCACAAAAACTTCCTGGCTCCAACTGAACTATTTTGAATTCCTGCGAACTACAGCAAATCCTCAGCTTCTGGCTTGCCAACTTCTCAAGCTCTTTGACAGCTATAGGGGGCTAGCCAGTGTCACCCCACCCCTGCCCCCAATTCATGTCCTTCCCAGAAACTTAGAACGTGACTTGACCTGCAAACTGTCATTGCAAATACAATTAGTTAAGATCAGGTTACACTGGAGTAGAGTGGTCCTTTGTCCCGGAGGACTCTGTCCTTTTAGAGAAACAGAGACACAGAGAAAACATCCGCTGGAACAGTTAAGATACGAATGATGCAGCTACAAGCTAAAGAATTCCTAGGATGGCTGGTCACCGCCAGAAACCAGGAAGAGGCACGAAAACCTTTTTACCCACAGCTTCAGACAGAAGCATGATCCTGCTGACATCTTCATGCCGGACTTCTTGGTTCCAGAACTGTAAGAGAATAAACGCGTCGTTTTAAGCCACCCAGTTTGTGATGCTTCGTTACGACAGCCCTCGGAAACTAAAACAAGGGCAGTTTTGATCTGTAATTTGTCTTCCTAACCGCAACAGCGCTATGTCCCTAGTCCAGCTGACAGCTATGGAGGTACTCATGCTCTCTCGTGAGTGGGCAACAGTGGTCGGCAGGAATTACCGAAGCTCAGGAGCTCCTGCTCCGAGACGACGCTCAGCTAATGCTCAGTAAGCGTAACCATTCTGACTGCAGGGTACGCGGCTGCGCAGATCATCGGAACGCAGAAACGGAGTCAAATACGCGGCAGCCGGCGAGGGAAGGGCCTCGATCCCCCGAAGGACGCTCAGGGAGGAAGGAGCGAGTTCTTGGGGAAACGGGAGTCTCCAAGCCGCTTTCCCAGCCCCCGCTGAACTGCTCTGCCCTCTCCCCACTCCCCACCGGGGACCCAGCAACTGCGACCTCAGTCCAGGAGTCCCACGGCCCACCTACCCCGCCACTGACTCTCGTCTGCGGGCGCATCTGTGTCGCGTCAGCGCGTCCCGCTGCGTTGCGCTATTGCGCGGGGCGGGACTTCCTCCCCACGACCGGAAACCGGAAAGGGCTGCTTTCCACCGGAAGGAGAGAGGAGGCGTTCCCGCGATCTACGCGGCAGGGGCGGGTTCGTCCGTGGCGTGCGGTGAGGCTGCTCTCTGGCCACCAGCGGGGCGCGGGGCGCGGGGCGCGGGGCGCGCGGTAACAGTGTCTTAGTAGGCAGGCTGGCTGGTGTGTCGGGCTTCAGGGGGCATGGCGGGGAACCGGCGCAGAGGTGAGCGGTCGGCGTATCTGCCGCGGGGTCGGCGTCTCCGCGGAGCTGGGTCTCGTTCCGAGCTCGCGCCAGCTTTCTCGACCTCGTCTAAAAAACCCCAGCAGGGTGGTTCGCGGAGCTGCGGTGGGGATGTGTGTGGGAGGGAGAGACACGCCCGGAGTAAGGCTGAAGGAAAGATCATGCAGTAGCTGAGTTCCACATCCGTGGTGGCCCGTGTCGCTTAAGGGGTGTGACGCGAGGGCCTGTGCGGAAGCGGGCGGTTCGAATCGGGGACTCCCGCGTGAGGCAGCGGCACCTGTTGCAGGAATCTGAAGACGCAAACGCCCGGCGGGTCATTCTGAAGCTTCCTAAATCCGCCGGGAACGTCGTCTGGTGTCGGAGGAGGAACAGCCGTCTGGGTCGTCGCCCTTGGTTCAGTTTAAATCGAAGCATAGTGAGAGGAGGCGGGCGGAGAGTCCCCGAGCTCGTTAGTGACCGAGCCACGACCAGGAGCGAGATTTCTTCATCTGCAGGCCATCATTTTGTCCTCCGCGTCTGAACTGTTTTTTTGGATGGCTAAGCCGTCTGTTTAAGGGAGCGAAGACGGGGATTGACCTTTCCGTGCAGAATGAATCCAAGAAAGGCAAAGTCGGTATGTTTCAGGAGTTAGAACTGTGTCATTTGTTTACCTTTTTTGGGGGTGTGTGTGTGTCTAGATTTATTTATTTATCTTAGAGGGTGTAGAGGGGGAGAGAGAAAAATCTCAAGCGGACTCCCTGCAGAGCCCCATGAGGGGCTCGATCGCCTGACCCTGAGATCATGACCTGAGCTGAAATCAAGAGTGGGAGGCTCAGCCGACTCAGCCACCCAGGCGCAGCCATTTGTTTACATCACAGATGCTGTGTAGCTGGAGAGGAGTCCGTCGGGTGCCTTCTGTCGTTTCCTAGAGGCCTGAGTTTCAGGGATGCGTGCCCACCCCCCCCAGACTTCCAGCTAACTACTTACAGTCCCAGCTCTCGCTGTGAGAACATGCTGTCACAGCCCGTGGAAATGCTTACCTCGGAAGCCGTCTGAATCGGACCAGCCACTGTGAGCCTGTAAGTTCACCCCAAGTCCAGGTGAGACGCTGTGGGTGCCCTGCAGTCAGGCCTCCGCTGTCTTAGGTAACTCTGCATTTGGTACTCGCGCTCTTTAACCGTATTGGGCATTGTCCCGTCATCTCTCTCGTATTTTGAAATGGAAATGAAGAAAGTGTGTACGCCTCAGAGTTCTACAGATCAGCTTGTACATTAGCAAGTACTGGAAAGCATGGGTGTACTCTTACTACCGAGGAACTCACTCAACTAGACCTTCATCGTGGGGAAGCCATGGACGCTCTGTATTAAGAACTTCTAAACTTTTTGGCCTCAGGACCCTCCTTTAAAATTACTGAGGATTCCAAAGAGATTTTATGTGGGACATACATATACACACATAAACATACACATGCGTGTGCGTGCACACACACACACACACACACACATATTGTTTTTAGTATTAGAAGTTAAAACTGAGAAACGTTTTTATCACCAGAACACCCAAGCATATACTGTTGTCCGTGATGAATGTCCTCACATAGTGTAGCGTCTGGTCAAACTCTGTATGTTCATGGAATCAGAGTGAAAAGAGCAAATACTGTCTCAGTGTTAATGATGAAAGTAGTTTCGAGTTGACTGAGCCTCTGAAAGGGTCTTGGGCCTCCACGAGAGCCAGGCCCTGAGAACAAGTGCTCTGCGTAAATGTTCCCAAGAAACTTGAGATGATGTAGACATGGTTGCTGTTGCAAGTGATGGTGACATGGGCAGAAATACTACCTTAAAAATGCAGTAAGGAGCAGTCTTTTATTTCCAGGGCCCGCATAATTCCAGGCACAAGGAACACATCTTCCATTTTGTTTTCCTTTCCTCCTGGTGGTTTGCATAGTGCTGCAGACAGCGCTTCAGACTACTAGAGAGGGCTGAGGAGAGAAGACCACCCCTTCGGTGGGTTTAGACATGGACAGGCTCTAGGTGGTTTCTATTCCACTCACTCCCCCGGCTGTTCAGCTCTTACCTTCTCCTCCAGTGACCGCAGCACGTTACAGTCTGCACGCATCTCCCTTCTCTCACTTCCAGAACTTGAGACTTTTCGGTGGATTAGTAACTGCACAGAAATGTACTCACTGCTGAGTTCATAATGATTACCTGAGTAGGTAATTGGTGTTTAAAAATGCCTTTGATTTTACAGAAATCCTTGGTAGAGTTATATGCAGTTATTTTGGGGAGATTGGCTTGACATTCTTTCAAGGCCTAGGAATATAGTTTTCTGATTTAAAGATATTTACTTATTTATTTCTGGAAAGCGAGAGAGCACAGAGGGAGAGGGAGCAGCAGATTCCCCACTGAGCAGGGAGCCTGACATGGGGCTTGATCTCACAACCCAGAAATCATGACCTGAGCCTAAGGCAGACCCTCAACCGACTGGGCCACCCACGTGTCCCCAGAGTATTCCAATTTAAAATAATGAAACCTAGGGTCTGAAAATACCATCAACTTTTTAGGAAAGGAGATTTCAAGAATAAGAGGTGCCTCCATATATTTGGATTTTCACCCTGTGTCTGATAAAAAAGTTTGGCTACAATTTTTGGGGGGAGGGGGGAGGAAATCTCTCCCATAAAATGATTTTTAAAAGACACTTGACCTTTGAGAAGTTATCACCTGCGGTCTTTATACATCCCTGGGGTTGTCGTTAACCTTACAGCATGTCCTTTCTCTGTGAAAGTCTTAGATTCTCGGACCAGCAGAGAGCCGTGGTGCGGTGTGCCGTGCAATCGATCAGGCTCTGTCAGGGCCTTCACTTCTACTCATCAGCCTCCAGACATAAAAACCGAATTGATGTTTCAGAGCATTTAAAACATGGGCTCCCTAAGAATAGTCACAAGTGCAATAAATATTAAATGTGAGCGTTAGTGAGGTCTTGTGGTGATGGGAAGGAAGCATTCTAAACCTCTTCCTCACGCGTCAGATCTTGTCACCCCCCTCCTCCCCCTCCTCCTGCCAGGTCAGAAGTCGCTGTTCCTAGTGGGATTCTGTGGTGGACCCTTAGGTATGTGGGGACTGCAGAAAGGCGGAGAATATTTGTTATCTCCCTCTCCTCACCCAGCACACATAATTTAAGAGTGCTTTGCTTTCTGATGAAGAGATTTAATTTGGGAGACAGTTTGATGTCTCTTGACCTCTTTCCAGGTAAATGAGCTCTGCAGACCTCATCGCGGCCGTGTTCTGATGGTTTGGAGGGGAGGAGCTACAGTTCCTGCCTCTGGTTTGCGTGCAGCCGAGTGGAGCCGACCCAGGTTGCCGGTTGCAATATGCCACTCAAAAAGAGGTGAGTGTGTGGCACTGAACTCAGCCTGGGAGAGCGAGGAATTAGGGGGAAATGCTTCCAGGAAGTGAACTTTGAGCTACGTAGGGATTAGATGGGACAAGAACGGGTCGGTCCATTGCTTATCCAGTATCTTCTGCCTTTCTTCGGAGGTTTGGCCTTGCTTTCGGGTAGTACTTCTCTTATTTTCTTTCTCTCTCCCTGTTTCCTCCTTCATCACGTGGGTGTTTGGGGTATAAAAGAAATCAGAGGGTAGGAAGCTTTCTGAGTGGCAGAACGAGATGACAGGTTGACCATGAAGCAGTGTATGTACTCAGGAAATCCATCTCTAAAAAACCAAAGTTCCTTTCTTAAAATGCGTGACTGGGAGACCTAGGTTTTGTTGACTGAGTGCTTTCCTAGCAAGTAGATTATATTCCTGACTCAGACCCGTCTTTTGGAATTTAAGGGCATCTCTGAAGCCCACATCTAGGCCTAGGAATGAGCATGAGGGAGACCGCAAAAGGAGAATGCAAGTTCATAATACAAAAGCCTTTTTATGGGCTCTGCATGCATGGCTGCCTGTTGTCTGAGCTGTGCACTGTGTCGCTCAATTGTCACAATTCAGATCAACGACAGTTTGAGTCCGCCAGGATTTGAGTAGACAGAGCAGAGAACCTGATAGTGTTAAAGTCTGGGAAGATGAAGAAAAAGCAATGAATCGGTGAACGGGGCTCGATTGTTTCCTGGGGTTGGGAGTAGCAGAAAGCAAGCAGGGCAGCAGCACCTGTGCTGGAGCTACTCTGACGTCATTCCTGCCTCTGGGCATCGTGCCCAGCTCATCGTCACGTGCCTTCTAGGAGACTTGCTCCCTGGATGGAGTCTTCTTCCCAAACCACCAGTTCTCATCTTGAATTTAGATTCCTTAACTGTGGATTGCAGTGAAGAAAAATCTCTGAAAACTTGAAAAGTCATCAGTCACCTAAAAGTGATCGATGACCATTCCTGTCGTTCTTGACACGCTAGAGGACCGTGCTTTAAAAGCTGGACTTGGTCTTCTGGAGACTAAGAAAACAGAGTCCTTGAAGTCAAGCCGACTCTGCTGTTAGCCTCCTAAAGGAAAAGGTAGCTAGAACAGGTCTTGTTTGCAAAATAAATTCAAGACCTACTTATCTACCAACAGCAACTACGCACTTCGAGTCGTCTGACTGTAAAATAGGAACGGTAAATTGTTAGATTAGAAAGTGTGGGGGAAGGGGGATCCACGAAATCTCTCCCAGTGCGAACTGACGGGAGCGGGGCTGGAAGTGGAAGTCGCTCCGGAAAGTGGAAGGAGGACCTCTCCCGTGGTGCAGCCTTCAGGGAGTCCAGCAAGTTTTCTGGGAGCTGAGCCTCTTTGTATGGAGACCAGCAGAGTCTGCGTTGCGGAAGGCTGTGTCCGAGGGACTCGCGCTGCGGGCAGCTGCCAGCATGTGAGCTGCGGGAGCTTCTGCTTCTGACAAATACTGGAGGGTGGGAAGTGATGCAGAAAAGGCCTCGATGTCCATGGAACCGCTCTGCTTGATGCCGATCACCCAGCACGTGCTTCTGAAATATTTTATTGAATGTGTCTAAGTGATTGCATATCATTGTCTGAACCCGTAGGAAGTCAGTTATTAAATAGACACGTTTCCAAATAAAAGGCAATTTAATTTTATCAGCAACCAGTGTCATTTTATATCCCAAGTCTCTCACCAACTTTCTAGTCCTATCTCAGGTGCCTTCAAATCCGACTATCCTGAATTACTAAACCCATGTTAGTGACACTAAGATTCTGTGGTTTTTTTTTGTTTTTGTTTTTTTTTTTTATTGCGAGAGAGAGAGAGAGAGAGAGAGATCTTGAGAGGGGAGAGGGTCAGAGGGAGAAGCAGACTCCCCGCTGAGCAGGGAGCCCGATGTGGGACTCGATCCTGAGACTCCAGGATCATGACCTGAGCCGAAGGCAGTTGCTCAACCAACTGAGCCACCCAGGTGCCCTCTGTGTTTTTTTTTTTTTTACATATTCTCACTCCCCTTTGTTGAGGGAAGCCAAAGCTTCTGTTAATAATTTGCTCAAGGGTTATACAGTGAGACAGGTGAACGTAGGGAAAGAACAGACTGACATGTTTTGTTTTAACTGCAGTCAGGGATTGTGGCCTCGACTGTCTGATGTTCTAAAAATCCTTTTTGTTTTGTTTTTTTTAACAGATTTATCAGCGGGGTTGCAGGTGAACATGGCCTGGAGGTAAATCCTGCCCCTTGTTAAAATTTAGTTTCAGCAGATTATTCGTGATATTTTAGGAACTGGAATATTTTACAGAAAAAAAAGTTTTGTTTGGTTCTTTTCTACACTTAATTTTTTCTTCTTGCAGAAGAAACATGTTTAAACCAAAGTTTTTTACGCTGAGTAATTATGATGCTTTAAGTTGTTCATATGCCTTGTGTAAATTAAGTGAATTTTAAATGTCAATGCTCAGTGCCAATTTTAGTTGTTTTTTCCTTGATCAAATAAAAATTTCACTCAGACCTTATATAGGTGTCGAGTTTTTATCATTTATACATGTCCGTATTACACGCGAAACATTTCATAAAGCCGGCTAGAGTCCGGAGTTCACACTTGCCTTATCTGTGATGTCCTACTTCCTACTGCAGTTTCTGCCTCTGGAGCTGAGAACAGGGTTGGAACAGCGTGTGTCTGTAACCTGAACCGTCTGTGCTCACACGGGCCGTACCTTCCTGATTTCAGGCCAGTGATGCAGCGTGGCTGGCAGGTGTGTGTGCGTGTGTGTGCATGTGTGTGCGTGTGCATGCGCGTGTGAGACTAAGGAGCTGCGATATCGTCTAGGTGGGCTGTGAAGTCAGGAATCTGAGCTGCTGCTCACATCACAGGCCGAGTTGGAGACAGGAGGGGTGTTCACTGTCGGACTTCGAGTGTGCTAGAAAACAGAAGATTCTAGAGCCAAGGCGTTTTCAGTTCACAGAAAACCCGAAGTGATGAGGTGATGTCTGCTTTGAGAGGCCTCCACAGGGTAGGACACAGAACGGTCTCTGCGAATTGCCTCACAGACGGAGTCACTCGCTCTGCGAGCTGGGAGGTGCTGAGTGCAGAGCTCTGAGAGACGGCCAGACTCCGGGGCTGGAGAACTGGGGATGCAGCCAGCGGGGCCGGGTCCCGTGGTCGCAGGATGGCACGAGAGCAGCGAGGCCAGAAGTCCCAGAGCTGCCGGTGGGAGACCACCCACCAGAGCTCATCTTGGGTCTCGGTGGGCTGCTGTCTTCACAAGCTGCCATGCATTCGCTGTGCGCCCTATACTGTCGTGCCCTCTCACGGTCACTGGGAATCTTCCTGTCCTATGAAACAAGTACTATTTTTTCTCTGTTTAAAGGGAAACAGGAGCGCTTCAAGATAGTGGGACTTTTCTAAGGTTGAAGGCAAAGCAGCTACAGACTAGCGATCCACTGTAAATCTTCTGATTTCGAACCTGGTTCTCTTTATGGGATGGTCTCTTTATGGGACGGTTTCTAGGATCAGCTGCCACTCACGTCTGTGTGTTCCTCGTTCATTCCCCGGCCCGTTGTTGATGCAGTGAAAGTGCATCTATGTGGTAGTGCGGAGTAGTCCGTGTCCCCATCTTGCCATCAAGCTGCAGGGGCCCTTCTGTGCCTTCCTACCGCCTCCCCTCCATGGTGTCTCCCGGCCGCGTGTCCTGTGCTGGTTTTGAGGGGGCCCCACCGTCCCTCAGCCGAAGAGCAGGGAGAGCATGCCCACGGGCAGTGGCTGGACGGAGAGGACACGGACTCATCCCAGAGGCGGTGGGAACCTGTTCATGACGGGGTAGCCCTTGGGAACTGGACGATGAACAAGACAGACCCCGACCCGCCTTCACGGAATCGGGCGTGGCAGAGGGCACTGCAAAGCCTGAGCAGGTGGGTTCGGTGAAGGACAGGAACAGCGTCACAGTGTGCGGCGGGAGACCCTCAGCACAGCGCCGGCAGTGCTGGGAAAACAGGAGAGGGGAAGGCGCATGGCTTCCCTGCTCTTTGTGGACGGCCCCTCGTCTTTGCAGGTCTGTTCCCGGCCGCTGGTGACACAGCGCCGGTGTCGCATCCCTCCCTCCCATTCTCTCGCCCTCAGCCCGAGCTCTGGAGGCCTTGGAGATTCAGATACTTTGCCTATAAAAAAATAGACCGCCCGGCCTGACCACGTGAAGGACCTCTGGGTTCACGCTGGCAGAGCACTCAGGTGACAGCTGGGCCTGATGGGGACGCACCGAACATCACACGGGCAGCAGCGAGGGCCTAGAGCCCAGGTCCGCCGAGACGAGCGTCAGCACCCCCGTCTGCCAGAGGAGAGCGGGAGCCGAAGGGGCCGGGTGCGTGGTGCGTCAGTGCCTGGGCCCACGGGCTGAGGGCTGAGTGGCTGGGAGGGGAGGGACCGCACAATGACAGGAAGTCAGGCCAGAACGGTCTAATAGAAAGCGACGTGCGTGGGCATTGCAATGCCATTACGTATCCTCAGACGGCCAGGCTTTTCCAGAGAAAAACAGGGATGCACGAATCCATGGAGCTGACAGCTGAACGTGTAAAGGTGCTGAGAAATGTCCACATTGAAAAAGGACAATTTTGAGTTTTCATAGTCCAACAGAATGCCGATCTTCCTTGGGGACACTGTTATTCTTATATCTGGAGTCGTCTTGTTGTGCAGGAACTCGTACTCGTGCCTGAAAATTTAAGTGTTGATATAACAGAGCTTCAGAAATTCTGTGTAGGGCTTATTTACACAGCATTTCATATTAATTTTATTCACATACTCCTGTGATTGTTTTATTTTTTATTAACTGACTACCCAAACAGGCCATTTCCAAAATTATTTCTCTCTTTTCTAAAATTCGCCCTGAGACATATTTTTAAACTCCATTTGTTTTTGAACAATCTCTTAACCTAAAAACCTTACATATAGTAGCATACACTCCTATTGCATCAAAATTTGTGTAGAAATAGGTATTTAAAAAATTTGTGGATTTTAAGGATCGGATGGATGTATAAAGCCTTCATAATGAAGACATTTGAAACAGGCAACCTCCTGATGTTTCATGTAATAAAATGGGCCTTTTGGGAGAGTGTGCACAAGTACTCAGGCACAATTCTCAAACCTTCAGCCTTAGCACGGCCGCCTGGGGGCCGGTCACCATTAGCTGCGACAGCAGCCATGCTCTGTGGCCTGTGTGCTTTGAAAATGGCTGGCACCGAGACCAGAGGCGGGGACTTCATCCCCCCGCTACCCACAGACGCCTGCAGAGCTCAGGGCCAGGTCCACAGCCCCGAGGGACACTCAGAATAGTCTCGAGCGTGAGAGCAAGCCAGGCCATCTCGCCTCATCTTCCCCTCGACTCCTTTTCTTAGTTGAGCAGCCACCAGAAGCTTTCCCTCCCTCTACCTTCCTTCCAGCACAGCAGAGGCAAGACTAAAGCAAGAAATAGGAGTCAGCTAGGACACCCAATCCTCATCCTCCACTCGTAACTCCATCTCTTCACTCACATGTCCTTCCGAGGTGGGACCGCGTGCGACTGCTCTAGCTCGGGGTTGGCTTCTGACCTGCCTTTCCATGCTGTCTCGTGTTCCATCCTCTTCTGTGTTCTGTCCTGCCGCCACCCCCCCCCCCCCCACTATACACAGTGTCTTTCTCTGCCCTTCGTTCTTACCTTTCTAGGAGAGGACCCTTTGATTTTAGTCTTACTTGAGGCAGAATCCAAAGAAACCCTGTGGCTCGGTGCCTCGTACGTCTCGTATTCCTCGAACTGGGCCTGAGGTTTAGTGGGGTCAGCTCTAGTCCAGCCATCTTACAGGGGAAGCTGGTCTTCCCACAAATGCGCGGGCATGACAGACAGTGTTTGACCGTGATGGAGGCTCATAGGCAGAGAACACCGGCTCAGACGTTAATAGGATTCAGCAAGCCAGTGAGGGTCAGAGGCCCCACAAAGAGGTGCTGGGAAAATGGTGGGAAGTTTTACAGTTTTTGAGGCAAAGGGAGGTTGCAACAGTGGCTTTCTAAGTCTGACAATGTCCACTGGCCGGGGGGCCTCCTGGGATTTCCCCAGCTTTCTAGAACTAGTCCATGCCTACAGGACAGAGTGCTTTGCAGGAGAAGCAAACCAGAATGAGCCCTAACTATTAAGCGTCTTCCCACTGAAAGAGAATTGAGGCTTCAAATCAAACGTGTATGCATTTAATAACATGACTCAAACAGGGAAAACGAGTCGCTTAGTGGTGAAGAATGCGGTCTTTGGAGCCGGATGGCCGGGATTTGATTCCAAGCTCTGAAAACCCATGTTGGATGGATTATCGAACCGCTGGAAGGCCTAGCTTTCTTGTTTTTAAAATGGGATAATAGATTTGAGAAGGAAATAGGATAAAATATCTAAGAGTGTGGAACAGTGCTTGGCGCAGAACAAGCTCTCTGCAAATTTTAGCTATTTTTATCTGAAAGAAAAGCACCCAAAGCTGCTCCTTCTCTTCTCATCTGGACTTTAGGGAAAAGGACTAGAAAGGGCACCTGAAATACCCTAAAACATCCTCTGAAACACACTGTAGGCCTTCATTATTACTACTAAGACCTCCGGATCTGTTCTTGCAAAGTGAATGTTAACACTGGTTTTCCAGATGTTACTTTACCTCGATGATGCAAATCTGTGCCTCATGCACCAAGACAGGCGGTTTGCTCCCAGGTCCTCCTCTTTAGGGACATCGTCAAAGGCCACGCCCACTGTGTAGTTGGCCTGCTCGTCCACCTCCACCTCCCAGTAGTGGCGCCCTCGGACTGGAATTAGATTCCCCATGACAGCAACACACCTGGGTTTAGAAAGGAGCACGTGTGATTTGGGGCGGCCCAGCCTGGCCATGCTGGGCAGTGACGCCAGCTATTGGGGCCAGTCAGCAGGTGGTCTGCACATGTGGAAGGCGGTGTTCTGAACGCCTCCCGTGGGAAGTGGCAGCCCATAGGCAGAAGATGGGGACTCATGTCCCAAGAAGAGTGAAGAGCAGATGATCAGAATCCACCTCCAAGACGCCCCTAGGAACAATTACACTTAAAAAGGTCAGAGTTACGTTTTGTTTTACAACAAGGCAGCATTCTCCAGAGAAAGGTTCTTTTTGGAGATTTGGCCACATGAGTATCTCTAAAATGAAATTCGAGGTGGTTCCCCAAATCCCTAGGCAGATTTGTTCAGCTGTCATTAACACTTGATTTCTACTCTCAAACCTCAAGTTAATTAATTAATTAATTAATTAACCTATGGAAAGGCAGATGCCCACCTGCAGGGGCTCATTTGGCTGTGTCTGGAGTCCTGGAAGCTTGACGGCCCTAAATTCTCCCGCAAACAGACCCTTAGAGCTTGTTCGGGCGTTCTGGCAGGGGAGCGCAGCTACTCCTATACCGTTGACCAAAGAACGGTCCTCCTCTACCTGGGCAGGTCGTCCTCTTGGATCCCACACGCAGCCTTGGGAGGGAGACGCATGGAGCAGCAGGGGTGGCAGGGGAGCCCCGACCAGCCAGCCGGATCAGCCGCCTCAACCCTGGTGGTCCACAGGGTGACGGCTGTCACGGCCAGATTGCCCTCACATCCTCAAACCCCTAGTCCTGAAGGCCATGCGAAGCTCTGGGAAGGGCACTGCACATGAACTCAATCCTTCTCTGTAAAATGAAGTCGTCTCTGCTCCAAGCTCCAGACCCACACCTCCAGCCTCCTGCGGTCTCATTCAGAACGTCCCCGGCAGAACTCAGACCTTCCTACCCCTCCCGCCGGCCAGGCTGTGGTGGGGTGGGGTAGGTACCCCTCATGTCTTCTCTCTTCTGGGAAACAGACTCACCGTCTACCTAGTAACCTAAGTCAGCAAACTAAGACAGAAAAATAATGTCGTGGTTACAAGCTCAGCTTCTAGTTGAACTCTGACACCAACCCTTCCTTACCAGCAGTGTGCACTGGGCAAATTCCCTTACTTCTCTGTGCCTCAATTTTCTCATCTATCGAACTGGACTGATTACGGTTTGGACCTCACAGGCTGTTGTGATGATCCAGTGAGACCATCCACGTAAAGCACTTGGAACGTGTCCAGTACCTATCAGCACTCCATAGATTACGGCCCCTGACCCATCCCTCCCCTGCCCGCCCCGAAGCCAGCCGGCCACTTCTTGCCGGTGGTGTTTCGGGCCAAGGATCTGCGGAGTCCATCTCCTCTCATTTGCCCTCCAACTGCTGATTCTGTCAGGCCCCCGCGGCCTCCTCTCTGGTCTCCTTGTCCCCCCCACCCCCAGGCCTCTCCCCCACCTCCCCAGCTCACACTGTGATCCTTTTGAAATACGAATCTGATCCTGTCCCTTCCCCTACTTTAATTCTCCGTGACCAGAAGGGTACGGTGCAAACCTGTTTTGCGCTAGAACGCGTCCATCTTTCCCGCCTCTTCTCATCCTCCCCTTATGGACTCTGCACCCGTGACGTGCCCAACCGCTCATCCTTCTCCGAACAAACGGCCTGGCCTCTCTGCTTCTGCTGTGTAAGGTTCTGAATCTCCCTTGTCGACCCGCAGGACTCCCGCTCATCCTTCCAGCCCTTCCCCCTGCAGGAAGCCTTCCTCCTTGGGGCTCCCACAATGCCTTATCTCTCATAGGTGTGCCCCTGACACCTGCGTCTCAGGTGGGCAGGGACAGCGCCTTCATCTCTACCCCAAGCACCCAGCATGGTGTTTCAGAGGGCACCAGAAAGACCGGTAACAGGATACTACACTGGGACTAACTCAGCTTGGCTGAACCCCAAAAGGCCGCGAACAGAACCCCAGATGGGGAGCTCTCCCATATTTCCAGGGGAGGCGCTAGACCACTGGCACAGGCCCCAGTGGCCAAAACCCGTTTTGCAGCTTTCAGTGCAACATCCGAGGGCTGGAGCCTGGGGTGGGGGGCGGATATGGGGGTATGCTTGAGGCTCTGTCTGCCTGGGGAGCTTTCCTGGGGTTCACATGCCAGGAGGGAGCAGAGGCGTGGTCAGAGGCGGGTGTTTTCAGGGGACTGGGTGCGGATGGAAGCTACTACAGGAAAGCTGTCCCCGTGTTGTTCTTGAGAGCATCCTGTCCCAGAGAGGTGCCACCACGGGGAGGCCACAACCTGGTAGCTATCCGACAGAGGGACACACATAGCCCTGGTACCAGCCAGGTACCGAAAGGGTGGAAAACAGGACAACAAGCCCCAAATGGCTAAGCCCCCGTCCTGCTTGTCCCCAAACTGGGACAAGTCATCAGGTCAGTGCTCTCAGATCTAGAATCTTAGCCAGTCACCCAGTCATCATCATCATCTGATGAGCACAAGTGAGGTGACATGCCTGAGAGGCCTTGCTGTCCCCTGAAATAATTTTTTTTAAAAAGATTTTATTTATTTGACAGAGATCACAAGTAGGCAGAGAGGCAGACAGAGAGAGAGGGGGGGAAGCAGGCTCCTCGCTGAGCAGAGAGCCCGATGCGGGACTCGATCCCAGGACCCTGAGATCATGACCTGAGCCGAAGGCAGTGGCTTAACCCACTGAGCCACCCAGGCGCCCCCCTGAAAGAATTTAACCCGCCACAACCGCGGCTGCTCTGCCCACTCTAACGTCCGTGTTCCTGCTCACTCGGCCCACGGAAGTCTTTCATCCTATCCTGCACAGCTCCTCCACGCTCCTTTCTGCCCGCAGGACCGGACGCTGCCCAGTTCAGACAGCAGGGAGTAAAGCCAGTAAGATCTTCAAAATCTGCTTCGTTGAATTTTTTTTTAAAAAAACACAGGTAAGACCTTTATCTCTTCCTACCCTGCCTGCCACCTGACCTTGGGCTGAATGGGCAGAGGCAGGTGGGTAAAGTTGCTTTCCACCGTACTTTGTGCACACCAACACGCGTATACACACTAACGCACTAGCACACACAACAGATAGGCCAGCAGGGAGCCGGCATCAGAGGAAGAGCCAGACCCGGCAGAGTCGGGGCCCCAGGCATGGAGGCTGCATACCATATGCGGCAGTGGCCACTGGGGCCCCCGTAGGAGAGCCCCTTTTCCTTCTTGGAAGATCCTCCCGACTCTAAATCCAACCCACCATGACCTCGTCTCTTCCTGATGGCCGGGAAGCTGAGAGTCATGTTTCACGTGAATTCCTGGAAATGGAATTTGCTCTTGAACGTGACCTATGTTCTTTCTCCCCCACTGCTTTGACTTTCCTGTTTCAGTAGTGTGTATTTGCTCTGAGTTCAAGTGTCCTCTAAGTATGTGGAAAGAAGTAAGGCATAAAGAAAGGGTTTTTCAACAGGTCTGGAAACAGCTGCAGAGCCAGACAGCCGGCGCCCGTCTTTGGGGGACCGGCCCCCGCTCCCAGGTCAGGGACTCGCGAAATCCCCGTCTTCCCCACCGACCCCGGGTCAGCCTCCATCGTGGGTTTCCATCAGGAGTTTTAAAACAATGTTTCGCGATGTAGGAGAGGGACCGCGGGGCCCAGCCCTGGGACCTATGTCCTCGTTTCTGCTCTCCCGTCACCTGCCAGTGTGACCCTCGGCTGGCTTCGTGGTCGGACTCCTCCCGCCCAGGACCCAGCCTCTGTGGCCACATGTGTCTTCCGCCCACGCCAGCCGGACCCTTTCCCTCCCCCTCCTGGCTGCCCTCCCCCACCAGACCCCTCGGCCCTCATCTATCTCAGGGACTGCTTCCCCTCGAGACGGCGTCTGTCAGCACCCACTCGCACCTGAACAACAGCAAGTATGAGGGAGGCTCACAGAACGTTCCAGTGAGCGACTGACGAGAAGTACCTGCTAAACCGGGTGTTGCCAGGCAGCGGCTCCTTCAGGGGGGTTTTCCTTTCGCTTCGCACGACCGTAAACCCGTCGTCAGCCACAGTCAGCCAGGGATGGCAGGTGTGCTGGTTCAGGGGAAAGCGGCTGCCTGCGAAGGTACCAAGAGCCCGTCACCGCTGCCACCTCCTCTTGTAGCCAGAGCCTCGCGGGGTGCCCCCTCCTGTTCCCCCTGCACCGGGCTCCCTGTGCCCAGCCCCCAGCAGCGGTTTGCAAGTCTTTGCTGCTTCAGGCCTTACCAATCACTCTTAGAAACTGGTGCTGTGGGGCACCTGGGTGGCTCAGTGGGTTAAAGCCTCTGTCTTCAGCTCAGGTCATGATCTCAGGGTCCTGGGATCGAGCCCCGCATGGGGGGAGGTCTTTGCACTGCGGGAGCCTGCTTCCCTCTCTCTCTCTGCCTGTCTCTCTGCCTACTTGTGATCTCTGCCTGTCAAATAAATAAAATCTTAAAAAAAAGAAAGAAAGAAAGAAAGAAAGAAAGAAAGAAAGAAAGAAAGAAAGAAAGAAAGAAAGAAAGAAAGAACTGGTGCTATTATTCTCCCTCGTAGAGGAGAATGCTGAGGCACAGGTGGTTAAAAAGATCAACCGGCAAATGACAGATCTCCAGTTTGAACCCCCAAGCCCCTCCGATTCCAGAGGCTTGGCTCTGAACCAGGAGGCAGCAAACACCGTGTGCAGGTGGGAACCTCTTCCCGCCGGCCGGGGAAACAGGAACCAGGGAGATTGTTACTGACGTGTCTGACACAGGGAAGTGAAATTCAACATTCCGACTAGGGCTGTGGGGGGGAGGGGAGGAGATGACAGCCCTCCCCAAATCATGGTTAAAACAAAAATCTCATCACAAAGTGGTATGAATAGATTTAAGAACAAATTGTTTAGTAAAAAAAATGCATCGTTTGAGAGCACTGTAACTCACTGTCCACTCCCGTGTCTTAGCCAAGTTCTGTTCTTCTCCCCGAGTTCCTGTCAAGTCACTTCTCTTCATCTCAGACCTGGGTTCAGGCGTTACCATCTCAGCCCAGGACCTTGAGATGGAGATCTGAGCTGAGATGGAGAGTCGGAGCTTAACCGACTGAGCCGTCCAGAGGCCTCATTCATAAATACACTCGTAAAAACTGTACGAACAAACTAATTCAGAGATGACCGAATAATCGGGGGCTCGCTGTCCCTTTTGCTCTGTTCCCTTTCACTGAGACAGCCAGACTTTGACATTTCAAAACCACCGGGTGGGCACAGCAAAGGAGGGGGACCAGCCAGGTTAAGGCAGGCCCAGGGCCTACCGAAGAGAAAAACCCGAGTCCTAATCCCAGCACGAGCCTGCACCAGCTCTGGGGACTTCAGTGGCCCCTCGGCTGGTTTTTCTCCAACCGTGTGGAAGCAACACAGGAATTAATCACACAGCTCTCCTCCTGGCGCTGGAAAGGTGGATGGAGTGACACAGGAAACGGCCCCAGTCAGAGCCCGGGCTTGGGCGCCCTGCTTCTCCTGGGAAGGCAGAGTTAGGAAGGGCTGCGAGCCATGTCTCTGCTCGCTCGAGATCTGGCCTTGTAGGACAGGAGGGTGGCAAGTGCACAGGGCAAGGGGCTGGGCTTGGGGGCGTGGCACCCCCTGTGGCCAGACAGGGCCTAGGGAGAGGCTGAGCGGCCAGGGCCAAGCTGGGCCTGTGGGTGGCTGGGAGACTCTTGGGCAGACAGCAGAACAGGAGACCGGCCACGGCCTACAGCTCCTGCTGGGAATAATGATGCCCTTCCAAGGGCGGCGTGTGACCTATGTGAGCAATGAGGTATCTGGCCACCGCAGTCCAGGGTGACAAGCCTCTAGCCCACCTGAGGGTAAGGAGAAAACGCCTGAGCCATCCCGTTTGCTCTGCCACCAGACTGCTCTGTGACTTGGGCCTCCAGTCCCCTGTCTATAAAATGGGACCCCAGGGCCTTAATGTCCCCAGCCCCTTCTTGGCCTGGCTTGCCGTATTTTCCAGTGAAGTCACACAGCTCTGCTCTGCCACAGGGTGGCTCCCTTAAGTCCCTGAGGGCATGTGGCCTGGGTGCGTACCTGTGGTGTGGACTGTCACGGGGTCACTCCTGGCACTGGGGCCCCCCATGTTGTGGGCTCGCACGGACATCGTGTAGCTCTGCCTGCGCTGTAGCTGCACCAGAGACTCGCAGGCTGGGATGCCCACCACCGACCTGGGCAGAGAGGCAGAGCTGCGGTTACCGCGCGGTGGGGCCAGCCAGCCAGGTGCCAGCACCAGGCCTCCGCTTTGAAGCTGGGAATTTAAACCCAGCCTCGCACTCCTGTCCTCCGACCGCCAGCAGCACAGCCAAGAGCGTGTCCTCCCCACACTCCACTTTCCTCGCTCCCTTGTGACTCCCGGTGTGTGCAGCCCTCTTCCCTCCAGGTTCCCCACCGCGGGGGCCTGGGCACCTAGCCCCACGCCTGGCATCTAATGTCAGTGGAGGCAGGCGTGAGGTGGGATGCCATGGGTCCCCTGCTGTCTGCGGGGTCCACCGACCCGGGCCCAGCCCCAGGCCCCCAGAAGGCCTCCGTCTGTGTTGGTGACAAACAGAAGCCCCCAGCCAATTTATTTAAATTCTACCAGACACGAATATGAGCCCATAACGGCCACTGTCTAGTCCTGTGACTGCTAACCCCGCTTCAGTCCAGGGGAAAAGAGAAACCTTCAAGGTGATGCCCGTTTCCCGATACGATGCCCTCACCCAACCGGGCCTGGCTGTCTGGTCATGGAAGGATGCGGCCCCAGGCCAGTGGGGCACCTTCCCATTTCGTTCAATAAACATGAACCAATTGGGGCGCCTGGGTGCCTCAGTGGGTTAAGCCTCTGCCTTCAGCTCAGGTCATGATCTCGGGGTCCTGGGATCAAGCCCCGCATCGGGCTCTCTGCTCAGCAGGGAGCCTGCTTCCCCCCTTCTCTCTGCCTGCCTCTCTGCCTACTTGTGATCTCTCTCTCTCTTTCTGTCAAATAAATAAATAAAATCTTAAAAACCAAACAAAGAAACCTTAAACCAAGCACCTTAGGTTCCGGGTGCCATAGACGGAAGCTCTGGGGAAAACTCATGTAGTCCCTGGCCTCACCGAGCTCACAGTCACAGTCAGGCTGGGCGGAGGCACTCCTCAGGCCACCACTGGAGGCAATGGAAGGCGGTAACCATGACGTGGTGACGGCGTATGATGGAGTGCCTGATGCCGCAGAGGGACACCCGAGTGAGCTCCAAAGAATGACTTGGAAGTCACTGGATGACACGGGGACGGGAGTCTCCACAGAAGAGCCACGTGGCAGGACGGAGCCCAGAAGCAGGAGAGCTGGAATACGACCAGGGGGCTGGAGCCACAGAAGGAAGTGAAGCTGGTGTGGGATGAGCTCGCAAAAAAGGGCTCGTCTGTGAGGCAATGCTGTCTTTTCTTCAGGATGACTGGTCTGTACTGGGAGAGTGGGGATTACCCCACATCCCCCAGATCACCGACCCCCCCTCGTCTGGGCTGGTGCGAGGTGCCAGGGGCTCCTAACGTGTCAGCACAAACTGCAAAGGAAATCGGGATCACTCTGGTGGCCAGAGCCACAGGCTGTGCACTCTTGGGATCTGCAGGCCCCTGGGGCAGCTGACCCAGCCCTTGCCCACCTGTGAGCACCTTCAGCTCTGGGGACCTGGGGTGGCCGTGAGCCTTCCACAGCCTCCCATGACGGGCACAGAAGTCTCTGTGCGTGCAACTCTAACCTCTATTGTTTTGGCTCAAGATGTCCTCCTGCCCATTAAATTCCAGGTGGAGGGGGGGTGCTTTACGTTCCTCCAGCATCTCATGCATTTGTTAGTTTTCTTGTTTTCTCTTTGCTCCCCTGGATGGTCAGTGCCGCCGGGCAGGGATTTGTCTGTCTAGTCTCCCAGAGCCCAGGCACCAGACCCGGCACCACCGAGGCCCACAGCACGTGCTAAGTGAATGGAAGGTAAAACGTCACTGGGCTGAGAAAGCCAACCTGAGGTTTAAAGCATTTATTCACGTGTCATGCACCTTCAGTAGTACCATTCCAGCAACTTCTTTTTATTTTTGTTTGTTTTTATGATTTTATTTATTTGAGAGAGAAAGAGCATGAGCAGGGGTGGGAGGGGGAAGGCAGAAGCAGGCTCCCCGATGAGCATGGAGCCCGATGTGGGGCTTGATCCCAGGAGCCCGGGATCATGACCTGAGCCGAAGGCAGATGCTTAACCGACTGAACCACCCAGGCGCCCCTATGTTCCAGCAACTTCTCATGAAAAGGAAGCAGCCCCAGATTGAGGTTGCCCTGTGTCCCAAACTGACCTTCCCTCCAACCCTATGCACTTCCTGGGCTATGTCACCGTGTCAGGCATCAAGGACTCTTGTGCCCAGCAAAGGCCCCCCGGGACTCACTCGGTTACACCCGAGGCTTCGGGTGTTTCCACCTGGGTCAGCTCCACCGTGTACGAGTCCACGGGATTCAGGTTTCCAGACTCCCAGCAGATGAGTGCGGCCTCTTCGCAGCTCTGTATCTCTTTGCTTTTTATGATGGGAGGGGAAGGCGCTGGGTGCGGGACAAAGGGAGAGAGGAACAGCTGTTCTGCTCACACGCAGCCAGTGGGCCCAGAGCCTGGCCAGACGGCACGAGCACGGTCCTGGCACAAAGAGATTTCCCCAGCCTCCCGCCTCCCAAACCCCTCTACCCCCCTGACGCCCCACCTCCCCACTGAATTCATGTGTTGAAACCTATTCCCCAAAGTGATGGTCTGTGGGGTCCCTGGGAGATGAGGAGGGGGAGGACATCTCTTATAAAAGAGAACCCAAATTGCTCCATGGCCCCTTTCTGCTGTGTGAGGACACAGCCGGAACTGAGCCCGCCGTCCCTGAACCTGGAAGGCTTCTCGGCAGACGCTGAATATGCTGGCTCCGTGATCCCGGACCCTCCAGCCTCTGCAACCCTGAGCAGTAATGTCTGTCGTGTATGAGCCCCTTGGTCCATGCTGCTCTGTTGTGGCCACCCAGACGGACCGAGATGCAGGGCATCCCTTTCCCACATTCCAGGAGCAGAAGGAGATTGGAAGGTTCTATGCCACTGTGATTGCTTTTTGATATTTTGAGACCAACTCTAAGCAAATGTCCCTTCCACACTAGGAATAGAGATTTCATGTATTCAGTGAAAGAAAAACACACAGGTATTCCTGCCCTGCCAAACGAAGTCGAGGGTCCTGCCACAGCTAGAAAGCCGGGACTCCCGCGTCCCCTGGGGTCAAGGTCCTGCTCCAGGCACAAGTGGGCCCCCTTACCTGTCATGTACACTGCCCGCTCACTGGTGGGGCTGGAGCCGGCCCTGTTCTGAGCCGTGACCCAAAATTCATACTGGGTGTTTGGCACAAGATTTGTCACTGAGCAGTACGTTTCCTTGACAGTCATTGTAAACACTGAAAAGAAAAAAAAGACAAGAATTCAACTCTAAAATTGGCCAGGTAGCTCCAAGTTAGTTGTGCTGAATCTCCCTATAGTAGATTACAGAATTGGCCCCCAATTCCCTCCCCTCCATCCCTGTATGTGCACTCTTCCACAGTGTGGTTCGGTTTCCCCTGCCAGCCCTAGACAGGCTCAGCCACGGGACTTGCTGCAGCCAACGGAACAGCAGCAAGCAGGATGCTGGGAGAGGCTCGGGAAATGCCAGAATACGGGGGCTTGTCCTCTTGCTGCTGGGAACACGTCCGTTTCCACGCGAGCAAGCCAGAGCCAGCCTCCTGCACGATGAGACCGGGTGCCACCCAAGTCACCCCATCCATCCCAGCCATGTCCCCAGATCTGTAAGGGCGGCCATCCCAGACCATCTGGCCCTACCCGAGCTGGCCCAGACCAGAAGAATATCCAGCCAACTCACAGAATTACAAGAAATAATAAATGTTTGTTATTTTAACAAACAGGCTGCGTATATATGCATGGAGTAGGGTGGGATAGGGTATTTTTACGCAGCGAAAGCTAACTGATACACCTCCGATCGTCCCCGGACTGGGAAGGCTGTGATAACGCATGACACCACCACACACTGAAGGTTGCGGGAGGGGAGGGGGATAGGGCAGCTGGGTGATGGGCACTGAGGGCACACATGATCAAACACTGAACTCTGCCTCTGGAACTAATACACTCTACGTTAATTTATATTAACAAATAATACATATAATACACTCTATGAATTTAAATAAAAAAAAAAAAAATTCCCCTTCCTTCCTGGTCCCTGGGCAGAAAAACCATCCTTGCTTTCAGCACCTAGAACTCTCTACCTGCCTGGCCTGGTACAGACCTCTGTGCGGGAAGCCTGCACACAATGTGTCCCCACAGACAGCTCGTTTCTCCTGGGGTCTCAGTCTCCACGTCCATAAACTGGAAATCCCCAAGCCCTCTCCCCCAACCTCGCTCTGCCTCTATGCACACAGGATAGGCCTTGCCAGGCTAGCTGTGGTCCCCCAATTTCCCCAAGGGCTCAGCTGGGGCTCCTCTAATGTCTGAACCTCTCTTTTCAACAGGTAAATGGCTCATCTGTTACGTGGGGGCAGGGGCGGCAGATACCCCAGGCTCAGCCCCACACCAGCCAGCTGCATTTCCCTGGGAAGAGGGTGGGCTGCCCACGTGGAGGTGAGCGTCTGTTCCCAGGAGACTGCTCGGTCTGAGAACGCAGGTCTGAGCACCAGTGGCCCCCCTCCCCCCTCACACGGGTCTGGGGGCTACCCTTCTGGTCTCTACCAACACAGGGCTGCTCTGAGAAGAGCCGGCCTACCCTTCCCTCACATGCTCACATGGGGCCCATCAGAACCACGACAGCCCAGCTGGGCCTCCTCCAGGAAGGGCGTCCCCATCTTCCTGCACACAGTGCAGCCCAGGCATCATCCCGGGGCAGCTCTGGCCCGACAGCTCTATCCACACTCCAGATCCCCTAGCCTGGCCTTGTGACTTGCCCCAGCCAACCTGCCTTTCTGGCCCTTTCTGCCATGCTCCCCCACCTGCATCCCGTTCTCTAGGTTGCCCCTAGATCACAACAGCCCCCATGAACTGGATGTGTAGACCGCTCCCACCTCTACCCTCTGACTGCTGGGAAGGCAGGGCCCGGCCTCTGAGCGCCCTCAGCCCTTGCAGAGCACGGGCCTCACCTGCTTGGTCCTTCCCGGGTGCGCTGTCCCGCACTGGCCGGTAGGACAGCTGATAGCTCTCCACGGTGTCGTCAGAGTATAAGCTCCAGCACACTCGGACGGAGGACCCCGTGGCAGAGTTGGGGGCCTGTGGGTTTATCACTGGAGCAGAAGGAGCTAGGTAAGGACAAGGGAGAGAAACACACAAGTGAGGAGCCTTACGCAGAGGGGGAGGGGAACGGCCCCGCCAAGGGACTACTGGTCCCCGGACTGATCTTCAGGCTTTGGAAGCGGACACAGCAGCCCAGACTGGACAAGGTCGGGAAGGCCGAACGTCCCAACCTTGAACTTGCGAGCAACAACCAGCATGTCCATTCCTACTCTGACAAAGCCACACAAGCGTGGGGCGGAGGGGCCTGTGACAGGGACTCGGGCTGGTGCGTGGTTTGCCAGACCTGCCCTAGGCACGGGTCCTTGACCCCTTCCACGCCATCCAAAGACGCAAGACAGCCAGGACCCCAGGGGTGTGGCCGCAGCCCGAAGTGAGCCACGGAGGGAGAGAATCCCTTCAACAGGGAAGCTCTGCTTTCTCTGGGGACGGGTCCAGCAGCCACATACTTGTTACAGTGAGAGAAGACTACGCTGGGTGCCGCTACGCTTTGGAGAACTATCGTCTTTAGTCTACTGAGTCAATTTGTTCATTCTCTGTAGGTTAGTACTTCTGCCTCCCTACTCCCCAGACTCACACACCACTAGGAAACACTCCTGGTTTTTCCTCCATCACTCTTCTCCCATGGCAGCACCTCCCTCCGACCCAGGCTTGGTACAACAACATTCACTTCCGATGGTGACATCGCTCCGTCCAGGTAAGAGCACAACCAAACTCTAAGGAATTTACCTAGCCACAGCTCAGCCTTGCCTCTCTGCTCAGAGCCTGGAAGGTCCTAACATGACAAAGGAGGGAGGAAGAGAAAGAACCTGTATCCCGAACTGACAAAGTCCAGGATGGACAGCAGGGTCCTTCTATATCCTGCCAGCAACAGCCCCACGGCAAGTAGAGCAGAACCTGCAGTGAGAGGAGAGATGGCCCAGGGGCTGGGAACCACTCAGGACACTGCAGATGTGGGCAGGAGGGGCACGGTCTGCACGGGACCGGGGCTTAGAGGGCGAGGTGTCCATGTGTCTCAAGCACTGACTGGGGTGATTGTGCCTTTCCTTCCAGATGCTGGGGCCCGATGATTTGGGCAGCACCATCCCTAGAAGGGATCATCCAATGGACATCACAGCTCGGTGAAATCACCCCTTGAGCCATGAGTCTAAGGAAGGCCTCCAAGATTTATAATTAAGGATGTCCACTACAGTGTGGTTTGTAATGGGGAAAAACCTAGAAACATCCCAGCATCCAATCTAGTTGAGGACTCAGTAAACAAATGAAGGTATATACCCATTAAAACGATGTTATAGGGGAACTTATCGGTACAAGAAAATGTTAGTCATAATTGTTTTGATTAAAAAAAGCAGGTTACAAAAGAGAATAATTAACTTATTTCAAAAAAATCTATGTAAAAGAAAAACCTAAAATGATACATACAACATTTTTATAGCATAGTTGAGTGTTGGGGAGAAAGAGAAGGCAAGCAGTCAAAACAAAAAAGCTAAATTACAATATTATTCTTAGAAATAAGTAATTACAACAATATTCTGAAGAGCAATCTGGTACCATGTGACGTGCCCTACACATATTACCTCATGCAGCTGTCACCAAAGCCCCAGGAGGCATTGTGAAGTCCATTTCCCAGACAAGGAAACCAAGACTCAGAGAAGGCAGGGAAGTTGCCCAGAGACACATAGCTAGGAAGTGGCAGGCCTGGGATTCTCACCAGCTCCATGGGATCCTAAAACTCATCTCCCAGCTACTGGGCTCGTTAAGTAAATAAAATCTGGGCTACTTACTTGGACTGACTCAGGCAGGCAGAGTCTGGGCAGACTACAGAGTAAAAGTATTCCAGCGCTGCCTGGGGCCTCTGTTAGCTCCCTGGAAAGTGGGGCAGGCACTTGCCCTAGGGGAGGTCAGCCTCTGCTCTCCCCCTTACACGCCAGGAAGATGTGAAATGAGAACGGAAGAATACTTGTTTCTAAATCTTGATTGCTTTTAGCCGTCAAAGGTCTAACTCAAAGCTCCGGGAGCGGAGCCCGCGGGAAGCGCGCACAGGGGCGCGCACAGGGGAGCACGTACCCGGGAGGGCGTGAAGGGAGCACATGAGCTGCTCCACGTCGGAGAAGTCCAGAGTCTGGTCTTCAAAGTCGGGCTGTGTAGTGATCTCCACGTCTGTGTCTGTATTCAGGAACTTCCCAAGTCTGTGGGAACGAACGAGAATGAAGGGGCAGCCCCCCTTAGGGAGTGTTGACTGCGCTGGGTCACCAGTGACACTTAAGAAGGGCCTCTCCGCTGAATTCTTACATCTTTGTTTTAACATGCTGTTAGCTGCTTTCTGCCATCTGCTTTGGCGACTGACCCGGGGGTCTCCAATGGGGCCTCCAGGAGGGATGGGTGGGGCTGATGTGTGCATCTGAGGGGAGGCGGGGCGGGGGCGGCGCTCAGCTGCAGGGCACGTGCAGATGCTGACCTGGAAGCTTCCAGCCCTTCACGTCACCCCAGGGCCTGACGTGTGCAGACTCTGGGCTTTCTTCTCCATGGGGCCAAGCCTACTCAACCTGCTGTCCGTGGACGGGGGCCCTAAGCGGTCCTGCCTCCTGGAGATCATGGGGTTTGTGAGGGGCAAGGGCAGAATCTGAAACCAGGTCTGTCCTTTGCCAGAACCTCTTCTCTTAACCCTTACGTTATCAAGCTTCACCATCCATGTTGCTGTACAGACGGTGTCTCCTTTAATTCCCATAAAACTCTTCCTGCCTGCAGATAAGGAAGGTGGGTCCTAGGCTGGCTGGACTCACCCAGGGCCCTGGGGGGAGCAAGACAGAACACCTGTCTGACTCCACAATGTCACACTTCCTGCGGAACGCAGCCTGGGTCCTGGCACAGCTGGGGGTGCTGGGGACACTGGGCCCTGGTGAAAGGAGCGGCTCAGGGAGGAGACCCGACCACGGGCTTGCTGGCCGGCCCGGGCATCCCACTCCCTTCCAGCCCTGGGGTCCTGAGATTCACAGCTAGTGACTCTTCCCTCCAAAGCCACTGCTATCTGACCTTGGGGCAGAAACTGGGACCAAACGCCCAAGGGGAACTGAGTCTATCTGGATAAGTAGAGGAGTCAGGAACAGAACAAGGAAATACGTTTCAGAACAAAAATATTACCTGTCAGCCATGGCCACAGCGTCCTAAAAAGGAGGAGGAAAAGGAGAAAGTATCAAACTGATTTTGAAAAGAAATTTCTTTTTCGAACTATATAATGATATAAACACATTTTAAAACTTGAAAATGAGGAAAAAGAAAAGTAGCAGCTGTACCCCCCACTCCAAAGAGGCCACCCCGCTGAGGCTGTGCTCCGGCTCGGATGACCGGTGCTCCCGGGGAGGCTGCGTAAGCGTGGCACCCCCGCCCCGGCCCCCCGGCCCCCCTTACAGATGCTCCCTTCTGCTCCGCCAGTTTCAGACGGACCAACAGTCCCCCGAAGGGGATCTCCAATGCTAATGCAGCCAGGCTTCTGCTAATGGACATCTCGGCTGCTTCTGAGGTTTCAGCGTCACAGAGCAGTGAGAACACTGTCGTACATGCCTCGTCCTGCATGTTTGGGATTGTGTCTCTGAGACGCAGCGACAATGTGGGACCAGTGGTTCGCGAGGTCTGCGTATCCGGGGCTCTCACGGAGCCTGCCAACTTGCTTTCCAGCTTCTGTTGCAGGTCCCTTGCCCCAAGCAAGAGCACGAGCGCCAGCACCAGCAGGAAGGAAGTGCTGCTGGGCTTGGAGGGACCCCCACGAGGTCAGTGTGGAGGCGCATTTGGGAAGCTCGGGAAGCTGAAGGCCCCCTCCCTGCCCCTCATCCCAGACACCAACGGCCCCAGATTCCTGTGGGGTCATGGGAAGAAAGAGGACCCCACCTCTGACCAACATTAACATTTCCACAGCCCGAGGGCATGGGGCCTTGAGGTCAGATTTAACTGGTTTCAAGGAAATAGAAAAGTTGATGTGTGTGTGTGTGTGTGTGTGTGTGTGTGTGTGTGTGTTTGCATTTATAAAGATTTAGAATTGGTGCCCTTTTAACTGGAGAGCTGGAAGTGTCTTTTTAGCCTGGACAACCTCCTCCCCAGGGCTCCAACACCTGAGCTGACGAGAAAACTCTCCAAGGCTGACTTTGCCCAGCTTCCCGGGGAGGGGACGGGTCTCCAGGAGGGAGGAACTGAGGCTGGCAGAGGCCCCAGCCACAGTGGAGGGAAGGGCTCCGCCATGTTCATGTCTGTTGAGCCTCTCACTGATGAGGGAACAGGAGGCTGGCTGAGGACAAAGCAAAAGCTGGCGCCTTGCACCCCCCCCCCCTTCATCCGCTCCCCTCCATAGGTGTAGCATTCCTTAGGCACCCCTGACTGCCATAAAATGATAAATAGTTAACTTGCTAAGATCACAATCCTACAAGACAGGAGTCTCCCCTGGTTTGCAAATATCCTTGAGATTTACAAACAAAGAAGTTACCTTATCAATAGCCCAAATTCCAAAGACACAGAACTCAGTTTCTCAAGCCTAATGTCATCCTCCCCTCCATAAAAACGGAAGGAGGCGGAGGTAGAAGGAAAAGTAAATAAAGTTCCATTTCTTCTAAACCCAAATCTCACTAACAAGGACACTTGATAGCAGGAATGTAACATTCCACCAGGAGACTCCCAATTGTCTTTATGTTAGTGCCTCATTAGAGGGAATGTGGCCTTGGCTTGATAGTAACCAGGCCTTCAATATCCTGATAGTATTCTTTGCCCCAATAACCCTTTGTCCTCACCTACCCAACTCCTGCGTATATAACCAACCACCCCTCACAACCCGGGGCAGCCTCATCTCCGCCTGCCCACGGGTCCTGTCCCCGTGCTTTAATAAACCACCATTTTGCACCAATGACGTCTTAAGAATTCTTTCTTTAGTCGTCGGCTCCGAACCTCCTCACCCCACCGAACCTGACTTAGGTTCTGGGACTTCATCATTTTTGGCGAGCCAGCCAGGAGATTTGTGAGTCTTTACATTTGGACTCTGAGCTTCGGTGCAAAATTGGTGAGTACTTTCTCTCCTTTTCCTGTACTCTCATTCCAGGGCTTTTTCAAGGAGTATGGTCTTATTGGAACACTTGCATGTCAATTGCTCAGGCTGTAATCCTCTAGCCCATGGCTACTCCACGGGGAGGAGAGCGTCTGCCTTTTGGCTGTAAGCTAGTACCCTGGCCGGAATGGCAATAAGACCCAGAAACTTGATGGCCTCACTCTATTCCTGTTCTTATAGAAAGTTGTCTCTCTTGGGCACGGGACAGCCAACTAAGTCACCAGGACGGCTGCCAATCTTAAGACTCCCGTGTGAGGTTTCCTCCTGATTGATCTAATGTGATCCCCTCCACATGCCCGGTCTAGCCACTTCTGGCCACGAGACCTCCACTGGGAGCCGGCCAAAACCAGTACCCGATTGAATTAAAACGCAACCGGGGACCGTTTCCTAGGGAAGTTGGCTGTAAGGACCACATGTGTTGGAATGTCGCTTAGACCATGATGGATTTCAGTCTTTACTGTTTCTCGTCAGTGTCTTCTGCAAACCGCCTAAAGCTATGAAATTGGGTAATTTCCCCTTGCCAAACTTTTCTAGTATTTCCATGGGTTAATATGACAAAACAGTATGCAGTCTTCAGGACATACGATAGCATGGCACAAGCATTTTAGTCCATTCACCAGGCACCCATCAGCAGCCTAGGATGCGATGGGGAAGTGGAGGGACGCCGGCACCCCTCCAGGGCCTTTTAAGACATGACGGTGATCAATAGCGATATCTTGAGGGACGCCTCTGGTCGCTTTTGACACACAGGAACCTCTGACATATCCTGCGTGGGACGCTACCCAGGAGTCAGGGGGGATTTGGTAATGGACCTTCATTACTTTTCTGGAAGCATGGCCTCAGTAGGCTTCTTCAGTTCCCAAGGACTCTACCTTGGGGTGCCTTTTAACCCACTGGAAATAATTTGGATTGCAAAACTTAGGAAAGGACTGAGCTCCTGTAACACTGCATGGCCTCAGTGGGATCTATCAGTTAGATCTCCTCTGCAGGAAGCAGGGCAAATGGACCTAGGGTGCCTGCATTGCTCATACCTAGGCCTTCATTGCTCTGCACCAGGACCCCAGACTAAGGGGCTTTTGCGGAATGTGTTTGCCCAAATGAGTCAGCTAGTAAACTTTCTCCTGACATATTGGATGGTAATTACGTAAATAAGCCTTCTTCTAGTAAATCCAGGTTGCTGGGCCATCCCTACCAAAGGGGACTCTGGCTTTATTTCTCTCTGTTTCTCCTAATAGATGTGGGGGCTTCTCCCTCACTCCCTTCCCGTGTTAATGGCTATAACTGGAGCCAACTGGGGTTAGTCTAACTCGAGACAGAGACTATAAGGAATATTCCCAAGCAGCTGCCGAAACTATCTTTGTTGCGGGGAAGTTTCCCTGTGTTCTCTGGCCTGACTTGGACTGCCTAACCCCTCCCCCCTGGCTGGTGGGAAAGCATGGCATCTGCTCCTCTGTTGGGGCTTATGAGCTCTGAAACCGGGAATCTTTTCTCTGCCTCCTGGCAGCACTTTGTTTCCTCTGTTTTCCCCTTCTGTTTCTGTACCAACGCGCGTGCAACCTGCATGACTAGCCTCTAGATCATGCACCACAGCTCCTTCTCTCTTCACTGTCAAGGAGCAAGAAGAGAACCCCCTGGACCTAACACCCACTCCAGATCTTCCCACACATGTCTCAGGTAAACATTCAAAGCGGAGTGGGCCCAGGTGGAACGTAAATCAGTGTTGGAACTAAGTTAAGTCTGTTGGTTTAATTAAGATAGATGCATCTTTGAAGTTAACAGCAGTAAATGTGAAGCTTTATTCTATCGAAGTTTACTAAAGGTCAAATAAGCTTGTGTTACTTGTTAAAATTTGTTAGCAAAGAAATGACTAAACTGATGGTTAATTGTCTGTCTCAAATTTCTAATGGGTAATTGCTGAAGTAGCTTTCAAAGTCTTTGGTAACCTGAAAGTTTTTTAAAGTTTTGCTTGGATGACAAATGGAATTAAATTGTGGACATCTAGGTCTTAACCAAACAGGATAAAATGCTAAGTTGTTAATTACTGAATGTAGGTTTGTGCTTTTGACTTCTTACTGCAAAGAAACTAAGAGCATTTAAATCTGCTGGTAGACTTGTTTGCCACTTAACTGATTCATAAATTTGCCACCTGAAGAATTCTGTTGTAGCAGTTCACAATTGGTTAATAACTAAAGGTGTTTCTAAGAATACAAAGTTCTGCTTAGTGTAACTAAGACTGATGGAAATAAAGGGAAACTGTATGTAGGAAAGTAGGAGACATGTAAGAAAGATTTAAGGAATGGGAATACATTTTGTTGAAGGTAAAGGAAGGTAATTTTGTCCTAAATGAGATGGTTGTTTAGAAGGAAATGGCTTGGGACAAACCTGAATGCCAAGGAAAGTTGTAGAAGGTTTGTGAAGGGAAATCTTCAGAAAATTTTAGCTATGGTCAAGAATGGATTAAGATTGAAATGAATGGGGACGCCTGGGTGGCTCAGTTGGTTGGGCGGCTGCCTTCGGCTCAGGTCGTGATCCCAGTGTCCTGGGATCGAGTCCCGCATCGGGCTCCTTGCTCGGCAGGGAGCCTGCTTCTCCCTCTGACTCTGCCTGCCACTCTGTCTGCCTGTGCTTGCTCTCCCTCTCTCTCTCTCGGACAAATAAATAAATAAAATCTTAAAAAAAAAAAAAAAAAAAAAAAAAAAAAAAGATTGAAATGAATGGGTTTTAAAGGTACATTGGTACAAGACTGGAATTCTCTGTTCAAAAGGACAATGTTTTCTTAGATCAATTGATCTGCTGTTAAGAAAATGTAAATGGTTTTCTCTTTGCCTGCCCAGAAAAACGAGTTTCTATGTTTTGTTTATCAGGTGTTTAACATCCCTAATTATATTTAGGCATGTGCTTTAAAACTTTCTAAAATTCTAGCAAATGTTGACAAGATTTAAATTGTAAATCTCTTTAACTCAGGCTTTTCCTTGGTATGTGAAGTTGCTCATGAAGTACTACTGAACCAATGATAAACCTTGGATTACATTTGGGAAAATGCTATAACTATTCCAGAGATTCTACACACTTCCTAAAGTTTTAACGTTTTGAGAGATCGCCGCTTGATACTGTAATTATGGAAATGTTATGTATCACAGAAATAACCTGATTTCCTTGCAGCTAAATTGTAAACTCCCGTGTCTCTTTAGCTCTAACCATATCCATTCTGAGTTTTTGTCATTTATAATTGTTTTAATTCTCTGGTAAAATGAGTTTTATCTTCAAGGATATTCCTATAAAGGACTTTCAGGACAAATACAGATATTTGATATGCTTGAAAATCCCAAAACTGAAATGGGTAAGAATTTCCAGAACTGACTAAAGCCGCATTCACCAGAATTAGCAACATGGGACTAAATGAACTAAAAGATTATAGTGTTGTGTCTCTTAATGTTTTGTCTTACTTTAAACATTGCTGGTTCTCTTTAATGTTTGCTCTTCCAGACTAGGGATACTCCCTCCTAGTTATCTGTAACTTACAGAGATGTAAAAGTATTGATTTGTAAACAAATCAAAGCATTCAACTTTTCTCTCTATCTGAACCCTCTGAAACCAAAAGGTCTCAGTAAGTATTCTTTCTTCCATGGCAATCAGTCATTTGCATAAGTCCAATAAGAATCTGTTCTCCTTATAACAGGAAAGAATTGGAAACACGGGTTATTTTACCAAGGCTTTGACTGGGATGTCATATTTGAAAAGACTCAGATATGACCAGACAGCTTAAAGGAACTAAGGTTGACTTTATGAAACCTGGAGCCATAAAGCCCCTTGGGACTGTTGGCCTGATACCTTGCTTACAGAGTTCCCAGCAGCCTCACCAGGTGAGTAAAGAATGTCACTCCTTGGTAGGTGCAGTCTCGGGAAGAGGAATTCACCCAAAGGTATTGCAGGCATGCCTCATGGCAAGTACAGGGCTTGGCTTCTGGCCCAGAGAGGCTACTAAAAGTTCAACCTAGAGATTCCTTATACAAAGTTCCAGCAAAGCAGATTCTAAAAGATCTATTGATCACACTCACTGTTCTTGCTGAGCTTATGTAAATAATAGGCCAAGTTTGTTAAAACTGGACTTGTTTCACAAGTGAATTAGTCCTGATTTGGCTATCTCTGTAAATGAGGGTTATTTTAGAGAGAAAAATTATGTTTTAATAACACACCTTTATGGGTGTTGAATTCTAGATTTGATTGTCTTTAAATGTTTGTTTACCTAAGCTAAACAATTTGAGGTAAACTTCAGAGAAGTTGCACAATAGCTTCTTTAGTCGATCTTACTGTTTTGTGGGGATATTAGCAGACCCCACGGCACATGATTAAACAACTGGAATAATGAAATTGCCTAAAAGCCAACCTATTGCACTCCATAGGATTAACTATGGACTTGTGGAAACAATGGATGACCCCACTTTCTTTATGAGTGGATTGAATGATCCATGGGGGACTCCCCTTATCTCTTGACAAGTTTTCTCTCACTTGCCAATGATCCTCTGTAATCAGGATATTGTTAAGGCTGGACCACTCAAAGGTCTTCTTATTGGTTTCATCCCTTAGTTATATTTATCCTAGAGGCCACCTCTGTTGAGGTGCAATTGCAAACAGATGCTTTAGCTAAGCATGGAACAGCCCTCCTATAAAAGAGCCTCAAAGCTCACTATGGGACAGTCCTTGACTGTAATGATGTCACATCAGGTCCAGATTTGTCTTAGAAGGCAAAGGCCACCAATGGATGATGGAGGCCAACTTATTAAATACTGGGCTACATTAACAGATATGCCAGAAATAAAACTTGTCAACCTGTATGCCTGAACCTGACCACTGTACTTCTTTCTCTATAGAGCAAAAAGGTTATTGATCTTGCTTACTCTATTTGGCCAGATTTAAGATGCCCCTGTTAAAAATATGAATGACAGTTGGTTTTCTGATGACAGTAGTTTTCATAGAAAAAAATAAGAAAAGCTAGGTGTGCCATAGTGCTCACTAGCACTTTGCAATTGCCAAAGTCTAAGAATTAACATTTATACTGACTCCAAATATGCTTTCCTGGTACTACATGCCCATGGAGCTATTTGGAAGGAAAGGGGATTGCTATCAAGCCATTACTTCAAATATGGGCCTAAGTTACAAAACCCTCCTTATCGCTATACTGAAGATGGCATATATCAGATCCGGGATACATATTTGTGGTTCACACCCACGATTGGACAGCTCAGTTAAAAGGCAGTTTTATGCTGGGAACAAAAGAATCATACGAGTGGTACTTGGGCAAATAACGCACGATATCTGGGATGGCTATCACTAGAAATGTGTTCCCAGATAATAGTACTCCAGGCTACTGACTGGTTTGCTACTGGCTGGGCAAGGCAACCTGGCATCAGATGGCCAGCTCCAAACGGAATCCACTGGATACGTGGAACCAACCTGTGGCCCTGTCTTCCTCCAGGGTAGATAGGTCGCTGTACTTTAGGATTTGCCTGGATTCATGGGCGCATTACTAAAACCATTACAACTCCAGCTAATCTCCCCAACTTAAAACAAAGATGGACACGATCTGTTTTTAAATGGTATGATCACTTAGCATCCATTTTTGTTCCGTCTGCGGGACTAGAGGATGTCATGTGGCATGTAGAAGCCCTTAATAAATATACTACAAAGGCACTCAATGACTCACTGAACAGCATCTCCCTACTTAATACCGAAGTGTCACAAATACGCAAGGCAGTCCTACAGAATAGGATGGCCTTAGATGTCCTGACAGCAGCCCAGGGTGGCACATGTGCAATTATCAAGACAGAATGTTGTGTGTACATTCCAGACTATCACAAAAATGTCACAGGACTAATAAAAGATATGAATACCCAGATTAAGGCCCTACAAGATCCTTCTCTCTCTCTCAGTGAATGGTTAAGTTCCTGGTTTGAAGGAGGGCTATGGCCGAATCTCCTTTTCGGGCTTCTTATTCTTATCGCCTTATTAACCTTAATATGTTGCTTTGTTCCATGTTTCTCTACTTGGTGCCGAGACTCCATTGCTACAATGACTACACCACGGCAGACGATCCTTGTCGCACGCGAGGACGCCTCCTCACTGTCAGCGCTGGATTCAGCTGCCTCCACCTTTCGTAACTCTCTTATACGTTCCTACCCTGACAAATATTGACCCGAGCAGGTAGGGACAGCTCTACGCCCCTATTCAGCACGAAGAAGTTACAGAAGATGAGACCTTCCACCTTCAACCACCTTAAAGATTTAAGGGTCAAAATTGTTCAGGGGGGAATGATGAGGGAACAGGAGGCTGGCTGAGGACAAAGCAAAAGCTGGCGCCTTGCACCCCCCCCCTTCATCCGCTCCCCTCCATAGGTGTAGCATTCCTTAGGCACCCCTGACTGCCATAAAATGATAAATAGTTAACTTGCTAAGATCACAATCCTACAAGACAGGAGTCTCCCCTGGTTTGCAAATATCCTTGAGATTTACAAACAAAGAAGTTACCTTATCAATAGCCCAAATTCCAAAGACACAGAACTCAGTTTCTCAAGCCTAATGTCATCCTCCCCTCCATAAAAACGGAAGGAGGCGGAGGTAGAAGGAAAAGTAAATAAAGTTCCATTTCTTCTAAACCCAAATCTCACTAACAAGGACACTTGATAGCAGGAATGTAACATTCCACCAGGAGACTCCCAATTGTCTTTATGTTAGTGCCTCATTAGAGGGAATGTGGCCTTGGCTTGATAGTAACCAGGCCTTCAATATCCTGATAGTATTCTTTGCCCCAATAACCCTTTGTCCTCACCTACCCAACTCCTGCGTATATAACCAACCACCCCTCACAACCCGGGGCAGCCTCATCTCCGCCTGCCCACGGGTCCTGTCCCCGTGCTTTAATAAACCACCATTTTGCACCAATGACGCCTTAAGAATTCTTTCTTTAGTCGTCGGCTCCGAACCTCCTCACCCCACCGAACCTGACTTAGGTTCTGGGACTTCATCATCACTGCAAAGCTGTGCAGGGACATGGGGGACCGCCCCGCCATCATGAACATCCAGGAACCAAACGGAGGCTGGCCACGGTGGTCAACAACAACGCCTCCAGGCAGAGAGGGAACACTCTAACCCGCCCCAGCCATGCCGTCCCTCGGGTTTGTGACCTCATGTCACCTCATGACTGACCTTGATGAAGTCAACCTTCTCCTCATGGCACATCTCCTCAATGGTTTCCATGAGCTCCTTACAGGTGTCGAGGTTTTCCCCACAGCTGACCAGCTGTCCATACAAGGCTTCCAACTTGGCTTTCTTTTTCTCCCCTAGAGCTTGTATTTTTTCTTCATATTTTTGAGCGAGTGTTTCCAAGATCTCATTGTAATGTGACTCAAAGTTTTGTTCTTGTCTCCCGAAGTTCTCCTACAAGACAGGTAGACGTCAGCCATCATCTCAGTGGACGTGCCGCGTCTGCTACAGAGCCACTGGGGCATGGAAACGTACCCACCCGGAGCTGTTGCAGTCGCCTCCCCCTGTCTGGTCATCTCTGGCTGGGGTGCTGGGCAGGGGGCGCCGTGGGGGCTAGGGCCAGGAATCGGCGGCTAGAGCCCCGCGGCGTTCTCTCCTGGAAGCGTCTCGCACCCCTCCCGCTGCGCCCTTACCCCAAGCTGCCCCCCTCCACTGTGGCCACTGCGACCTCGGAAGGTGGTCACTGAGGTGTCAGCCTGCTGCTGCATCCTTGGACCTTAACACGGAGATGTTCGCCCTGGGATATGCCACCCAGCTTTCCCTCCTGAGCCCTCAGCGTCTCACGACAGTCACCTCCTTTCCCTGACGCTCACATTGCACAAATGCCAGGATCCCACGGACCCTCACATCAACTAAGAGCCAGCTGATGGGGAAGGGGAGGAAGGGCTGCGGCCGGACAGCGCTGTCAGGTAGGCGGGGGAGCACAGGAGGGCAGTGCTGAGTCTGGGGGCACAGCAGAGGAGTCACGTTCACACACGCCTGTCAACCCCTGGCCCTCCGGCTCGGGCTGGAAGGCCAAGAGAGCTCTGGCTTCTGACGGACGCTGGCCTCAGCAGACAACAGAGACATTTCCCAAGAAAAGGCTCTCAGGACCGGCTCGGGGAGCACCTGCCAAGCGTCTTCCAGGAGCACAGCACTTGCTTGCGATGGCCCCAGTGCTGGTGTGAGAAACTGGGTAAAACTCAGAGCCCTCGCTGCGGGGGACCAGCTTTGGTCTGAGGGCGAGCTGCCCATGCGAGTGTAAGGAGTCCGTCTAGGGGGTCACACAGGTCTCCCTCCCACCGCGACCTTATGCTCGAGCCTTGCCTGTGCCCTGCGTGGGGGAGGAGTGCAATAGTCCTCTGCCTGATCACGAGCGGGGGGATGATGTTCCAGCTTCATGGGAGAGGGGCCTGGGGCTTGGCTAATCCACCCGAGGCGCTCTGTGGCTACAGCCCGAGGCTGTGTTGTGAACAGAAGCAGAGCAGGGCAGGAAAGGGGGTGTGGAGAGTCTCCTCTCAGTCCTGGCGCCCCTTCCCTGGCTGGTGAGTCTGGTGCTGGCAACCCCGTGGTGTGGTAGACACCTAAAGGGCTCACGCAGGCGACTGTGACATGTTTGGTGGCAGGCACGGATGTGTATTCATCTTACGAGACACAGATAAGAGTCGGGCGCACGAACAAGGAGGGATGGGTGTCTTGCTACACCCGGTCAAGGAAGGGCCATGGAAGAGCCCAACCGCTGAGCACGGCTGAGGCCAGATAGAGGGGAGTGCGGGGTTCAGGAGGGAAGGCGGGCAGGTAAGGGGCTCCATGAGGTACATCCCCAACGTGCCCTGGAAAGACAGGGCGGGAAGTCGGCGCAGATCCCGGGACTCGCAGGGTCACAGCCGCTGACCCGGCCGCCTGCGGCACGTGTGCGCCGGAGACCGCTTCTACACCCGCTCGTACCTGCACCGTGATGAAAACCTCCTCCAAGTGATTCGCAAAATTCTCCATCTCGAGAATCTGCTTTTCCAGTTTGAACATGTTTTTGTGGACTTCATCCTGGCGAACAGAGGTCGGCAAGGAGCCCTTAGTGCTCTCCTCCCTCCCGGGCAGGCCTTTCCCCTTCCGCCCCTGCCTGCCCGCCGGGGTGCGCAGGCCCGAGCCACAGAGCCACGGAGGCCAGCTGCTCACCTTGGCGCTCTCCAGGGCCTTGTCGAGGGCCGTCACCTCGTGCTCCCTGTGCTCGTCCGAAACCTCCAGCGCCCTTACTGGAGCCTTGCAGGTGACGCAGAAGACCAGGGCGGCTTCGTCCCCGTCCTCCTCCTCGGGGATGACGTAGCACTCGTACTCCTGGCTGGCCCGGCCGTGCGCGTACCTGCAGGCCTCTCGCAGGCCCGGGCCGGTGGCGCCCCAGCCCACGCAGCCGCGCTCCCCGGCCTCGGGCCGCCTTTGCCAGTCCCTCTGCGCCCCAAGCGGCAGATGCTCTGGAACCTCCGTGCAGGGAGCGCTCCCGTCCGCCAGCTCGGAGCCCCACTCGCCCGCACCCCCGAGGGCGTACAGATGCACCAGCTCGTCCACCTCCTCCTCCAGGGCTCTCGGGGCCTTTCCCAGGGCCACGCTCCCGGGGTCGCTGGCCTCCTCAGCCATCTCAGCGTAGACTTCGCTTCCTGTCCGCGTGGCCCCTTCTGGGAAGGGGTGCAGCCGGTCCTCGGGGTCATACAGATCCAAGGGGTAGAAGTGGAAGTCCGGGGGAGCCCCCGCAGCCTTCCCATCCATGGCGCTTCTGCACCTGTGGGCTCCTCCCGCACGGCTCCTAGGACACAGGGAGAGGGAGGGACCCCGCTTACCAGAAAGCCATCCCAGTGAACGGCCGCTGGATTGGCTCCACTCACTCACAATGTTTAAAACATCGCCCGAGCAGCTCAGCTGCAGTTTTACTTTGAATCATCCAGGAAGAGTGGTTGACCTTCTCCAGGAAGGAGGGGCTTTCTAAGCTTAAACGGGGCCAGAAATTACCAGAGAAAGGTCAATAGGTCCCTCTTGACTCAAACAGAGGCCAAATAATGGGAAGTGTCTCTGCAAGAATGACTAAACATACAGTATAAATTGGTGGAAAAAAAATTAAGATTGTAATAAATTAGTGTGCAAGGACCATCCATGAAGTAATCACTTGGGCAAAACCATTGGGAAATGGTCCACCCTTATAAGTGACAGATAACAAATAAGTAAGATGCCATTTTCGCCTTCTTAGTAAGCAAATATTTTAAAATACACGATTCCCCAAGGCTGGGTAGGGCCCAGAGACAGGAGGGCTCTGGGGACCTGTGGGTGGAGTGCACACGAGCCCCCCCTTTCCAGAGGACAAACTGGGTAGCATGGACCAGGAGCCTTAACAATGTCCCCAATCTTTGAGCTAGTAATTCTCATCAGGATCCCGAAGGGAAATATCCAATACAGGGGGAAAATGTTTTTATAAAATATACCCACCGCAAATATTTTTGGAGGGAGGGGCAGAGGGAGAGGCCGAGAAAGAATCTGGAGCAGGCTCCACACCCAGCGCTGAGCCCAACACGGGGCTCAATCTCCCAACCCCGAGATCATGACCTGAGCCAAAATCAACAGTTGGACACTCACCCCACCGAGCCACCCAGTGTCCATAAAAATTTTTATGACAGGAAAACAAAAAGTAAAACCCTAGTGATTAGGAGAACGGTTAACTGAGCTAGGATACACCTACTCTATAGAACACAACGCAGACTTTAAAACACTAGGGAGAGCAGATGATAACTTGCGAAAGACTTACGGTGTGACATTAAGTAAAATAAACAGAACACTTACTCTACAGAGACTGCGATGTTTACCCTTTAATGGCGGTTCGTAAAATCTAGAAAGAAATAATAAATGGTAGAAGTAGTAAATACAACATAGGGAGTGGCTCCTACTTATTGAGCACTTACTGCATGCTTTCTCCAGGCTCAGCAGGTTTTAGGCATACCCCCCGTGTGGTAGGCACTGCAATTGCCCTCATTTTACAGATGACAAAACTGTGGCTCAGACAGGCTATCTGGAGCAACGTCCTGTGCTGAGGAAGTTGTTAGGCTGGGATTTGAACCTTAGTCTGTGTGGCGGCCCTGAGACTGTGCCTGATGGATGTCCGGGTACAGGGAGCTGAGGTGACTGGGTGTCCAGCTGCGCTCTGAAAATGTCATCTCACCGCACGGAGGACACACTTCACACGGGCATCTCCATCCAGCGACAGAGTGCAGCAGGGACACTAAGGCAGAGCAGTTTGACACGAAACTCCTCTGAGGGCAGATGTTGGCCGGAGGGCTCCTTGACGGCCTTGCTAAGGCTTTTTTAGGGTGTGTGGCAGGCTGGGGGGACTGCTCCAAACCAACCTCCCTCCCTCCCTCGGGGCTGGGCTGCGTCACCGGCTGACGGCTCTCTCAGCCTCTCCCATCTCCCCCCCATTTCATCCCGGACACGGGCTTGCCCTACTAAAATCCTGGTGTATCCAGTCCCACTTGGTGCCTGCCTCCTGGAGGATGTGGCCTACTCAGTCTGCTGGACTCCACAGTCCCTCCTTTCTTCTGGGCACACAACTGCCGTTATGCCAGACTGTTCTTTATGATAGTTTTACGGACACAGGAGTCACACACCATACAATGCTCCTGTCAGAAGTGCATACTTCAAGAGCTTTTGGTGTATTCATGAAAACGAGCACCCATGGCCACAGTCCATTTTAGGCCATTTTCATCCACTCACAAAGAAACACTGTACTCTTCAGCTCTCACCACCCACAACCCCTCACTTCCACCAGCCCTAAGCAACCGCTAATCTACTTTGTCTCTATTGACTTATAAATGGAATCATATATTGGAATCACATCAGTGGGATCATATGATATACTGTCCTTTGTGACTGGCTCCGTTCATAACAATGTTTTCAAGACTCACCCGTGTTAGAGCATGTGTCAGTACTCACTGCTTTTTAGAGCTAGATAATGTTCTATTGTGTGGGCACATTGTGTTTTATTAACCCTCATCAGCTTATTTGCACATTTCCCTGTTTTTAAAGATTTATTTATTTAAGAGAGAGAGAGAGAGAAGGGAAGGAGCACACAAGTGAGGGGAAGGGCAGAGGGAGAGAATCTTCAAGGAAACTCCCCACTGATCATGGCACCCAATGTGGGGCTCGATCTCACGACCCTGAGATCATGACCTGAGCCAAAAGCAAGAGAGAGAGTGTGTGGCAGGAAGGGGCAGAGGGAGAGAGAAACTTAAGCAGACTCCCCACTGAGTGTGGAGCCCAATGCGGTTGATCTCATGACCCTGAGATCACCATCTGAGCCAAAACCAAGAGTTGGATACTCAACCCACAGCACTGCCCAGGCCCCCCTGCATGTTTCCCTTTTCATTTGGGTTGTTTTCACCCTTTGACTATCACAAGTAATACTGCTAAAATGTTTGTGTACAGGTTTTCGTGTGGCTATATGTTTTCATCTCTCTTGGATAAATACCTAGAAGTGGGGTTGCTGGATCATAGGGTAACCCTACGTCTAACTGTCTGAGGAACTATCTGATTGTTTTCCAAAGTGGCCGGGCCATTTTACATTCCTATGAGCAGTGTACAAAGGCTCAGATTCTACCACAGCCCTGTTAAAACTTGCTATTATCTGACTTTTTGATTACAGCCATCCCAGAGGGTGTGAAATAGTATGTCATTGTGGTTTTGATTTGCATCTCCCTGATGAAGACTGATAACAGGTATTTTTTCATGCGTTTACTGGCCATTTGTATGTCTTCTTTGGAGAACTGTCTATTGAAATAGTCTGCCCATTTTTAACTGGGTTATTTGTAAAATTTCTTTATGTATTCTCGAGATAGTCCATTATTAGAACATAATTTGCAAATATTTTCTCCCATCTTGTAGGTTGTCTTTCTACTTTATTATTATTATTATTTTTAAAAGGTTTTATTTATTTGGGGCACCTGGGTGGTTCAGTTGTTAAGTGTCTGCCTTCAGATCAAGTCATATCCCAGGGTCCTAGGATCCAGCCCTGCACTGGGATCCCTGCTCAGCGGGAAGCCTGCTTCTCCTGTTCCCACTCCCCTTCTTGCCTTCCCTCTCTCACTGTGTCTCTGTCAACTAAATAAAGAAAATCTTAAAAAAAAAAAAAAAAAAGATTTTATTTATTTGACACAGAGAAAGAGAGAGCATAAGCAGGTGGGACAGCAGGCTGAGGGAAAGGGAGAAGCTGATGCCCCACTGAACAGGGAGCCTGATGCGGGGCTCAATCCCAGGACCCCCGGATCATGACCCAAGCTGAAGGCAAATGCTTAACCAACTCAGTGACCCACATGCCCCCATTTAAAAATTTTTTTAAAAAAATACTTAGGCTCCACACTCAATCTGGGGCTCAAACTCATGATCCCAAGATCAAGAATCACACACACTACCAAATGAGCCAGCCAGGCACTTCCCTCTTTATAGATGGTGTCCTCTGAAGCACCAAAGTTTTAAAATTTGATGAGGTCTAATTAATTTTTTTCTTTTGTTACTTGTGCTTTTGGTGTCATATCTAAGAACTTGCTGAAAACTCTGAGGTTAAGCCAACCTTGCATTCCTGGGATAAATCCCACTTGGTCATGATGTTTTGGATATATATATGATATATATCATATATATATATATATATATCCATATATATATATCCATATATATATATATAGATAGATATATATCCCTATATATATATATCTATATATATATATATGATATATATATGATATATATTGGGATATATATCCCTATATATCCCAATATATATCATATATATATATGTTTACTAGATTCAGTTTGCCAGTATTTTTTGAGGAATTCTGCATTCATATTCCTAAGAAATATTAGCCTGTAGTTTTCTCTTTTTGTAATGTCTTTGTTTGGCTTTGATGTAAGGGAGATAATGGCCTTGCAGAGTAAGTTGGGAAATATTCCTTCTCTTCTACTTTTTTTGGAAGAACTTGTGAAGACTTGGCATTAATTTTTCTTTAAATGTTTCGTAACTCACTAGTGAAGCTATCTGGGTTTTTCTTTGTGATTTTTTCCCCTTATTATTAATTCAGCCTATTTTACATAGGCCAATAGTTGTCAATTTCTTCTTGAGTCTTTTGGTAGTTTGTGTCTTTCCAAGAATTTGTTCATTTCATTTATTTAATTTACTGGAATACAACTGTTCATGGTCTTCTTTTTAACTACTTTATTTCTGGTAGTTTGGTAATAATGTCCCCTCTTTCATTTCTGATTCTAGTGATGTGAGTCTTCTCTTTTTTTCTCTTGATCAGCCTAAGTAAAAGTTTGTCAGCTTTGCTGATGTCTTTAAAGAAGTAGCTTTTGGTTTTCTTGGATTTTTCTCATTTGTTTTTCTATTCCCCTCTTCATAAATTTTCACTATAATATTTAATACTTCCTTCTTTCTACTTGCTTTGTTCTGTTTGCTGTTCTTTTCTCAGTGTTTTAAAGTGGCAAGTTAGGTTGTTGATTTAAGATCTTCTTTTTAAATACAGGTATTTATAACTATAAATTTCCCTCTAAGCACCACTTTTGCCACATCCCAATAATGTGGCAAAACTTTTGGTATGTTTTATTTTTACTTTTATTCACCTTGAATTATCTTCTGATTTCCCTTTTGCTTTCTTCTTTGATATGTTGATTATTTAGGAGTATATTTTTAATTTCCACATATTTGTGACATCCCAAATTTCTCTGTTATTGACTTCTAATAGTATCTCATTGTGGTCAGATTACATATTTTTTCATTATTTCTATCCTGTTAAATTTATGGATGCTTATTTTAGCATTTGGTTTATCCTGGAGGATGTTCGATATGCCTAGAGAAGCATGTGTATTCCAGTTGTTGGGGGGAGTGTTTTCTAGACGTTTGTGTTGTCCAGCTGGTTTATAGTGTTATTTGAGTCCCTATTTCCTTATTTATTTTCTTCTTAGTCATCCTGTTATCAAAAGTGGAGTACTGAGGTCTCCAACTGATATTGCTGAGTTGTCTCTTTCTCCATTTATGTCACTTTTTGCTTCATGTATTTTGGTGCCCTGTTGTTAGGTACATATACATTTATTTTCTATTTTTTTTTAAAGATTTTTATTTATTTATTTGACACACAGAGATCACAAGTAGGCACAAAGACAGGCAGAGAGAGAAGGAAGCAGGCTCCCTGCTGAGCAGAGAGCCCAATGCGGGGCTCAATCCCAGGACCCTGGGATCTTGACCCAAGCCAAAGGCAGAGGCTTTAACCCACTGAGCCACCCAGGCACCCCACATATACATTTATTTTTAAGACTCGTTTATTTATTTTAGAGTGAGAGAGAGAGAGAGGTGGGGGAGAGGAGCAGACTCTGTGCTAAGCATGAAGCCTGACAAGGGGCTTGATCTCACGACCCTAAGATCATGACCTGAGCTGAAACCAAGAGTCAGATGCTCAACCACCAGTGGCACCCAGGCTCCCTGCATGTACATTTATAATTGCCATGTATTCTTGATGGACTGACCCCTTTTATTATAAAATGCTCCTCTTTATCTCTAGTAACACTGATATCAATACTTCAAATTGTCCTTCCACTCAGCCTGGAGGTTATTACTTATTTTATGTTTTTAAAGATTTATCTATTTGGGGCACCTGGGTGGCTCAGTGGGTTAAAGCCTCTGCCTTCGGCCCGGGTCATGATCTCAGGGTCCTGGGATTGAGCCCCGCATCGGGCTCTCTGCTCAGCAGGGAGCCTGCTTCCCCCGCTCTCTCTGTCTGCCTCTGCCTACTTGTCATCTCTGTCAAACAAATAAAGCATTTTTTAAAAAATAAAGATTTATCTATTTATGAGAGAGAGAGAGAGAAAACCCATGAGTTGGGGGAGGGGCAGAGGGAGAGAGAGAATCCAAGCAGGATCATGGGGGCTCGACCCCAGGACCCTGAGATCAGGACCTAAGCCAAAAGCAAATGTTGAACACTAGCCCAACTGAGTCACCCAGATGCCCCCCACTAGAGGTTTTTAAATTCCAAGGCCATGAAATCTTACAGGGCAAAGTAATATTCAAAAGCGAGAGGGTGCAGTTTTACTTTTGTAACAAAGAGAGGAAGGGATATTGTGAACACAGAACCTGCATGAAGCCTCAACAGCTGGCTTATTTCAGGAGAGAGCAGCTCTGGGGAAGATTAAGTATTATGTTAAGCATCTGGAATCTAATACTCTTAAAATTATCCCCATCCACATATCCCTTAGAAAGTCTATGTACAGATGTTGTAGTCTTCAGATCGATGGTATAAATGCTACCCCTTGTAGGAACTGGAATGAGACAAAAGGAGTGGGAGGGGACGGCCAGGTGGAGAGAAGGAACAGTGTATTACTCGCTCCACAACAAATAATAACCACTTATCATCCCGCACAGTTTGCGTGGGTCAGGAGAGCAGCCAGGGAAGGAAAAGAAACATTCTTTTGTAAGCTAAGGGGTTTCCAATTCTTTGCTTTCAACAAAACTGAAGGAGGAACTAATCAAGTGTCAGCTGACCTATGACTAAAAATGATTTTTCACAATAGACGACTATGTAATTTTTGGCATACATTTCGGAAAGAGTTCAAAGAGTTGAATGATAGTGCTATAATAATATAATTTGTAATTGCATGTAATAATTCATACATGAAAATGTGAATTAACTTGTAAAAAAAAGAAAAGCCCTACCCAGCTCACCAAGAGATGCATTTCCATTTCACATTTGTTTTGTTTAGCATTTGTCAAAATTAGTAATGTATGTTGTTTTGCTCATATGTGCCTACAAATTGTTTTGATAAATTAATCCAGAAGAAAAAAGAGGTTACCATTTAGAGCCTTATGGTTCCAGGAAAATAAAAAAATTTAAATCCCATGCATGTATTTTTTTTTTGTAGAGAAGTCTCATAGATGATCAATAAGACTTTCTAAATATAGAAAAACAATACATTAGGACAAAACTCTAAAACTTCTCTTCTGAAAAGTTAAATGTAAACACAAGCTCAAGAAGAAAAAAAGAACAAGGTAAAATTTCTAATGTTATAAAAGGTTTTTTTTTTAAAGATTTATTTATTTGTTTATTTGAAAGATAGAGAGAGAAAGAGAGAATGAGAGAGCACACAAGTAGGCAGAACAGCAGGCAGAGGGAGAGGGAGAAGCAGGCTTTCTGCTAAGCAGGGAGCCCAACGCAGGGCTTGATCTCAGGACCCTGGGATCATGACCTGAGCTGAAGGCAGACGCTTAACTGATTGAGCCACCCAGGCACCCCTAAAAGAGTTGTTTGTTTGTTTTTTAAAGATTTATTTATTTATTTGAGAGAGAGAGAGAGTAGTATGAGTGGGAGGGGAAGAGAGAGAGGGAAAGAGAATCCTAAGCAGACTCGATGCTGAGCCTAGAGCCCGACATGAGACTCAACCTCACGACCCTGAGATCACGACCTGAGCTGAATCAAGAGTTGGATTCTCAACCAATGGAGCCACCCAGGTGCTCCATAAGAGCTTTTGTTGCATTTTTTAGCACACTTGATGAAGGGCAGCAAACTACAGTAGTATTTAAGAGTCCATTAAATAAATTTAAGAGTTATAAAATAGTTTTATTCGGAAATGTAAAGATTTATAGCATGTCAGAAAGTGCATCTTTTAAAACTACTAGTACTTTTTAAACTAATGGTTTAAGATATAATTTACACACCATAAGGTTCCACTTTTAAAGTGTACAATTTAGAGATGCCTGGATGGCTCAGTTGGTTAAGTCAGACTCTTGGTTTTGGCTCAGGTTATGATCTCAGGGTCATGAGATTGAGCCCCCGCATTGGGCTCCATGCTCAGTAGGGAATCTGCTTGAAGATTCTCTCCCTCTGCCCCTCCCCCAACGTGCGTGCTCCCTCCCCCAAATAAATAAATCTTTTTTTAAAAAAGTGTACAAGTTAATATTTTAATAAATGTAGAGTTATGGGCTCATCACTGATATCCAATTCCAGAACACTCATCACCTCTCAAAACTACATACTCATTGGCAGTTACTCCCCCGGCCCCTGATAATGACCATCTACTTTTTGTCTCTAGTTGCTCATGAGATTGACTTTTAAGTTGGTGGACTTGGGGTAGATCGGATTGTCCTCCGTAACATCACTGGGTCCTTCTAATCAGTCGTAGAGCTGAACAGAACAAAGATGGCTCTGCCTTAAGCAAGAAGGAATTCTACCAGCATGTGGCCTTCAGACTTGAACTGCAGTGTTGGCTCTCGCCTAGGTCTCCATAAGGCGGGCCCACCCTGCAGGTTTTGCACTTGCCAGCATCCGTAACTGCATGAGCTCATTCCTTAAGATACATGTCTCTCTCATATTCTTTATACACATACATGTACCTCTCTCCCCCGTATTGGATTCAGTTTCTCTGGAGAACTTTAATACATCCATTTGCAAATTGGGTTATCTATCCACTTATTGTTGAAGTTTTTTAGTTTGTTTGTTTGTTTATTTTTAATTTACTTGAGAGAGAGCACAAGCACATGCAGGGGAATGGCCAGATACAGAGGGAGAAGCAGGTCTCGATCAGGTCTCGATCTCAGGACCCTAAATCAAGATCTCAGTGGCAGGCAGATGTTTAACTGACTGAGCCACCCAGGCACCCCTATTTATTGTTGAATTGTCAGAGTTCTTTATAAATTCTGGATATAAGTCCTTTACCAGATGTTTGATTTGCAAATATTTTCTCTCACTCTGTAAATTATCTTTTCACTTTCTTGAAGGTGTCCTTTAGAAGCACAGAAGTTTTTAATTTGGATGTAGTCCAATTTTCTATTTTTTTTCTTTTAGCTTGTATTTCTGGTATCATATATGAGAAACTATCACTTAATACAAGGTTATTTAAACTTGATAAAAATTTTTAGATAATATAAAGGTTCTAAGGGAGGTCATGAGCCAAAAAAAATTGAAGACCACTAATCCATACACAAAAAAGGATGACCTTTTGTTTTAAAGATTTATTTATTAGAGAGAGAGAGAGCATGCACAAGCAGGGGGAGGGGCAGAGGAAGAGAATCTCAAGCAGACTCCCCACTGCGTGCAGAGCCCAACACAGGGTTTGATTCCAGAACCCCGAGATCATGACCTAAGCTGAGATCAAGAATCAGTCATTCAATTGACTGATCCACCCAGGCGCCCCTTAGAACGACCTTTTTGGTTTAGAGAACCAGTTGTTATTATTATTTTATTTCATTTAACTGTACAAGTCACAACAGGGGCAGTTGATGTCCAAATACTGACTGAAATTTCTACCCACTGAACTGTTCTACCATTCTAATTAGCCTGCACAAGTCTTTATCAAAAACGCATTCCTACATAAAACCAGGAATTCTGTGACCTGCTTAACTTACTCACTAATTATCTTGAAAATAACTTTATTGAATTATAATTTATATACCATAAAATTCACCTGTTTTAGGTGCATGATTCAACAGTGTTTAGTAAATTTCTCAAGTTGTGTAAGCAACCCCACAATCCAGTTCCTAATGCCCCCTTTAACAATGAATCGTGGTAAACCTAATGCTTTTTTAAAAAACCACCATTACTGGGGCACCTGGGAAGCTTAGTTAGTGAAAGCAACTGCCTTCAGTTCAGGTCATGATCCTGGGGTCCTGGGATGGAGCCCCGCATCATCAGCCTCCCTGCTCAGTGGGGGGTCTGCTTGTCCTTCTCCTTCTGCCTTTCCCCCACCTGTACTCTTGCGCGCGCTCAAATAAATAAATAAAATCTTTAAAAAGGTAAAAATTGAAAACTACCATTACTAAACCGTTCCAACATGGTACATATGCAGTACATTTTGGAGGAAAATAACAACATTTTAAAAAATGGGAAGACCGAGTTTAGCACTCCCCCACCCCCACCATAACCATCAGGATGAGTCAAACAGGCCCCCGCCTTAGTTTCCACTGTGGGATCAGAGCCAGCAGACAGCTGTCTGTCTAACCCCTTGGAGTCAGGGGCAGCGCCTCCCTGACCCACAGTGCTGGTCCTTCTGCAGTGAGGGACTCCTCGCTGTTGATAGACTATCCTTTCAATACCTACCCCAAAGCTATGTAAAAAATGCCATTCAGGTTGCTTTCCATTTTCTCTGGTTTTGATTGCCTTTTAAAAAATACAGCGTTTTCTGCTGCCCTAATTGTGAGATCCACAGACACTGGCCCATGTTCTGCCGGCTGTTCTGTGACTTTCGACCCTGCTGACCCGGCTCAGCCTGCCGTCTGCTCTCGGGACGGTCCCCCACTGGGCTGCTCCCCACACGGGCCTTTCCCAGGCTTCCATTCCTGCCCCCCTCCTCCCACTCACTTGCGCCAGGTGATTCTGTCCACTCTTGTGGCTCCACGGCCCCCTCTCTGCCAGTGGCCCAAATCCTTGTCTCTAGCCCCGACCTCTGCTCCAAGCACAGGCAGAAGTTTAGAGAAGCCGCAGCCTTCCTGAACATTCTCATTCTCCCACATGTGACACGGCTGGGTGGAGCTCATTGCCTCTCACTTTCTCCACTCTGGTGGGACATGACAACACACATGCTATCTCCCGAGCCACGAGCCTGTGATCACCCCCACAGGCCACGCCAGCAGATGCCTGAAGTCCCAGGGAGCTGACTCCCTCTTGGAGAATCCACTTTCTCTGTGCTCTGCCTTTAACGCCACTGACTGGGTCCTGAGCCCCTCCCTGCACATTCCTCTACGGGCCTTCGGTTTCGGTTTCGTATCTTTTCGTCTGCTCTGTCTGCAGAGACCAAGGATCACTCAGCTGTCCCACCTACGCTGTCAGGGAAAAGAACTTGACCCAGAGAGGGCCCTTTGCCCTCGGGGCCCAGCCCTCCCTTCTCACTCTTGGAGCTCGGAGCTCGGAGCTCGGAGCTCGCTGCCAGCTCCTCTTGCTGCCTGAGCCCCGCCCCCCAGGTCTGTCCTATGAGCACAGGGAAAGGCTAGGGGGGGCAGTTAGGAGCACAGAGGACTGACCCCCGTCCCCCATCTGGCCTTACTTCGGGAAGAGTCAGAGTAGATTCTGGATGCCAGGGAGGGAGACCCGCTCTACCCTTAACCTGGGGACGTCCCCAGCCACCTCTCTTCATCTGGGCTCTGTCCCAAATGTCACTCTTCCAACTTAATCAGGGCAATAACCCTCCTTGGAGGTCTCTCACACCCTCGCCATGGGCTCACCTCAGCTCATGCTGACGGCAAGACAAAACACAGCCGCTGACTGGCCTTCTCTGCGCGTGGGGGGACAGTGGGAATGGACGACTCAGGCTCTGCCCTGGGGAGTCCCTGGGACTCTTGCCTCTTGCCTGCCCCGCTCTGAAGTCCGCACAGGATGCTCTTGTTTCACTTCCCCCGGCAGCACCAGCCAGAGCAGCGGACTCCCAGCAGCCAGGAGCGACAGAGACAACGAACACCCCCTCGCTGCATACCAGGCATACAACTGGCTTCTGGGGTCTGGATCCATAAGGAAACTTTACTCCCCTGACTCCGAGACAGTGCACATCACATCAGGGTTCAGGAACACTTCGGTCCCATTCTTGAAGGCTCTGAAACTCTTTACACAGACAACAGTGGCAAGAATCAGTAATGTGCGGCGAGGCTGAGTACCATGGCTATGACCACGCAGGACTGAGGCCCGAGGTACTAGCTCCACTGTGTCCTGGTCCACCAGCAGGTCCACGGGGACCTGGTCTACGCCTGGGCTGGAGGAGGCGATGAATAACGATTGTTCCCAGAGTCAGCATCACAAAGCAAGCAGCTTTGGGGTCTCCCTAGCACCTGCGATTTATGAAGATCGCAGAGCCTGGATGTTCTTTGGGGTTACTTGTAAGAGCCCTGCCCACCGTTAGACTCTGGCTGGGGCAGTCCTGGCACCTCGTCACAACGTAGCTTGTTTTAGGGATGGGGAAGCATAGCTTCAGGTGAAGTAGGACCCAGCTCCCTACGATGGGTCTGCATCCCAGCAAAACCAGCATTGAGATGGACCAAGAAACCTTCCCTCTACAGCCCCACATATGTACCAGACCCAAAGGATTGCAAGACACTCCTGAGTACACGTGCAACAGCCCCACCTCAGCTCGCATCTCTCTTCCATGGTTCCTGAGGCCAAAGGGGCCACCCAGCTGGGGAAACGCCACTTTGCCTTCTCCCCTGCCCTAATCCAGCCTGTGACCCCCACATCTCTTACTGGTCAACAACACAGTCCAAGCCTTCCGTCCTAAGGGGCTCTGAGCCTTTGCTCTCCTGCAAGTGTGGCCACCTAGCTAATCAGAATGACCCCGTTGTGGGAAAGGACATAGTGCTGGGAAAACTGGGTAATCACATGCAAAAAAATAAAACCAGGCCCCTATTTTATACCACTTCCCCCAATTAACTCCAGATGTAGATTAAAGGCTTAAATGTAAGATATGAAACCATAAAACTCCTAGAAGAAAACAAGGGAAAAAGGTCCTCGACATCGGTCTTGGCAACAACACTCTGGATGTGACCCCAAAAATACAAGCCATAAGAGCAAAAATAAACACGTGGGAGACCATCGAACTAAAAATAACTCCACTGCAAAAGAAACAAACAAATGGAAAGGCAACTAGGAGAAAATTTTGCAAACTATTTACACGATAGTTGATATCCAAAATATGTAAGGAATTTGTACAACTCAATAGCAAAAAAACCCCAATAATCTGATTAAAAATGGACAGAGGACATAACCAAACACTTTTCTGACATCCATATGGCCAACAGACACATGAAAAGGCACTCAACATCACTCATTGTCAGGGAAATGCAAGTGAAAACCACAGTGAGGGGATGGCTGGGTCACTCAGTCAGTTAAGCATTCGACTCTTTTTTAAATTTTTATTTATTTATTTATTTTTAAAATTTTTTTTTAGAAGATTTTATTTAGTTATTTGACAGAGAGAAATCACAAGTAGACAGAGAGGCAGGCAGAGAGAGAGAGGGAAGCAGGCTCCCTGCTGAGCAGAGAGCCCGATGCGGGGCTCGATCCCAGGACCCTGAGATCATGACCTGAGGCAAAGGCAGCGGCTTAACCCACTGAGCCACCCAGGTGCCCAGCATTCAACTCTTGATCTCAGCTCAGGTTTGTTTCTTTTTTTAAATTTGACAGACAGAGATCATAAGTAGGCAGAGAGGCAGGCAGAGAGAGAGAGGGGGAAGCAGGCTCCCTGCCAAGCAGAGAGCCTGATGCGGGGCTTGATCCCAGGACCCTGGGATCATGACCTGAGTGGAAGGCACAGGCTTTAACCCACTGAGCCACCCAGGCGCCCCTCAGCTCAGGTTTTGATCTCAGGGTTGTGAGTTCAAGTCCCATATTGGGCTCCATGCTGGGCATGGAGCTTACCTAAAAACAAACAAAAAGCAAAACAAAACAAAACCCCTCAAAACCCACAATGACATAGCACCTCCCACCTGTTAGAATGGCAGTCCTGGGGGCGCCTGTGTGGCTCAGTGGGTTAAAGTCTCTGCCTTCAGCTCAGATCATGATCTCAGGGTCCTGGGATCGAGTCCCGCATCGGGCTCTCTGCTCAGCAGGGAGCCTGCTTCCCCCTCTCTCTCTGCCTGCCTCTCTGCCTACTTGTGATCTCCGTCTGTCAAATAAATAAATAAAATCTTAAAAAAAAAAAAAAAAAAGAATGTCAGCCCGGAAGACAAGCGATAACAAGTGTTGGTGAGGATGTGGGAAAAGGGAACTCTTGTACACTGTTGGAAATGTAAACTGGCACAGCTGTTATGGAAAATAGTATGGAAATTCTTCAAAAAATTAAGAACAGAACTACCATATGTATGAGCGAAATGTAATCAGGATCTCAAAGGGAGATCTTTACTCCTGTGGTCATTGGAGCGTTCCTCACAGCCGCCAGGACAGAAACAACTGAAGTGTCCATCAACAAATGGATGATAAAGAAGGAAAACCACGGAATATTACTTAGCCGTAAGAAAGAAGGAAGTCCTGGGGCGCTGGGTGGCTCAGTTGGTTAGGTGACTGCCTTTGGCTCAGGTCATGATCCTGGAGTCCCAGGATGGAGACCCGCATCGGGCTCCCCGCTCAGCGAGGAGTCTGCTTCTCCCTCTGATATCCCACTTCTCATGCTCCCGCTCTGTCATTCTCTCTCCCTCAATAAAGAAATAAAATCTTTAGGGAAAAAAAAAAAAGAAAGAAAGGAGGAGGGAAGTCCTGCCGTTTCCAACCACCTGGTGGACTTGGAGGGCGTTACGCTAAGTGAGAGGAGCCAGCAGAGAAGGACCGAGGCTGTATGGTCTCCCTCACGGACGTGGAACCCGAGCAAGCTGAGCTCACGGGAACAGAGGCTGGAACGGTGGCTGAGCGGCTGGCGAGGGGGAGACATGGGGCAATGCTGGTCGAGGGGTACAGACCCACAGTGACAAGATGAGTAAGTGGTCAGCGCGGCGACGGTGGTGAACGAGGCCGCACTGTACACTCAGTGTTCCCACCGCAGGCCATAAAAGGTAATGATGTGACGTGAGGGACCCTACGGTGAACGACCTTGCCGGGGTCACCGTCTCACGGTATGGCCGTGTGTCACACCATCCCAGGGTAACCCTTACACCCGCCCCGTGTCGGATGTCAAGTGTGTCTCAGCAAAGCGGTGGAAACATGGGGAACGTCTGTTGCTGCTGCAGGACACCGAGGTCTGGGGGGGTCTGACCCGCAGCCTCACTATCACAGACTCGGAACCAGGGAAGGCCCAGCCCAGCTCCCAGCAGGGGAAGTGCTTGAAGGCGGGGACGGCTTTGCAGGCACAAAGAAGAGCCTGGCTTCTGGGGTCAGTGACAGTCTCATTACATGACCTTAACCACTATATGACCTTGACCACCTGCCTCAGTGGCCCCGAGCCAGCTTCTTCATCTGAAAGTGAAGAGGACTTGTTACGAGGATTAAATAAACTAATACAGCCCCAGCGCTCGAGGCCACACCTGACTGACACCTTGCAGGCAGAGATTTCTTAAAACCATCTTATTTCTACCATCTGCTGGCCACAGGCCCTGCATTCTGAGGGCTCCATGACTGGCAAGTCTCCATCAACTCCCGTGGACAGTGGGCACCCCTTCTGCCCTAGTGCCACCCCCCCCAAACACCGTCACCTTCTCCAGCGGACACCACTGTTCTTTCTGACGGAGCTCAGGGCTCTGTCCCACGCCAAGTCTCGCCTGAGGTCTTGGCCGGGGCTGCTCTTGCTGCTGAGAGCCGCCCACCCTCCCCCACCTCGCCGCCCCTCCATCACGGCCGACGCCTGTCACATCCTCAAGAGGGCCACCGCGTTCCTAACATCCACTGACACATAGCACAACACCCCCTCCCGTCGGCACCCAAACCAGAGCCGGGAGCTCATCCTTGCCGTCACCCATGTGACTGATGCCCGATTAGTGCTGATTCCGGGTCTGTCAACTCGATCTCCAGATAACCCCCCCCACACACCACCTTCACCGCTGAGGCCACTGCCCTCTGGATGAGAAAGCTCTGTTTGCCTTTGGTTTCAGCTACTTCTTAGTGCTGTAGCCTTGGGAAAAACCACCTCTCTGGGCCTTGCTTTCATGAGCCCACGTAATGGGCTTTTTGCTTGTTCCTGCCTCATGAAGTTAGCATTTAGATGAAATAGCACGATGTATGTGAATTCTTTTGGGTGCAATAGAACATTGTGTAAAATGCTTAGCACAGCACGTGGCTCAACGTGAGTCCTCAGGCCGTGTCCGGTGCTGTCATGAGTGTGGGGGTGGCTGCTAGAGTCACTGCCCGGACCTCAACTTCTCCCTCTGGGGCACTCATGAAGGGTGAGGACCAGGGTCAGAACGTGAAGACTCACAGTGGCCCTCGCAAGGAGGAGCCACCCGTGGCTGCTATGGGGTCATTGTCTCCCCGGAAAACAACTGAAGTCGGGAGGAGGCACCAGGACAGAAGAGCCTCACATCCAGGCCCAGACGTCGGCTGGGAGGTCACCGGTTCTCATAGCAAGAGCTTCCGGGGGCCCCCGGGCAGAGGTGTGGAACTCTAGGGACGGAGGGGCCCTCGGACAGCAGGTGAAGAGCTGGCCCCGGACCCAGCTCTCCAGGAAACCGTATCACCTCCAGACCCCAGGGCAGCCTGCTAAAAAGAACACACTTCTGTGCACTACCAAAAGGGAGAAAACCAGAATTCTGTATTACCAATAAATCACGCTGACCAATTCTTTCAACGGGAAGCTGGAGAGTGAAACACCAAATCAAACTGTTATGCAATCGAGAAGGCTGGGAAACATCAAGAACAAATCTAACGAGCACAGATTCTTCCAGACCTGCGTTTCCCCTTTGGACAGACAAACAAACTGGTCTGGGCACTCAGCACCGAGATGGGAGGTTTGCAACACCCCCGCAGAGCGGCCGTGCCCGTACCGCCTCAGCGTCTGGACTCCTTCAGCGCCTGACCAGACATTCAGAATTGGGGAAGAAAGGACGATTAACACGAATTTGTCATTTTAGGGGCGCCTGGGTGGCTCAGTGGGTTAAAGCGTCTGCCTTCGGCTCAGGTCACGATCCCGGGATCGAGCCCCGCATTGGGCTCTCTGCTCAGAAGAGAGCCTGCTTCCTCCTCTCTGCCTGCCTCTCTGCCTACTTGGGATCTCTCTGTCAAATAAATACATAAAATCTTAAAAAAAAAAAAAAAGAATTTGTCATTTTATAAATGATGAAACTGAGCCTTAGAGAAATAAATAGGTCACAGCCTATAAAAAAATAAAGTAGTTGATAGCTTCTACTCTAGGCTATAGGACTGCAGTAAAAAACAAAACAACAAAAAAGGCTTTTGCCGAAGTCTTATATGAGAGGTGTGTCCCAGTGCATTAATTAGAAAAGCCCCCCCCCCCCCAAAATGACTGTAACCTTGTGGGGCACGAGCGCCTCTGGGAATCTATTGAAAGCTGTGAATTCTCTCCCTAAAAGTGAGCCCCTAGGGCACCGACAGAATTTTGCCTGTAATTTCAGAAGCCCACCCAGGTAGCCCTTTGCAATTCTCGAGCCACAACTAAGGAAACTTGCTATCAAGCGTTGGCTGTACAGTGACACGAATAGTTCAAATCAGCTCTCACAGGCAGAGTCCAAACCTGAAAACTTTCCGTGGGAGACGGGTATGTGTAACAGGTGAAAAATGATTGTCCTTCGGTTTCTCCGTATTTCCATCAAAATACGAAATTACGATTTGTCAGGACACACATGCTGATTAAAATAAAATGTGTTTATCAGCCTGCTACCGCAGCCAGAGGAGAATATTACACAAGGTTCCAAACTGTTCTAGCAAATGGACTCCTGCACTAAAAATACTTTAAGGGCACACTGCAGGAATCGGCAGCCACAGAGGCTTTCACAGCCCATACCAACACCGCATTCAGTCAAGGCGAGCCCATGCTCCAGGAGGGCACAGAAAACATTCCCACTGTTGACTGCCATTTACACATCCGCAATTTAGGATGATACCTCTTTCCCTAAAGGAACAATATTGCATTAACATTGCACCATTAAGTAACTGACTTCCAAGTAATACCCTTTGCATTAGAAGAACAGGATCACCCAGAAACTTGCCTGCTGATTTCAGGGTCCACGGGTTCTTCTTTGACCTCCAAGGCCTCTGGAGAAGGATTTCCCTCCAGGTCACCTGTTCAAGCCCCGCAGCCTGTCCCTGCCTGGCTTACAGCAAGGGCTGTAACTGGAGCATGGAAGGTGACAGGTGATGGTAACATGAGCCAGCTCCCACTGCAAATAGCAACAGTTGTGTGTGAGAGCCCAAATATAGGCCTGCCGCGGCTGTCTTGCACTTCTTAGCACTCAAGTGTCACCAGGAGGGGTCACATGCTGTCCCCTGAGTTCCTTCATTTACTGGGAGGATGTGAGGTCTGTAGCTCCCCTGAGCTGCTTGGGTGGCTGGTTGTGTGCAGAGGGTGGGGGCAGATGCGAGCCATGCAGAGAGGGAGGGAGGGCCTCTGAGAGTCCTCGAGCTGGGTGGCCTCCACCTGGCCTGAAGGACTTTTCCCAAACTGTTTTGAACAAGTACAACTCTGAAGGGAAACAAATGCAATTTTGCTTTTTTTCCTTCCACCATTCCTTTCACATGTACCCACAGTGGAAATCATTCCCTTCTCCAGTAAAAAACAAACAAACAAACAAACAAACAATCCAGCAGACCCGTGACTTTCTGCTCCCTCTTTGGTGACATTCCGTCCTAGGGTTATTTGAAGGCATAGTCTCCATTCAGTAACTGAGCGTACTGTCCAGAATACTAATGCAAAACCCAAACTTCGCTTAGCCAGTATCAAAGTCTTCTCCCCTACCCTAAAGAGTCTGGGCCTCTTTAGCTGGAAGTCTGCCCTGGGAAAGGAGGAATGAGGTTGGGCCCTTCTCCCACCTCCTCCCTGAGCTGCTGCTGGAACACCAGGGCAGAAGTGCCAAGATGGTAAGACAGCCTCTAATGGAGCTGATGCCGCAGTGGGTGCTAGCTTCAGGCTCTCTGGGCTGGCAGGTGCTTAGAGCTCCCTATTGTGCACCTCCTTTCCTCTTTGTCTCGCCTCTCTCTCTCCTGGGGAGCATTTTTTTTTTAAAAGATTTTATTTATTTGACAGAGAGAGATCACAAGTAGGCAGAGAGGCAGGCAGAGAGAGAGAGGAGGAAGCAGGCTCCCTGATGAACAGAGAGCCTGATGTGGGACTCGATCCCAGGACCCTGAGATCATGACCCAAGCCGAAGGCAGCGGCTTAACCCACTGAGCCACCCAGGCGCCCCCTGGGGAGCATTTTTTAAAAAAGATTTTATTTATTTATTTGACAGACCGAGAGATCACAAGTAGGCAGAGAGACAGAGAGAGAGAGAGAGAGAGAGCCAGAGGGAAGCAGGCTCCCTGCTGAGCAGAGAGCCTGATGTAGGACTCGGTCCCAGGACCCTGAGATCATGACCTGAGTGGAAGGCAGCAGCTTAACCCTCTGAGGGGCCCTCCTGGGGAGCTTTTTACCTCTCTGGAATTTCCCATTATGGAGACCCTTCCCTCGAGCTCCCACAACCAGGCTGAGAACCCCTCTATCCAGGGGGTCCCTCACATTCCCCTTATAGGCCCTGGTGGACCACTTCCAAGATTTCTCAAATGAGGTTTCCTTACCTGTGAAGTTGGCTCTCTTAGGCAGGATCTGAGGATTCCTTGCTGACTCTGTCTTCCCGCTGGCTCACATCTGGATCTTGGGAGGCAGCCCCATCCTTGGTCCCTGCAAACACTGGGAGGCAGTTGGACCCAATGTGCCACTTCCTCTGACTCTGCCATCAAAGCAGCCAATTTGCTCACCTCAGGCCACCTGCAGAAAGATACAGCAAGCTATCTAAAGTGTCCCTTTGACGATCCCTCACTGGGTGTGGGGATAGAGGACCGGACTCCCAGTCCTCCCCGCGGCCCACCGACACTGTTCCCCAGAGAAACTGCTTCACCAGTTTCCCTCCCGAGAGCATGAACGGGGTTCTGGACCGCTTCCTTGAAAAGTCTGCTTATGGTGATTGGATCTCAGAATTTTACATCTGTTGCTTTTTAAAATCTCAGTCAAAATGTCATTTGAAAGATATCATTACTGCCAGGTATCTATAACGTAAAAATACTAGAAGCACAATAAAATATCAAAAGTAAAAAAAAAATTAAAGAAAAAAGTTACGCAAAAATGCATGCACAGGAATGTTCACCAGCACTTTATGTTTGCTCGCGGAAAATTGAGATTCACTTATATCTGACAATATAGAATTTGTTAATTCACTATACGGTCAACTCAATATTGGCAAGTATTAATAATCATATAGGTGCCTATATTGTAGGTGGAAAATACCCACAATATATCTATAAGTAGAAAAAGGGTGTAAATAAAATATAATGACAGCATAATCATAAATATATTAGATGATATGTAGATATATGATAAAGATATATAAACATACTGCAAATAACAAATATATACTACATAGTATAATATGTACTATAGATATATAATAATATATGATATTGTATATAATAATACACTCAAAATGAGAGCAAGGTTTAACTCTTTCGAGTTAGTTTACTTTTTTCTTTATATTTTACAGTTATTTTAATAAGTTATATATATACCTTTTATTAATTTTTAAAAATATCTTTACTAAAAAATAAGATATGATATTTGGCTTAGAAAAAGGGCAATATTACAGAAGAACCGTAAAGTGAAAATAAAGCAGGCATGAATGCTGGCAACAACAATTATTAGGTTTGGTGGGTAACTGCCCTTATTTTTTTCTAAGAATATACAAACATCCTTCCCTCACACAAAAATAGAAATGACTTTTATAATTTGAAAACCTGGGGTACCTGGGTGGCTCAGTGGGTTAAAGCTGCTGCCTTCGGCTCGGGTCATGATCTCAGGGTCCTGGGATCGAGTCCCACATCGGGCTCTCTGCTCAGCGGGGAGCCTGCTTCTTCCTCTCTCTGCTTGCCTCTCTGCCTACTTGTGATCTCTCTCTGTCAAATAAATAAATAAATAAAAATCTTAAAAAAAAAAAAAAAAGAAAGTCTGCTAGTATCATTTTTGTAAAAAGATTTTATTTATTTGTCAGAGAGAGAGACAGCACAAGCAGGGGGAGTGGCAAGCAGGAGAATCAGGCTCCCTGCTGAGCAAGGAATCCCACCCATCCCAGGACCCTGATATCGACCAGAGCTGAAGGCAGAGCTTAACTGACTGAGCAGGTCGGTTAACTGAACAGGTGTCCCTGCTAGTGTCATTTTGATAAAGTAAATAAATTAGAAAGACTACTAGAAAGGATAAAATAACATAAAACAAAGACAGTAAAAAGACATACTGGAAAGAATATACTAAAAGATACCAAAACAGATTTAAAGAATTATCAGTAAATCATACTAGCTAAGATAATATATTAAAAAATGGTTTGGAGAAAAATAAATCCCTTCAACTAATAGGTTCTCTCCAAGAGCACTGCCAAGAGCAGCAGTTCTGAGTCCACCCCCCACCCCACCCCGATCCACAGGGGTCGGGGCAGGGGGGAGGGTGCTCAGACAAGCAACTTCAGACTTCAAGCTACATTCCACAGTAGTTTCTAGATACTCTGGGATCATCTTCCGCAGGGAGAGATGCCCTAACCATGGCTCCAGGCTGGCCCTGGTTTCTGGTTGTTTCCTTTGGGTATGACAGCAAGGGCGAATCTGATGTCCGGATTTCCCAGCTCCAAACTTTCAAAAGCGCTTTCCCTGGTTCCTGAATCTAAACCCTCAGGAGCCCAACCTCAGAGAAGGGCTCCTTCTCGAGGCTTCCAGGGCCTCTCTCCCCACCTGCCTTCCCCGGACCCTACCCCTGAGCCCTCCCAGTGCGCTCCCAGGAGGAAGCCCACCTGCACGGTTTCCCGCGGCGCGCACTGCGCCTTTCCCGGACGCAGACCGGGCTGTCTTATTCCCTTCAAGTCACATCCCATCGCCACGTGCAAATGAGATTTCCCCATCTCCAACAGGTCTTGGGGGGCCAGGTGGTCTTATTAGCCTTTGTGTGTCTGTTAGGACACGGTTCTTTGCCGGGTCTCCGTCTCGTTGGCTATAAAAAGAAGGGTAGGAACGCACTGCACGCATACATGCGGTCTGGGAGCTGGGATGCTTTGAAGACCGAGACATCTGTGTGCGCCCCCGAACCTGCACACAGCTGACACCCCAGTAAAGCCTGCTGACTCGGTAACGGCAAATGTGTGGCTTTTACCCACTGGCTGGCGCTTCCAGGTCCTCAGCCAGTAACTCCTACGTTTGATTTAACATTTGGTGTCCAGCAAGTCTGCACCGTCCTCGGGCGCAGGAACCCTCGGGGACTAGTAGCGCCCAGGCCGGTCCCCGTTCCCAAGAGGCTCGCAGTTCAGCGCAGGCGGCTAAGAGGGTAGCTCGCTCAGGTGGGGAACACTCTTCCTACGTGAGCAGGTACAAAGGTGGAAACCGTGAGGCAAGAGTGGAAGTTCCCGGGCTCCGGGGCGGGGATGCGACCGGGACCGCTGCCCAGGGCCCCGCCCGAGACAACTTCTGAGTTTCTCATTGGCTGCCGAGAACCCGCCCTCGCGCTGGCAGCCAATCAGAGGCGCCGGGGGGCTGAGCCCGACGGGCGCTGACGCGAGGGTGAGCGGCGAGAATGCCGCCCGGCCCCGGGAGGTGCGGGGAGGCCGGGCGCGCGCGAGCCCGGTCCTCGGGCCGCTGAGCCGCCGGCCATGGACGACGAGCAGCCCGACAGCTTGGAGGGCTGGGTGCCGGTCCGCGACGACCTCTTCGCCGAGCCCGAGCGGCACCAGCTGCGCTTCCTCGTGGCCTGGAACGACGCGGAGGCCAAGTTCGCGGTGACCTGTCACGACCGCACGGCGCAGCGGCGGCGGCGCGAGGGGAGCCGGCCCGAGCCCGAGCCCGAGCCGGCCGCGTCCCCCCCGAGCTGGGCGGGCCTGCTCTCGGCCGCCGGGCTCCGCGGCGCGCACCGGCAGCTGGCGGCGCTGTGGCCGCCGCTGGAGCGCTGCTTCCCGCCGCTGCCGCCGGAGCTGGACGCGCGCGCCGGCGGGGCCTGGGGCCTGGGGCTCGGGCTGTGGGCGCTGGTGTGGCCGGCGCGCGCGGGCCCCGGGGACGCGGCGCTGCAGGAGCTGTGCGGGCGCCTGGAGCGCTACCTGGGCGAGGCGGCGAGCGGCTGCGGCGGCGCGGCCGTGCGCGACGCGCTCTTCCCGGCCGACGGCGGCGCGCCCGACTGCGAGAGCCTGCGCGACTTCCGGGACAGGGCCCTGCGCGCGCGGTGGACGGCGGCGGGCGCGCGCCTGCGCCAGGTACGCGCGGCCCCCTCCCGCCGGCTCGGTGGGGCCGCTGGGCTGCGCGCGCTGTGGGTGGGCGTGGGTGGGCGCGCGTGGGTGGGCGCGGGTGGGCGGGTAGTGTTCCCGAGAGCCCGGCGGCCGGCCGGCCGGCCAGGTGACGGTGGGCGGGGACGGGGCGGGGCGCGCGCAGGTGCACAGGTGCCTGACACCTGTTGCGGGGCGGGGGCCGGCGTGCTCCGGAGGGTCCCCGCGCATCTGGCGGAGCCGGCCGCGCTCACGGGATTTGCCAGAGAATAGCGGAAACAGAACCGGAAACAGCCGTAGTGCGTGTGGGAAACTACGACACGCGCTAGATGTAAACACTTCCCGGTTCTGCGAGTGGGGGGACGCGAGCGAGGGAGACCGCTGCTCCAGACGGCGAAGGGGCCTGGGGGACACGGTTCGGAAAGTAACGCAGACTGGGTCAGATGGAAAGCCGAAGGGGAGTGAGCTTTATTTACCGATTCGGACTAGCAACGGGGGTGCAATTTTAAGCTTAAAAGAGGTCGTTTGGGAAGCCGAACAATTCATTCTTAGAGCTACAAACTTACAGAATTTAAGGGGAGGAGGAACGCAAGTCCACAAAAGGGTTTGGGAGAAAAACGACGGCGTGCATATCCACAGTTTACTACGGTAGCCAAGATTTAGTGATCGAACCCCCTGGACATGTCCTATTGCTTGCTTGTTCTCATCATAGGTCGTTCTTGATCTGGATGAGTTTTCTGTGCATTCTTTTGAGGAAGAAGGGTGTGGGAGAGGAATTCAGCCACGTTGCAAACTCTTAATTACATCTCCTTCAGCCGCCTATGGAATGAGCTTTTTAAATTAAAATGGCTTTATAAAAGGAGCTTGTGAAGGGTGTCACGCCATTGAATGATTACAGCAATAACATTCTACCGTGGATACTGCATGATTTCATTAACCATTACTGTTTTATGGGGCCTTTTGGTTGGAGGGCAATAGCATCTTCATATTTAATCAGTATTTCAAATTTTAAAGTTCAGGGCATTAAAATTTCTTTAGTTTTGTTTGTTTGGCTTGATTTTTTTTAAAGATTTTATTTATTTATTTGACAGAGAGAAATCACAAGTAGTCGGAGAGGCAGGCAGAGAGAGAGAGAGAGAGAGGGAAGCAGGCTCCCTGCCGAGCAGAGAGCCCGATGCGGGACTCAATCCCAGGACCCTGAGATCATGACCTGAGCCGCAGGCAGCGGCTTAACCCACTGAGCCA